>NC_137690.1:17214522-17424522 GCF_963989245.1 Nansenia antarctica
TCTGCCCCTTCCGTCCCTCCCTCCCTCCCTCCCTCCCTCTGTGTCTCCTACACCTCTCCTCCCCACACCTGTCATCGTTTCTCCTCCTCTCTGTATGACATCAGGACTGCTGAGCAAGTCCGTTTCCTCTGTGTGTTGCTGTAAGTACTGTGCCCTGCATAGCTGTCCCAGAGACCTCTCTAGTGCTGTCTGCTGCTAACCTGTGGAGCTCGGTGTCCTTCACGATGGTCTCTGCTGCAGCTGTCCTAATAAACACCCATGCATTAGTTTCTCCCAGGCAACGCCTAGAGCCTGTTACATCATCAACCTGACCTCAATAACTGTGTGTGAGAGAGAGAGAGAGAGAGAGAGAGAGAGAGAGAGAGAGAGAGAGAGAGAGAGAGAGAGAGAGAGAGAGAGAGAGAACAAACACATTTGTTCATTATGCTCCCTGTAGAACCTGCTAATTCTTGGTGCAGTGGTTGCTAGCTGCTCTTAATTCTATTGGGCAACATCCATACATACATACAACTACATATTCCAATAATCAGTTGTAATGCTGTAATTCAACAGTTTAGCTCAGAGCTCAGCACAGACACAGAGCAACGGAATGAGGTCTGACCATAACGCCTGCTTTCTCTCCTGCTGTCATAATACTGTCTCGCATTTACACAGTATGGTCTGGGCTGCTTTGGTGCCTTTTAGAACACTGTTACCGTGGGGCAACACACACGCACACACACACTCACACACACACACACACACACTCACACACACACACACACACACACGCACACAAACACACACTCACACTCACACTCACACTCACACTCACACTCACACACACACACGCACACACACACACACACTCACACACACACACACACACACACACGCACACACACACACACACACACACACACACACACACTCACACACACACACACTCACACACACACACACACTCACACACACACACACACACTCACACACACACACACACACACACACACTCACACACACACACACACTCACACACACACACACACACACACACACACACACACACACACACAGCTGACCAGGTATGAGGTTGTTATAGTTAGTTATGATGATGTTGTTCTTGACCTTCCTCTTCCTTATCTTCAGGAACTCCTGTAAAGTGAAGAAGAACCCGACTCCGCTGCAGGATGTCAGTGGAAAGGTAAGGGTTAATAGTCTTAATGTGTGTTCTGTACGGTAAATGGGTACATGAACCTGTTGAACATTATGTTACTGTGTACCTATCCATGACCTCAGGTTAACCCCAGCATTCCTCTCACACACACTACTGCCCTCTGTGTGTGTGTGTGTGTGTGTGTGTGTGTGTGTGTGTGTGTGTGTGTGTGTGTGTGTGTGTGTGTGCGCGTGTGTGTGTGTATGCATGTGTTCTGCCTATAGAAGGATGGTCATCGTGAGGGCCATGCCACAGATGAGGAGAAGCTGGCGAGCAGCGCGTGTGTCAAAGCAGACAAGGACCAACACAGTGAGTCTTCTACACTGAGCCATGCAATGAAGTGCTCTGTAGAGAGTCTCTTATGTCAGGGCTGTTGAGTAACAGTCCTGAAGCTCTGCAGCACTGCTGGGTTTCATCCAATCTTTCTAATCAGGGATGGATTGTGACCAAAGGCAGAACACACACACACACACACACACACACACACACACACACACACACACACACACACACACACACACACACAGTGTAGGTCAGATGGTATGACTACAGAGACAATGTCAGACAGGAATTGGTTATCTTTACTTCGCTTATATCCCATAGCACACGCGCACACAAACCCACACAGATACACATACACACACAACAGTCACACACACACCATTTTCATATACAGTGCCTTTAGTATTCACGATACAAATACAAACGATTTTACAACCATTTTTGATTTACACAAAGGCTTCTATGATGTCAAAGTGTATTTTTGTATTTTTTTTTATGTTTACCAATGAATTAAAAATGAAAAGCTGAAATGTCTTGGTCAATAAGTATTCACCCCCTTTGCTGTGATGCTCCTTAAATTAGGTGAAAGGCAAAAATGTTGTCAACAAGTCACTCAATAAGTTCAATTGAGTCCATCTGAGTGCAAGGATAATAGTTGATGTGATTTGGGCATGAGTATCTTTGTTTTTATAGGGTCTATAGTTTGTGTTTATTGGGTCTATAGTTTGCATAGGAATCAGTTACACGCTGTGTGGATTAGGCTGTGACTACCAACTCAGCAAATTTCAAAATTGTCTCTTGACCCTGACAACCTCCCCGGTCCCTGCCTATGACCAACGGACCCGTAACATGATGCGGCCACCACTTTTCTTCACACAAGGGATGGTGTGGAAACTGCATTGCATGTGCTGGATTTTCACTAAACGTAATGCTTTGTAGTACCAAATAAACACGTCCAGACAGTTTTGTAGAGTGACTGAGATGATGTTGTCCCATCGACTGTGCTTTTTCCTCTCAGCCCTTCAATTTTGTCTCCCAAGGCCTTAGGGTAGCATTCCAGAGCAATTTTGTTCCTCTCTATTTGCTCAGTTTGTAATGACAACCTGATTCACACAGTGTGTATGATTCCTAAGCAAATCAGAGACCCTACAAAAACTAAGATATTCCAAAATCACATGAACTATTATCTCTGTATTAAGATGGGCTCACTTCCTGACTGAAGCATTGTGGGTGACCGCCTCAGTAATCATCATGAGGTTTGGCTGTGTGTGGCAGCAGTACCGTACTAGAAACTAGAGCTGGGATTGTGCCTTATGAGGTCTGTATGGATTGTCCCTTCTCACAGGCACTGTGGTGTGACAGGAAGCAGACAGACTGTATTAGATCAATAGTGCCTCCAGGCTACACATGACACAGCTTGAGCTGTGCTGATGTGGGCTGGGCTGAGCTGGCCTCAGTACGGTTATTGTGTTTCCCTTCATGTTTGTAGTCATGCCTGAGGAGTGGGTCACCATCAGAGAACACAGCCGCTATTGAACATAATTGAATAGTCTATTGATTCCAAGGGATGGAATTAAAGTTGAAATGCTCTCGATAACACACATTACAACACATTAAGTGCTGCAATTTATTGTGGATTTTAGTCATATTCTATTTATGACAGAATGTATAATATTATACATTCTGTCTTCTCCACTGCTATTCAGATTGTATGTGTCAACATTGAAGCAGAAGCTAACTCATACCATACAAACAGGTTGTGAAAGTCAATATGACTAAAATCCACAATAAAGGGATGTGATATTTCTGTGGGAGAGATGCTCTATTATGAGCTAGGGTGGCTGTTGCAAGGAGATGATGTCATATTCTCTGTGCTACATGCATGCACTGCCCCCTGCTGGATCATCTTTGCCATATTCAAAGCGACTTACAAACAGTGCATATAAATGACCTCACTATACCAACATTGTGAGTAAAACTTTCAAAAGTAATTGTTTGGAACAATTCCAGCACTAGAGTGTGCGTGCGTGCGTGTGTGGGGTACTATTTTAAGTGTGTGTTGTTATCTCTCAGGTCCAGAGTGCAGTGTGTCACCCAGACCAGAGGAGTCAGACTGCTGTTCCATGGTGAGTACACAGCCATGCCTCATCTACACACTCTTACAAAGAGACTTTTGCCTACTAAAGCTAGGTTGCTGCTTGTCAGCATCCCATTCATCTGTTCATGATGATTCTACCTCTAGTGGTTCAGTTAGATATCTTGAGTTAAAACTCTGCAATTGTGACGACTGTTATTGGTCAATGTAGCTTCTGCCGAATAGGAGGTAGTTACAAGGCTGCCAATTATATGATGTTATCCACTAGCAACATAATGCAGACGGCAGAGGTACAGCCGGGATAAACGACACACACAAACTGAAGTATCATCTGATGATGATGATGATGATGGCTCTGCTAGACAGTATGTGATCTCTCTGGTCACCACTAGGAGGCGTAGCACAGTACCCCAGCTAGATGGACGGCTGCTGAGTGACATACAGACCAGTGCCATGTGACCAGTTCACTTGTCCAGCCTATCTCTGGCCTTGAATGGATTCCCTCCCAGGATGTGTGCTCTGCTGTTGTGAAATATTCATAGTTGCATAACAGTAGGATACTGATACAGTAGCATGTCACTGCTTCTACAGAAGATGGAGGCCACAGTCTATACAAGTCTATAAATCCATTCCTAGATGTTTAGGACACAGTAATGATACAGAAGGATCAGTAAGATACGGAACCACAGCATGAGGCTCCCCTGTTGCAACACGGCATATGAGCCTCTGTCTCATGCTGTCTGACATCATGCCTGGCTCCTCGGCTGACAGGAGGATTAAGATTATCATCCAGGGGATTAGGATATGCCTGGAAGTTATAATCCAACGAAGGGTGAGGGGAGAGGGAAAGAGCGGTCTGAGGAGAGGGTGAGAGAAGAGAGGAGGGAGAAGAGAACCCTAACCCTAACCCTAACCACCACACGGCGCCAGAGTATACAAACTGTAAATGACAGAGTCCATACAGAGAGTCAGAGGTTGAGCAGCGCTCCAAAGCAAAATGTTTAAAAACCACTACCGTACTTTGACCCTTTCTTCTGTTCCCTTGCTACTCCTCTCACCCACCCTGCTGGTCCGTACAGTATGAGGACCCCTGCAAGATGAAAAACACCAATCTGGGAGGAAGTGACTCACAGACGACAGGAAGTCAGGTTCTAGACTCCATCTGCATCAGTGAGGCGGAGAAAACAGCGGTTCTTACCCTCATTAGAAAAGAGGTACAGTTGTACGCACAATGTGACTGTGTGCATGGGTGCGTGTACAAATCTGCTAAAAAAATAAATGTCTCTTCTCAGATCATTACTAAGGAGGTGGAGGCCAGCGATTGGAAGATGAAGTATGAGGACAGCAGACAGGAAGTGTTAGAAATGAGGTACTACAGAATGACTACACTACAATTGAATTATCTCCAAAAAGAGAACCATACGCTCTGTAGAGCTACCCACTACAAAGAATGTTCCACTACACCAGTATAATCCTGTGCCTTATTCTCCCACTGTATGTGTTGATAGTAAACGTTGCTTGCCTCCTCTTGACTTGCACTGTAAGGCTGACTGATGATGTACTGAGCAGTGGACAGAGTGTAGCAGGTATCATCTCATCACAGGCCATTCCTCTTCTCTTACAGGACGATAGTGGCAGAATATGAGAAGACAATCGCTCAGATGATCGGTGAGTGAAGATGTTTGACCTGTATCTGATCCAAACCTAGATACTAGTCCTTCCATTGATAACAGTGACTCTTTTTTTCTCTCTCTCTCTCTCAGAGGACGAGCAGCGCAACAACATGAGTTCCCAGAAGTCTCACCAGGCCGTAACCATGGAGAAGGATGCAGCGCTGACGGACCTGAACTCTGTAGAGCGCTCGCTGTCTGAGATGTTCCGCCGCTATGAGAACATGAAGAGCACACTGGACGGTTTCAAGAAGGTCAGGGTTCAGGGTTCAAGGTTAAGGGGTAGGGAGGTAGTGGTGTAAGAGTTAGAACACAGAGGACTTTAGGGGAGATGGTTGGGGAGAGAATAGGAGCTCACAGGAGGAGTGGAAGACTCATTTCTATAGTGGTTGATATCAATGCCAGACACAGATTATATCTCAATAAATAAGGACAAATTAATGCTAACTTAGTACGTTGTATCCTGTCGAATTATCTCTCTGCTGGATGTGTGCACTGATGTTGTCATGCCACTCTGTTTCCCACCCAGAATGAGGAGGCGTTGAAGAAGTGTGCTCAGGAGTACCTGGCCAGAGTGAAGCAGGAGGAGCAGAGATACCAGACACTTAAACTCCATGCCGAGGAAAAACTTGACAAGTATGATTGAACCTCTGCCACTGAACCAGAAGGAACCTATTGAAACCCCTTTTGGGGAAGTAAAAAAAAAAAAAAACTGATATGGAGAGAAGAGTACTAAACATACACCAACCCCCATCTCTCTCTCTCTCTCTCTCTCTCTCTCTCTCTCTCTCTCTCTCTCTCTCTCTCTCTTTCTCTTTCTCTTTCCCCCCTTCTCTCAGGGCTAATGAGGATATAGCCCAGGTGCGGGCCAAGGCCAGCTCGGAGGGTCTAGCTCTGACAGCCAGTCTGAGGAAGGAGCAGATGAGGGTGGAATCTCTGGAGAGAGCCCTGCAGCAGAAGGTAACACAATGTTACATGCCACCAGAGAATGAATTCTAATTCTAGAAATTCTACATTCTACGCTACATGCTCAGTGGCGTAGCGGACGGGCCCGCAAGCGACGCACCGCGGGGGGGCCCCAGCCACTAGGGGGCCCCCTAACATTGGATCATTTTTATTTATTTATTTTTATAATTTAAAAAAATATGAAACAAAGAAAATAAGTGGCCCTTCATTGTGTCAAGCTTAATTCTAATATCTAGGCCTATATTTAAAAAGATATACATAGTTAGCCGTATCCAATAGCAACATGACTTTGACGTCACACGTAGGCAGCGAGACACAAGGAAAATGAGCAAGCGAAAATACAATACAAAGTACAATAAGCATTCTTTAGGTGGTGGTAGATTCTCTATTCGGACATTCGGAGTGAAAGAAAAACAACATACAGATGATAATTCACACAATATAATACCACGAAAGCGTACAGCACTAAACAATAACATTTATTTGGGCAGCATCATACTCAAACTCAGGCAGAAGGGCAGGGTCCGGCCAGGTTCACAGTCACAGGCTGTCAGTGCATCATAATTCAGCATGGTTAGGCTATATATAGCTGCTTCTTTTTCTATTCTACTATTCTATTCTACTTCTGCTGTCTGCGTCTCCCTGGGTATTCCTAGACCAGATGGCAAAAAGTAAAGAAATGCCACAATATACCAGGACTTAAGAAACGAGATGTCCAACAAAGGATTTGACTAACCCTGGCCAATTTTACGCAACAAGTAGACTCTGATGCAGCGGCGACAGGGTTGTCAGATGGGCTGGTTTTTGGTGGATTTAGCAGTTTTTAGATTGGTTAGGTTGGAAATTCTCAATCCCATCTGGCAACCCTTAGCGGAGAGTCTACAGCTTATATGTTTACAGATATCGCGCTGCTGTGCACACCACACTTTGTTAAAAGAAATAAAGCTTGTACTTTTCTACTTATAATACATTCTACTGATTTAGTCTACCATTTGGTTTTAGTTATTGCTCTCACTTGTTTGTACCTTTTGCTAAGTCAAGCATTTATAATGTAGAGTGCATATTGCGAAATTTCGCAACGTCAATAACGCATCGGCCTCTAAAAAACGCACGTTTTTTTTTTTTTTACTCCGTTGCGAAAGGGCCCCCGCCGCCACCTTGCGGGGGGGCCCCGGGATTTTGCGCTACGCCACTGTACATGCTAAGTCAGTCAGAGTGTTTCCCCTGACGTGTGCCATGTTATCCTTCAACAGAATCAGGAGATTGAGGAGCTCACGAAGATCTGTGATGAGCTGATTGCCAAAATGGGAAAAACAGACTGAGAGATTCTGTTCCGATCTGAAATGACCAATCCTGACCCTTCAGCCCTGCCTACAGCCTATATAGCATACCACTGTGCATGCCTCCAGCCAATTAGCAGCTCTGTTTCCCTGCCCTCAGTCTGCCACCCAGGAGATTGCTGTTTACGCGTAAACCCTATGGGCACACCTCAAATGACACCTTATTCCCCATAGAGTCCACTACGTTTGTAGAGCCACACGCAGACTAAATGTGGAATAGAGTAGCATTTGCTATTTCTGTTTTGGTCATTTTTTCTCCAGGCAAGAAGACACACCACACCAACCCTGCCTGCCCTCTTCATCCATATGTCTGTCTGCCCTCTTCATCCATATGTCTGCCTGCCTGCCTAGACATACATAAGTACTCTACATACATAAACAATAGCCAGTGAGTAAAGATGTCAGACAAGACCAAGCTTCTCAACAACTTCTCCTGTAGCAGTAGCCTGGTGTATTTCAAGGACTTCATGTCAGTATCTTTTTTGGCATTGTATAGGTTTGTGCTTCCATAGATTTATTTGAGGATGATACCTTGCAAAACATGTATTATTGTGTGTGTACAGGACTTCGTTCCACACCTGCAAAAACATTTTTGCAGAGATATCCATGTACAGTATATGTCAGGGGGACTCAGGGGACGTTGGTTAGGGCTAAGGTGAAGTTTAGTTTGCACTATTACAGGGGGGGGGGGTGTAGGAATGTCCAGGGAAATATAAAGCTTTTATGAACCTGTATATGAGGCCTTGTGTTATTAGTTGGAGCTGTATTCTGTATTCACGCTTTAGGTGGTTTAAACAGGCTTAGATCAGTTCCTGCACCACTCTGGGCTCTGCTCTCCCAACCTAAACTCCACCGGGTTAGAGCTTCATTCACAACTGTGGGGTGGAAACACAGAGTAATACAGTATGCTCCAAAACTGGAAATGATTAAGTTAATACAAAGACTATATTTTGTATATATGTTTGAACAAATATTGTAACTTTGAGGAGAGGTTTAATAGCTGCAACTGTTTCATTTGGTTGTTTCTTTAACCATAACTCACTCACAGGAGACGAGAATGCTTCCTCGGTTGGTTTAGAAACCAATCTCTCTTATGCACTGACATGCACTGTCCAGGAGAGAGGTGATATGAGATGGTGAGAGAGACAGAGGATAGATTAGACAGTTGATATGGGGGGGGGGGGTGTTCAGGGATTGTGTGAGCTCCTAAAATGACTATGTTTTAGTGCAGCACAGGTTTGTGTCATTTGTGGCATATGTATATTCATGCCATGTCATTCTCAGCCATTGGTGTTACGCTGCTACCCTGCCATGACGCTGAGTCATGTTTACTGCAAACCCAGTAGTTCTCCCTCTGCCCAGACTACACAGAGGATGTCATACGGTAGTCTATTCATGCAAGACGTGCCATTCATAACACCCTTTTTGAAGTGTTATCATTATCTGTAAAGTGAGAATAAGACACATACAGCTGTACTAATGACATGTTGACTAATATGTGTCGTGTGTGTACACCTCTGCTTGAATAAATATGACCGTAGTTATAAGTGTGTGTGTGCGCGTGCGTGCGTGCGTGCGTGCGTTTTTGCTTATCCTCCAATTTGAGTCCTTGCTGTGGCTGTTGATGAGCATTCCCTGCCCGTTCTACACTATGTAAACCACTGGGCTGAGATCACAGTTGAATAAGACGCTAAGGCCCTTTTCACTGTTGAGGTGATGGCCCTGTGTCGCTGTGAGATGGAGCCTGACTCAAGAGAGAGGATTAGAAAAGGGAGCATTGCGAGCATGCTGTCAGTGTCGTCATCTGTGTCCCCTTGATCCTCTTAGCCTCAACGATCTCCAAACACAGAGCTAATGTTATCCGACACGCATACTGTACACATTCACACACACACACACACACACACACACACACACACACACATATATGTACACTCACTGAACATTTTATGTTTTTAGGACTTGTACAGTCCAAGCTGGTGGAGGTGGTGTAATGGTGTAGGAAATGTTTTCTTGGCACACTTCAGTGGCCTTCCCAGTCACTGGATCTAAATCCAATAGAACACCTTTGGGATGTGCTACGGCGGGAGATTCACAGCTTGAAAGTGCACCTGAAAAATCGTGTGATGGAATGATGTCATCATGGACCAGAATCTCAAAGGAATGTTTGCAATATATTCAATGCCATGAAGACTTGAGGTTGTTTTGAGAGCAAAGGGAGGCCCTACACAGTATTAGTATATGTTATGTACTCAGGCACCATGTCAGCTAGTTCCTGACTACTTTTAAATTAATCTTTTATTTAGTGGGTCATTGTAATGGGGAAACATTAGAGAGCGCCTAAAATTAATATCCAGCTTTAGTATGATGGTCATATGCATATTTAGTCTCTGTGATGAAGAAAACATTGGGAAAAGCTGGTTGCCATGTACAAGCTTTTGTGAACTACTGCTTTCAGCAATTAATGTCAATTAGAAGCTCTGTGTAGAATAGATCCAGAAGTCTGGAGGGTATTGATGACTCTGGTCCTGTTAAAGCCTGTTTGGTTAAGTCTGTTACCACAGGGTGCTGGCTGTGCAGCATTGATGAGGATTACAAATAATACCTTAATGCCCTCATACACTCTCCTCTCTGCCCCCTTACCCCCCACCCCCTCTCCCTCTCTGCTTCAGCCTCCTCTCACTGTACACTCCTGCACTGAACTGGTAAACGTCCAGTGACACATACCCACACACACACACACACACACACACACACACACACACACACACACACACACACACACACACACACACTGTACATACGCCACCATGAAGACTATCCTGGCTCTGCTGCTGCTGCTCTCTCTGGTCTTCCACAGTAAGTCTCTAGATGAAGGCTAATGGTTAGTCACTCTGGTAGGGGGCAGGGGGTGCGGTGAATAGGGATCCATGGTTTATTCAGAAACTGTATTGGAGGGTGGTGGTCCTACAGTAGTTATCTTGTGGACTGGGGTCCACAGTTAAGTATGGGTATTGTATCCCCAATGGTGGGTTTTTTACCTAGTGTAAAACTAGGTGAAGACTATCATGTTGCAACTCCTAGTTATAGTCTTCATATCTATGAAGGTTTCACCTCATAGTGAAGTTACAGAGCTGTCTCTCAGCATTGGACTTCAGTGTGAATATTGTGTATGAATGTGTGCAGGGTAAAAGCCCTTGAGTGTATCAAATGATAAGAGAACAGTGTGTGGGGTTGAAATTCCAAAACTGTACAGTACATGCTCTACTGGGCAGTGTAATTAAAGTGAATGATGTACAGTGATGACTTTGTGGTCGAGATATTATATTAAATAATGACATACAGTATGTGTTCCATATAATTCTGTGGTAGTCACTGTGTCTCAGATAATGTTGCTATACAACAGAGGGCTCCTAGGTTATTCCTCACAGTCTTCTACTGCTTTCTCGTGTGTGTATGTGTGTGTGTGTGTGAGTGTGTGTGTGTGTGTGTGTGTGTGTGTGTGTGAGTGTGAGTGTGAGTGTGAGTGTGAGTGTGAGTGTGTGTGTGTGTGTGTGTGTGTGTGTGTGTGTTTGTATACATATACCTACATGCGGCTTAGTCTCATATCAGCTGCTCTCTCCTGCTCCGTCTGCCAAGGCCATGCCCTCAAGTGTCACACATGCGTGGCGTCCAATGACGACGATTGTAATCGAGAGGGCTCTGCTTCATGCCCACAGCACGCCGATGCCTGCTCCACCATCACAGGATCTAGTAAGTACATGACACACACACACACACACACACACACACACACACACACACACACACACACAAACACAACCAAAGATTATCATTCCCAAAGTATGCAGTATTCTCTTTGGCCACTAGATGGCATTATAACTCAAATAATAAACTGCTCCTCCTATCTGTCTATGGCTGAGCCTGAGTCACTGTTTGCTGATATTGCCATTGCACTGGAAAGATTTGACTGCTCAGCACAATCAACCATGGGTCATACAAGGTCATAGAGTGTGGGATACACTACATTGTCCTTTATGACAATCTCTCCTCTCACAATGTCAATTTCACATGTTCCTTCACACACAGTCAATGTTCAAACAGAAAATACTCTACATACACACTCCAAAACAAACAAAGTTCAATTTAAGCCAAACAGTGTGCAGTAGCCAACAATCAAAATAGCTCCCCCTTCATTCCCGCAGGATCAATCACATGTACTAGAAAGGGAGCTACAGATCCTGTTACAGCAGCACATGCAGTACAATATACATTGTATACACTGATTGCTGCTCTACGAAGACGGGTCGGACTGACCCAGAACATCTCCCGAGACTTTCCCCCACCTTATCTCTCCCCCCCCCCATCCCCCACCTTATCTCCCTCCCCCCGCCCATGCCACCCCGCCACCACCCCCCCCTCCCTTCTCTACAGTATTCTGTGGACATATATGGCGCCGCACAGGGCAGCCTGCACTGCTGTCTGTCCTGTGTTGTTTTGTTTGCATTGCATTTGTTTAGAAAAGTAGAAAAGCTCTACAGTGCGCCGATTAGATAGAAGATGTTCTACAGAGGGTGATGTAACCCCTCCCTCCCCTCCCTTCCCCCACCCCTCCCCTGCTGTTGTGTCTCGTTTCCCCCCCCCCTTTTCTTCCTTTCCTTGTAATCTTTGGTTGTATATGTTCTATTGTAAAGCGCTTTGAGTTGCATTTCATGTACGAAAGGCGCTATATAAATAAAGCTTTACTTACTTACTTACTTACTTACTTACATTGTACAATATACGCCACCCCAATGACCATTACAGTACATTCAGTGTGTGTGTGTGTGGGGGGGGGCGTGTGATAGCTCAGCCCACTCATCTCTGGGGTTACTTAATCAATTTCCCGACAACGATTATCAACAACAGCCCTGAATGAGAGAGAGAGAGCAAGAGGGACTGGGGGACTTAGTAGGAACATTGGTCAAACAGTGGTTGACAGAAGTTACCATTCAATCAGTTTGAAGTCTATCTAACACTCCTCCCTCTCTTCTCCTCTCTTCTCTTCTTCTCTCCTCTCCACTGTTGTGTTTCAGACACTGTAATGAAGTCATGTACCTACAAGGCGTTCTGTGAGAGGGCCCACAACCCTACCAATTTTGGAGCCAAGTTTGAGTGTTGTTTCACTGAGAACTGTAATGGACCCCATAAGAGCCACAGCTATGGTCGCAACACAGCTGGAGCCCTGGCCTCCAGCCCTGTCCTGCTACTAGGGGCCCTGATACTGCGCATGGCCCTCAGCCGATTCTAAATACTTCGGACAACTGCCTTCCATTCCACAATGTAATAATTAATTCCTCATCTATGCATCCATCCATCCATGTGTGTTTCCCTTCCCTTCCAGGTGTATCCAGTCCATTGTATGTACGACAGGGTTTGGGTTTTTGGTAAAGGTTTGGTGTGGGTAAAGGGTTTGGTGATGGTAGTGGGTTTGGTGATGATAGATGGTTTGGTATGGTAGATGGTTTGGTATGGTAGATGGTTTGGTATGGTAGAGGGTTTGGTATGGTAGAGGGTTTGGTATGGTAGAGGGTTTGGTATGGTAGAGGGTTTGGTATGGTAGAGGGTTTGGTATGGTAGAGGGTTTGGTATGGTAGAGGGTTTGGTGATGGTAGTGGGTTTGGTGATGGTAGATGGTTTGGTGATGGTAGTGGGTTTAGTGAGGGTAGATGGTTTGGTGAGTGTACATAATTTTGGCGATGGTAGAGAGTGTGTGTGTGTGTGTGTGTGTGTGTGTGTGTGTGTGTGTGTGTGTGTGTGTGTGTGTGTGTGTGTGTGGGTGTGTATGTGTGTGTGAGTATGGGGATTACAACCTGAAATTGTGGAGACTACTTGGTTGACCTTGGTTGAACATTTACACATTAATTAATTCAATATGTTTTATCAGGGACATGTTAAACATGTAACATGTGACATATAACGTAAAGGATTGCAGGTGCTGTGTGTGCACAAAGCCATATTTTGGCTCCATCCAGTGTGAAATAATGGTATATTACTATATTGTTTCAGTAGATTTTGGTGGGCATGTGAGGCTGGATCAGTCCCATAGTAACCATGTACATATGCCAGGGAACTCTGAAAAAGACAGACTTTCTGAACACAACAATATGTGTGGTGACATAAAAGCACTTATTGTTCATATTTTCTGCACCAAGGATTATTTCTAAATAAATATGCTACCGCACCCTTACTCTTTCAATGTCTTCCTTCCTTGTGTTTTGTATGAATGAATGGACTTTATTGTCATTGCTACAGTACAGGTACCAAACAACGAAATTTAGGAAAAAACAAGTGAATGTTAGAAAGTAGAAAATGCAACAAGTGATACTCAGTCAGGGTCAGCATCAGCAGAGGGGTCCTCTGTGGAAACCTTTCTCTTGCAGCTCTGTGACATCTGACCTAATTGCAACAATGTGGTCACTTACTCAGGTAATGTTCTGCTGCTTACAGGCAGTTAGCAGGCCACACCCACCTCCCCCTCAGTTCTCCAGTTGTCACCACAGAGCATACTCACATATTTGCGCACACACACACACACACACACACACACACACACACACACACACACACTTCCTCCTCAGAGTTTGAGTTGCCTCTACAGACATTTTATTTCCTGTCTCTTTCCTCTCTCTCTGCCACTTTGCCCAGGCTCAGGTCTGAGTGTGACTGTTACAACAAGTGTTGCTGTACACTGTTTCATCAGACAAGCAGACTCAAGCAGAGGAGACTGGCCATCACTCCCTCATCACCTATCTCATACCTATCATATTAGCACAATGGCTGCTGGCAGCTATTTATAAATAAAACGTGTGATACGTGATTGTCTCGCCAATTGATTGATTGATTGATTGAAAACTTTATTAGAAGATTTGCAGAAGTAGGTACATGAAAGTACATATTACATACAAGGTCAACTAACAGGATAAAAACCCAAGAAAGCCACTGGCTTATTTCAATTGGGGTCCTTGATTCTCAATTCATCGTTCAAACTATTATTTGAAACCAAACTATTACTTGAATCACTGTCGATAAGAGGCACTGCCAAATGCCTACAGTGTAATGTTACATGTACAATGTAACATGTATACCCTCACTCAGGAAGTGTCTGTACTGAGTCTAAGCAGGGCACAGTGGCCTTATGCATCGAGGTTAACATCTGTGGTTCTCTCCTCTATTCAAGAGGGGTCTGTCTCTCCTCTATCTGAGCCCAGGGAGATGTCCACTCACTGGTGAGGCTGGTCAGCTGAGACAGAGGAAGGGGGGGATGGTGAAATCCTTAATCATATAATCTTCTCTGACCCAGTTCCCATGGCAGTGCTGCCAGCTGAAAAGGGGGTGAAGAGAAGAGATAAAATGCCTAACTTTTAATTATTTTCGCTCTGCTTTCTAAAATAGATGAGGTTATCCAGTACTATTTATGTATATTCATCAAGTGTATATCTCTGGAGAAATGACATCTGGACAACAAAGACATGGGCTGCTAAGGCTCGGTGCTCAACTTGTTCCGATCAGTGGCCTATTTTGACAGGGAGGGGAGAGAGACAAGAGCAGAGGAGGACAAGAGCAGAGGAGGACTAGATCATATCCGGGGTTGGTTTATTCTAATCGCGACGGTCTCTACCCGGAAAAAAAGCTCCGACGGCTCACTGGCAGGCTTGATCACGCACTAATATGTCAGAGATAATATAGTTAGATAGATGCATGTCAACTCACGACATGTGTACTGGAACTAGGCACTACTTGGATTAAACTTTACCTTTAGCAGCTTGCCATGCGAATGAGACATCCTCGGCCCTCGGAACAGTTCGGACGATCGAAGCGCACACTGTCCTACTGTCAGAAGCGGGTAAATTTCGAGGTGTGTGTGTGTGTGTGTGTGTGTGTGTGTGTGTGTGTGTGTGTGCGCGCGCGTGTGTGTGCGTGTGTGTGTGTGTGTGTGTGTGTGTGTGTGTGTGTGTGTGTGTGTGTGTTTCCGTGCGCCGGTGCGTGCGGTGTTGCTGGAGAGAGATATTGGTTTATTAAAATGTACATACTTGTAGGCAAAAGGCTGAATTGCAGTATACAAACAGACGGCAGAGCGGTTTGGAGTAGGTGTCAAACAGGCCACCTCCAATCTGCTTCTACAGAGTCTCAGAAGGGACAGGTACCAGTTCGTGACGTTAGAATTATAAGGTTCTATCTCCATTTTTGTCAAAATTGAGTTTTTTACATAATCTGATCCATTAGGTGTTTATTAATGACTGTGTGGTGTTATTTTTAAAATGTTGACATTTTTGAGTTAGTAATTAATAAAATACAAAGGTTCCATCTCACGAAACATAATGGAATGTAAAAACTTTGACGCTCAATATCTCTGAACTGCCCTAAACGGAGATAGAACCTTATAATTCTAATCTCACGCACTGACAATGAACTGCTTTTCCTGATGGTCTTAGGTTCAATAGAAGAATAGATCACTGCAAGAACAGATAATTCTGGAGTCGGTTGTTAAAAAAGGATTGGTTGAAACACTTTGTAGAACATGTTTCTAAGCCAAATAACAAATGTTGTTCTTATCTGACTGAAATGCTGCTCACATGCAACACACGGACCAGTGTTGAATTTAAAGAATAAGTCTGATAATTTTGCTGCAGTGTATCAATTTCCTCAGATTGTGATGGATGCGTCCTCTGATAATTAAAAGGACACATTTAAAACACAGGCAAATAATGATACGAATATATTTTTAAAAGATGTCCAGGTAACTATATACCAATTCTTAAATGCCCTAGTGTCCTTTGAACATGAAGGCGGTACAGTGTGGTATGTTATGCAGTTATAATATACTGTATTTCCACCAGTTGGCAGAGATATGCCTGTAGTACACCTCTTGTGATCTACTAGTTATTCTAATACAATTTATTTCATGAGCTACCTGTACACAATAGCTCCTTATGCAATTTATTCAGATAATGCATTCAATTAGTGTTTATGCATATTTTCCCCCAATTTTGAAATGATAGATAATCTAGGACTACCAACCTTCATCCAAATCTTGCAAGCTCCCTTATTCCATTAGCTAACAGTTGCCATTTCAGTCTAAATGACGCTGATATTTAGCTAGCTAAATGTAGATAGTTGCAAGACTATCAGAGTCAAAAGTATGGCTACCGGATAGCTATGAGACATCTTCTCTACTAGGTAGGTAGTTAACTAGCTAGCAAACAAACTCACCTTGTTCTTTAGTTTGTTTTTGATGACTTTGCTGTGGAAAGTATATTAGCTTTGTGGACTTGGGTAGTTTCATAACTAATACTTGCTTAAGTTTGGCCACAACCTTTCTGTGGCGTTTTGTCCTGGTCCTGAGTTAAACCACAAGACTACTGAGTCGAGAGAGAGAGAGAGAGAGAGAGAGAGAGAGAGAGAGAGAGAGAGAGAGAGAGAGAGAGAGAGAGAGAGAGAGAGAGAGAGAGAGAGAGAGAGAGAGAGAGAGAGAGAGAGAGAGAGAGAGAGAGAGAGAGAGAGAGAGAGAGAGAGAGAGAGAGAGAGAGAGAGAGAGAGAGAGAGAGAGAGAGAGAGAGAGAGAGAGAGAGAGAGAGAGAGAGAGAGAGAGATGCTACCAAGTGGAAATAGGGGTGGTAGGGTGTTTTGAAGTCCAAGGGCTGGAATAATAATGAAATTCCTTTTTATTTGCTATTTGTTAAATACAGCCACCTAATTGGCTGTTAAATACAGCCCTCTGATTGGTTGTAATATTGAGCCCTCTGATTGGTTGTAATATTGAGGCCGCTGATTGGCTGTTATATCCAGCCCTCTGACAGTAGTTAGCTATACCGCTACATGGCAATTATTTAGTTTAATTACCACCAAACTAGAGAAAAATGTAGTTTAACTAACAGTTGAGCTACATGTAGTGGAACTACTCCCCAACACTGCTTAGGTTCATTTTAGTGGAATAATGTGTTGATGGACCCTAACGTTTGATAACTTTGAATCACAACAGACTATCAACCATGTTTGATATTGGCTGTCTAAGTTTGAATAAATCTTATGTCCTGTAAACTATAGCAGTAGATTGGAAACTACTTTTTTTAAGGGTTACCATGCCAGCTATACCAACATGTTATTTCAGACTTACTGCTGCAATGCTTTATACCAAAAACAGATGCAGACTTTTTGATGCTGCAAGTGGTGGTTTTCTAAATGTGTGTGTGTGTGTGTGTGTGTGTGTGTGTGTGTGTGTGTGTGTGTGTGTGTGTGTGTGTATGTATGTATGTATGTGTGTGTGTGTGTGTGTGTGTGTGTGTGTGTGTGTGTGTGTGTGTGTGAGTGTGTGAGTGTGTGAGTGAGTGTGTGTGTGAGTGAGTGTTCAATTCAGTTCATGATCTGGCCCAGAGCTGGGAGGAGTTGGAGGCAGGGCTGGCTAGACCTAAACATGATGAGATTTTAATGGCTGGCAACCCAAAATAGACTATTTATACAATTGTGTGTGTGTGTGTGTTTTGTTCTTATGGACATCTGTTAGGGGAAGTTGTTGAGTGTGTGCGTGTGTGTCCACACATGTCCATACAATCCGCAACATCAGTCTGGTAATAATTAAGTTCCTCTTGAAACATGACCAGGGCGCTGCAGCAGAGTCATGAGTGATGTCATGTCAGTGTGTCTCCCTGGAGGTCATTGTACTTTCCCTGGCCTCCTTCTGGTCTCCAGCAGGTTGATTCTGAATCTCAGCTATCCCCCTATCCCCTAAGCCTAGGACTAGGCACTACATGCCTACCTGAGAGGATCTGTTAGGTGTATCCACCTAGCCTATAGGAGAGCATGATAAAGCTATTATATTCATCCAGTTCTTTCAGTTTTGAGGGACAGAGGTCCTTTGGAATGCAGCATGATTTTGCTTTCCTCTTCTTTTCATTGAGTGGGTGATTATTGCAGATGTTTTTGTAGTGATGGGGCTTGGCTTCGCTCCACCAGAGGAATTGGGCTGAATCCTGTAGCCTTTGTATCAGCTAACAGGCAGCTAACAGATGAGACCTGGTGGTGATGACTGGCTCCATATATATGAATGTACCTCTCCAGATGAACTTGAGTGAAAGGCCCCCCCCCTCTCCCTCCCTCTCTTTCCCTGGCCAGTTGAAATGTGCGTGTGTGCAGATCTGTAGTGTAGTCTGTAATTTCTGGCTGTGGTAGAATCCACAGCTTAGCCTCGGGCTTCAGGGTTAGCTATGCTGCCCCAATAACGTCACATGAAAAACTGCTGAGTGTGTGTGTGTTGGGGTGGGTGTACTGTATGTATCTATGTCTGTTTTATTATGCAAGATAAATACCTCCCAGCAGAACTCTATCTCTCTCTCGCTCTCACTCTCTCTGTCTCTCTCTCTCTCTCTCTCCCTCTCTCTCTCTCGCTCTCACTCTCTCTGTCTCTCTCTCTCTCTCTCTCTCTCTCTCTCTCTCTCTCTCTCTCTCTCTCTCTCTCTCTCTCTCTCTCAGTGATATGTGGTAGGAGCACTATGCCGTACATGGACAGGCAGAACCGTGTGTGCGGGTTCCTGGACATCGAGGAGAAGGAGAGCAGCAGCCGATTCCAGAGACGGTACTTCATCCTGGACACACAGGGGAACACACTGCTGTGGTATATGGATAACCCCCAGGTACTTAACACTCTCACACACACACACACACACACACATACACACACACACACACACACACGCACAAACATACTCATATGTGTGTGTTCCTGCGGGGCCCGTCTAGAAACACGCAACCTCTAAAGAGGAAGTGAGATTGACTCATAGGAGTAGTGTGACCTTGGTGTGAGCAGGGAGCCGAAGCTGACCCTCTGTGGGTGTGTAACTTCCTCTCTGCCTACAGAACCTGCCCAGCGGGACCGCAGCCGTCGGGACTCTAAGACTGACCTACATCTCCAAGGTAACCACCCCTCCCATTTCAGCCTCACATTGATAAACCCACAATGGAGCAGTACATGTGGGTTAATCAATCGGACTACTGATCTTGATAAGTCTGATTGAAAAGGAAAGTGTCAAACTTAACTGACATCAATGTAATCAGTAAACACATGGTCTAATCTAGTGTCCTTTTTGCGGGTCAGGTGAGCGAGGCCACACTGAAACAGAAGCCCAAGACTGAGTTCTGCTTTGGTGAGTCTGTCTGTGTGTGCCTGTGTGTGTGTGCATGTAATACACACTCATGTATCTATGTATTTACACCATGTATCCTCAGCATACAGTCCACAATCCCTATAGTGGTCACTGCTGTGATATACAGTAGTATGTTTTTTTCTGGTGTATATTTATAATATGATGCTCCCTTCCTCCTGTAGTTATCAATTCAGTGTCTCGGCGCTACTTTGTCCAAGCCAACGACCCTGCTGACATGAGGGAGTGGGTGTGTGCTCTCAACAAGGCCACCAAGATCACTGTAAGTACCAGTAGTCATGCATACAACATTATTCTAACGTGACACTACAGAGTGAGATGAAGTAGGCGCATCTCTTGATTCCCCAGGAGGTGAACTGGGCCCTGAATAGCACACCCAGTACATGGGACTACAGGAACAGTTGTTTTCCCAAGTGTGCAAGTGTGTCGAATGTTTTTTTGAATCTCATTGAGAGCTCTGTGCATGAATCTGTGTTACATCATGGACAGGATATGACATCATACACACGCTGTACCGTATCACTCTAGGAAGCAGTCTGTGGTTTGGTTTGGTCACGTTACACACACACACACACACACACACACAGCTTTATTGTGTTCGTCTGAGTATGCATGCATGTATCAGAGAGACAACACAAACATACAAGCAATGTGCATTCACGCACGCACGCATGCATGCACATTGCTTGTGTGTTTGTGTTATCTATCGGAGGTGGACAGAGGCAGCAGATGTCTCAGACAGAGTGGTGTGTTTTCACTGTTGTGTTTCTCTTGCTTACTCACCTGTTCTGGAAACAACAGTTCTGACTCTTTCACTTCTTCTTTCTTGGCCTCTGCACAGTACATGTGAGCTTTGTTTGCCTCAACGAAGCGTGTGCGTTTGCGTGTGTGTTATACACTTCTTCATAGTTTATGTCCAGACCTCTAAATGTACAGTATGTATAGTTTTTCTTTCATATACTATTATCACCCAGTTACCCTACATAACAGTATCATAGGAATCCTTCAAGTAAATCTGCTGTTGTTGTAAAGACTAAAGTTAGTTCCTGTGTTTGTGTTTGACTATGTGTAATTGCTCTTGTCTCTGCAGGTTCCTAAGGCCGGCCATGGCAGGCCAATATGTGCTGTTACCACAGCAACCAGTGATGCTCAAGGGGGGAAGAGGCAGCAGGCCTACAAGGCTGAGATCATTGGTGGAGTTGTGGTGCACACACCCATCTACCAGGTAATGGCGTTCATTCCAAACACCCCCATAACACCAGATTCTGTGGTCTAACCCAAAGGTGGTGATGATGATGATGATGATGATGATGATGATGATTTTAAATGGTGTGGGTGTTGCAGAATGAGGGGGAGATGGAGGTTGGGGAGCGGAGACCTGGGGTGCTGAGGTGTGGTTACTGTGTCAAACAGGGCAATGTGGTGAGTGTACACACCTCATTTATCAGTGAATACATGCCTAATTTATCATACACACACACACACACACACACACACACACACACACACACCTTCATGTTCTCTCTCCTTGTGTTATAGGGAATAGAAACCTGTGACTCACAAGGTGACATCACAAGGTTTATTACGCTAGTGCACATAAGTATCTCTGGACGCTCATTGTTGATTTTTTACGGTTCATGAGAGACCCTCATTAACTTTTATACTTATTTGCTTATTTGCTTGTCAAGCTTTTGCATTTAAAGTGTATACGTGTATGACGGATATGTGTGTGTTTCAAGGAAGAGATAGTGTATAATATGGTGTGTTTCAGAGGAAGAGATAGTGTATGATATGGTCTCTGTGTGTTTCAGAGATAGTGTATAATATGGTGTGTGTTTCAGAGATAGTGTATAATATGGTCTCTGTGTGTTTCAGAGGAAGAGTTGGAAGAGACGTTTCTTCACTTTGGACGACAACGCTGTTAGTTACTACAAGTGTGAGACGGTGAGATCAAAGCTCTCCTCTCCTCTCCTTAACCCCTCTCCTCTCCTCCACCTCTCTTCTCTCCTCTCCTCCACTCCTCTCCTCTCCTCTCCTCTTTATGTGTCACTCTGTGTGACTCTTCAGACTAGTGATGTGTAATTACAAAAACCAAGACAAAGCCATTTGTGGAAGAACATTGTCCTCTACATTTGAATTAACCCACATAGTGTTTACTGTGTTTCTGCTTTTGTGTGGATCTTTGGCTCGATGATTGAGTGTGTTTGTATCAAGCTGAAATGCGTGACAGATGTTTAAGTTTAGTTTAGATGTTTAGTTTAAGACTTGCTTGTGTGTGTGTGTGTGTGTGTGTGTGTGTGTGTGTGTTTCTGTGTCTCTCTGTGTCTCTGTGGCTGTGGCTTTGGCTATCTGTCTCTGTCTGTCTGTCTGTCTGCCTGCCCCCTCCCTCCCTCTTGGCTGTACCTCTTGCAAAAGATGTCTCTAACGTGATTCTGTCTGTTTCAGGATAAGGAGCCCCTGAGAGCTGTTCCTCTAAGAGACATTCAGAAGGTCCACGAGTGTCTGGTCAAATCTGGGTGAGTCCAGAACCTTCTGTTGCTCTGATTGCCCTCCAATCTTCTAGAACCTTCTATTTCTCACACTTCCCTCCAACCTAGAAGAACCTCCCTCTCGCTTAATCAATAATCAGATATCTGTATCTGTGTGTGACATTAGTATAATGCAGTCTTCTTATCTATTTATCTCAGGGATCTGTTAATGAGAGATAACCTGTTTGAGATCATCACCAGCTCCAGAATATTCTACGTCCAGGTAAATGTCCTGCTTCCATCACTCACTTCCTGATCAGTGGTGTCCTATTTTCCTATTGGCTCAGGTCTGAGACTGGCCTATAGTTCATCGTGTTCACACATGCTGGAAACACTGATTCAGGCGTGTGCGTGTGTATATGCGCACGCGAGCCTGCTGCCTGCCTGCGTGTTTGGGGCATGTTTGTATCAGCTGGGCCAGCTGGTTATGTTCTCTGAAAGCTCTGTCCCTAACATGTGGCATTAGTTGTGTTTTTCTAAAAACAGACGGTTTATTTCTGTGCATTTGGTCAAAAACACCATAAGAACACTAACATCCTGTGTGTCCCCTCGGGAGAACAGCTGAGCTGACTGACGGCTGGGGTCACTCAGATCAGAGAGAGGAAGCTGTGTGGGTGTGTGTGGATGGGTGCGTGGGTACATGTGTGTGCATGTGTTGGCGCTATCACTGTGTGGTAGTGTTTGAGGTAAACATGTGTATATATACTGTATGTAATGGTAACTGGTTCAACTTCCCTACATAACACAGATCAAAGAGGTGTGTGTGGTGTACAACAACCCCATACTGTTGTTTAATAATATTAATTGGTATGTTTGCAGACAGACACTCCAGAGGACATGCAGGGCTGGATTAGAGACATCGAGATGAAGATACAGGATTTCAGAGGCCCGGCCACGGTAAGGTCTCTCCTCTCCCTCTTCTGTCTCTGCTCTCTCTTACATCACCCTTTTCCCTACGTTCCCTTGTTTTCTCTCCACGCTCCCACACCTGGGCTGGGCTTTCTGTTCTTAGCTCAAACTGCTGTCTGCTCTCATCACTAAAGGTTGTAAAAACTTGGTTTGATGGATCAAGTGACAGTTCACTGCATTGTGTTCAAGAGTGACAGTCTCTTTGCATCTCCTCATTCTCTCTTTCGCTCTCTCTCTCTCTTTCTCTCTCTTAGGGGTTCATACGTGCCTCTTCTCTGTATCGCCACAATAACCACGCCCCTGTTTTCCGTGCTCGTCAGGGTGACGAGAAGAAGCCCTCATTGATGAAGTCCTGTTCGGTGGCACCAGGCTGGCAGCCTTGGACTCCTGTGCCCCATCGAGAGGGCTCTGCTCTGGGTACGCAGTTCGAGGACAGACCCTTCAGTTCTCTACCTACCATGCCCTCTCTCACCACCAACACCTCCTCCTCCTCCTCCTCCTCCTCTTCCAACTCCTCCACATCCCTCTCCTCTCTGAACCCCACCCCTTGTGGACTCCCTCCAGCTCCAGCTGTTGGCCCGGGGGACCCAGCAGTCCCAGTAGTCCCAGGCCTAGCCCTATCTAGCAGGCGCAGGAGGCACCGCTCACAGCCTCAGGCCCCCAGAAATCGCACCTTCCCTTTCACCCTGGACGACGACGGCATCCGCACCACCGACGTCTAGAACCACCCACATCTACAACATACTGTATGTTTGAGTGCCTCCATGGTTTGAAGACTTTGAAACCCTTTTATCAAATGAATGTGACTAGTTCAACTGATGGGGCTGGGTAGTGACTGTTAACTTCCTGTCAGTGTCATGTGGAGAAGACAGGTAATGAGAGCCGCGTTGTGTGAGAGAGCTCGGATAGCAGCAGTCAGTGATGGGGAAGTGTGTGCGTGTGCGTGTGCGTGTGCGTGTGGGTGTGGGAGGGGGGGATGACCAAAGGGTTAACAGTATTAGTATTGGGTGAATTACTGTGAAGGGGTACCTTAGGGTTTTGTACGATTTCCTTTGAAAACTTGAATGTAAAGTTCTCACAGGTACTCAGATGAAGATATGTGCACTTGTGGAAATCTATCTACCAACTACCAAGCACCCTCTGCTAGCATTAGCCTAGTATTCTTTTCTTTTCTGTTTTTTTACAAAAAGTGACCCTATTCAATCAAAAAGCTCAACCGGAAGTTGAACATGTTATTTGTTTAACCCAGCAAATAAAGTAGCACAGTATGTCTGAAAGAAAACTAAATTACAGTAGATAGCGTTTTATTTAATCTGTGAACCCAGAAATGCTTGTGTGGATATTGGTAACATTTGATTGAATAGGGCCCAGGTTAGTGCTAGCAAACACAGAAGACTTAGCTCCATTAGAGTGTATCAGTGTTGGTCCAGATGGAGATGCACCAATCGGGAATCAATAGCACCTTTATACCATGCTTTTATTATGCTTGTGAACAGTTTTAAACTGAAGTCGTTATGAAAGTGACAGACAGATATGAATATCAGAACAACATATTGAATATCAGAACAACATATTAACCCTGATCAAGACATTGAACTGTGTGTCAGTACAAGCATATTACTCACTCATCATTGCTATGCATTGCTAAAGCCAAGCAAATCAGGTTTCAGGTAGAAGCTATTAGACTACGGTACAAACATTCAGAAAATATGTTCTAGCCTTATCATTGTTGACCAAGCATTTTTATGAGCTTGATTTTATTTTTACTATGGTTAATTCAAATTCACCTCTTCATTTCAAGATTTGCTCTCTTAAAATTGAGAATGGTTAAATCCTTGTGTGATATTTTCTGTGTAATTTTCTGTATACTATTTTGTTTTTTATTAACAATTAATGAATACCACAGATGAGGTATCTGTGGTATTTGATTAGACATACATCAGGCACAATGTCTTATTCTGTGACCTTACTCTTTTCAGCCAATTATCTGCTGCCTTATCCTGCACACCTAGTACGTTACTCTTAAGCTTCCTGCCTGTAATGTTGATTAGATATGTTTAAGCACATACATTAAAAGATAAGAAAAGCTTCTCTTGTGAAAGTGTCTCATTAGAATCCTTGTATTCCACAGTCCTGCTGTAGTCTCGATTGAAAAATGGGACAGTGCGCCATCTAGTGGTTGCATGCCAGATGTGTCGGTGTGACACTGAGATTAAAGCTGTCTCATCTGCGTGACGTGACTGTGTGAGGTGTTTAAGAAGGTTTTAAAGACGGTGATGGGACTTAAGGGCTGATTTGAAGGAGTCCAGGGGGCCATTCCACTAAAGGTGGCTTAGTATATCGGCGATTGAAATAAATGCGGCGATCAGGCAACTCGGGATTGGAATTCAAGCCTCAGGTGATTCCTCGAACGAGGATCAGCCTTGTGTGATGAGTGTTCACAGAAGACAGGCTTACAAATCTTCGATATGGGCACGTGCACGCCGACATAAAGAGCCCCGAAGAGTCGATCTGTCGAAATGAAGATACTCCACTCTGCAGGGGTCCTACATTTGCGCAGCATTCCGAATTATTGATTTTTATGAAGACGGAAAAATAAGATGTCAAATAGTGCAATACTGCCACAATTAACAAGGCGAGGGAAATGGTTTGGCAAGAAATTGCTGACCGATTCAATGCGTAGGTCATACTAGCCCTAGTTATTGTTATATGTTCATATTTTAATAAATTAATATTTACTACTGTGGTGATATCAGCAGCAGGCTAAAATCGTCTTATCGTCACGATGGCCTAGTGGTATTTACCGCTGCCATGGTATTTATTCGTCTTTAAGACGGTGGTTCGAATCCCTCTTCGGACACACTTTTTTATTGCATTTCGTTGTCTGAATCTAATCTAAAATCTCATCTAAAATATAGTAATAGTAAGTATATAGGCTATAAAATGATGGTGCAGGCTAATTTACAAGAACTGACACGATTACAATGGTGTTTGAAGCCTTTCTGAGTAAATGATGTTCTTAAACTAGACCCTGGATTTGGCATAGATTATTTTTTCTTACGATTACTGATGGATAGATGATTCACTTAGACAGATATATATATATATCAGGGTTTCCGTTAGAAAAAATTGCCGCCGGACATCGTGTCCGGGAAGATTTCGATTTACCGGACAAACGTGATATATTCCGGTCACCATATTAAAATATAATAAAATTTTAAAAAATCAAAATCATATTTTTTTCCCCAAAATCTAATATAGCTGTTTGTCGCGGTGATTACTGTTGTGTAGCGGCCTATATATGCCATTTAATGTCTATTTCTCATCCGATACAATTAGATGCGAGCTATATAATATATAATAATATAACATGATTCGCATGCGCGCTATGCTATTATGTCCAGCGCTGAACGGGCGCATCGATCAATGAACGGACTCCACATTACGTTAACTGAAGTTTGTTAAATTGTTTGGGATTAATGTGAGTGGTGTAGTGACTACATTATGGGTTCATGTTCTCCTCTTACTGTTGGTTGTGTAGTGGGAGGGAACCAGTTCTGGCACTAGGGGCAGAGGGGAGGATTATTAACGTTGCAACTTCCTGTTTAGACTCAACAGTTTTGGTGATCTATTTTCTGGTCCTGTACTGAGAGTACAAGTTGTTATTTTGATTAAACAGTTATCATTACGTTGCCTACGTCTTTCCTTTTTCCTCCGGCACTACACTGGTGACCCCGACGTGGATTTTTGTTAACGTAATTGTGTACAAAAACCAGCGAACGAACATTACAATCCTGCAAAATGTCCGGGCGAGGAAGACGTTCAAACCAGCGGCAGCCATCACCATCCCCTGTCAGGGTAACGCGTGGTGCGCACACTCCCACTCTCAAGCTACCAGAGTTCTGGGACTCAACGCCTGCTGCATGGTTTGCTATTGTAGAGGCACATTTCAACAAAAGTGACATCGATGACGACGACGACCGGTACAACCATGCTGTGGCAATGTTGGGCAGCTCCACCGCAGCTCGAGTGGTAGGTTTTTTGTCTGCTCCCCCGACGACGAACAAATATGAGCGCCTCAAGGCCCTGCTTCTAGAGACATTTGAACTGTCCACTGCGGAGAGGGTGCGTCGCCTATTTGCCATGTCGGACTTGGGTGACGAGAGGCCTTCTGCGCGCATGGAGAGGATGCTAAACCTGCTCGGTGCAGAAGACCCCATGATCCTCTTCACAGAGCTGTTCATGCGCACATTGCCAGCTCAAGTTAGGATGGCGCTGGCCAACACCGCCATCATGGAGCCCCGCGCCCTGGCCAGGGAGGCGGACCGGTTCGTCTTGGCCATGCCTCAACGGTCCCCCGACCTGCTCGCTCCCGCGGCCGCCCCGCCACCCGACCGTCGCAGGAGAGCGAAGGATGACGCCAGACCTTCTGGCCAGCAGGGTAACGCTGCGGGCCATTGTTTCTACCACGCCACTTTTGGCGCCAAGGCCAAACGGTGCCGCTCACCCTGCACCTTCGGACCGACGGGAAACGGCGGGGCCGGCACTCAGTAGTGGCCCTGAGCGCTGGCGTCACCAACAGGCTGCTCTTCATACAAGACACCGCCTCTGGTCGCAGTTTCCTTTGTGACACAGGTGCCCAGTGTAGCATCATTCCGGCAGAGAGATCGGATGTGGCGAAGGAGGAGCGTGGTCCGCAGTTGGCAGGCGCGGACGGCACACCTATCTGCTCTTATGGCACTAGGGCGGTGGACGTGTGCTTCGGAGGGCAATGCTTTTCGTGGGATTTTGTCATAGCGGCTGTCACATTTCCCCTCCTTGGTGCGGATTTTCTGTGCGCCCACAACCTGTTGGTGGACGTGGGGAACAGGCGCCTGGTCAACTCACAGACTTTCGCTTCCTTCGCCTGTACGCAGGGGGAGGCGGTCTACAGCGGGTGGTCCAATACGCTCGCCGAAAGTGACCAGTACCTTCGGCTGCTCGCCGAATTCCCCGACCTTACCAAGCCCACCTTCTCCGCGCCCACGGTGAAACACGGAGTGGAGCACCACATCGAGACCGAGGGGCCTCCCCTCCACGCCAGGGCCAGGCGCCTCAACCCGGAGAAGCTGGCCATCGCCAGGGCGGAGTTTGCGCATATGGAGCAGGTGGGCATCGTTCGGCGCTCGAGCAGCCCCTGGGCGTCTCCCCTGCACATCGTCCCTAAGTCAGACGGCGGGTGGCGCCCATGTGGGGACTACCGCCGCCTCAACGACGCGTCCAAGCCTGACCGCTACCCGGTCCCACATGTCCAGGACTTTTCAGCGAACCTGGCAGGCAAACGCTTCTTCTCCAAAGTGGACCTGGTACGGGGGTACCATCAGGTGCCGGTGCACCCCGAGGACGTCCCTAAGACGGCCGTAATCACGCCATTTGGACTCTTCGAGTTTCTGCGGATGCCGTTCGGCCTGAAGAACGCGGCGCAGACCTTCCAACGCCTCATGCACTCGGTGCTCCGGGACCTACCATTCCTCTTCGTCTACTTGGATGACATCCTCGTCGCAAGCACCACGGAGGAGGAGCACCTGTCCCACCTCCGGGCCCTTTTCACACGGCTCAGCCAACATGGGCTGATTGTCAATCCGGCGAAGTGTGAGTTCGGACGGAACACCATCGACTTTCTCGGGCACCGGGTCTCCGCAGAGGGGGTGACCCCCCTCCCCTCGAAGGTGGAAGCTGTCGCTGCTTTCCCGCGCCCCAGCACAATCAGCGAGCTCAAGGGGTTCATCGGGATGGTAACCTTCTACTATCGCTTCCTCCACCACATCGCTCACATCCTGCGGCCTCTGTACGATGCCCAGAAGGGCAAGACTCTGAAGCAGCCGGTGGACTGGACGGCGGAGCGTGTCAAAGCCTTTCAGGACACCAAGGCGGCCCTGGCCCGCGCTGCCATGTTGGCCCACCCCTCGCCCTCGGCACCCACTGCTCTCACCACGGACGCCTCTGACTTTGCTGTGGGAGCGGTGTACGAACAGTGGGTTGGGGACGCCTGGCAGCCTCTTGCATTCTTCAGCCGCCAGCTGTCTCCCAGAGAGCAAAGGTACAGCACATTCGACAGGGAGCTCCTCGGGCTGTGGCTTGCTGTCAGACACTTCCGTTTTTTACTGGAGGGCCGCGAGTTTACGGCCTACGTGGACCACAAGCCACTCACGCACGCCATGTCCAAGGTGGCGGAGCCGTGGTCCGACCGCCAACAGCGCCAGCTCGCCTACATATCCGAGTTCACCACAGACATCCAGCACGTTGCTGGGAAGTCCAACCAGGTCGCGGATTGTCTCTCCAGGGCGGTGGTTGGTGCGGTCCAACTGGGTTTGGACTACGCGCGCATGGCTGCAGACCAGGCCGCCGACCCCGCCGTCCAGGCTCTCAAGTTGTCGGACACAGGACTGCGCCTAGAAGAGGTGGTTTTCGGTGACGCAGGGGCCACGCTCCTGTGCGACGTCTCCATGGGTCAGCCACGACCGGTGGTCCCCGCCAACTGGAGGCGCCCCGCCTTCGAGGCGATACACGGCTTGTCTCACCCTGGTAGGAAACCGTCCTCACGGCTGGTGTCAGAGAAATTCGTCTGGCAGGGGCTCAAGAGGGATGTGAGGGCCTGGGTAGACACGTGCATCGCCTGCCAGCGCGCCAAGGTGCATCGACACGTCAAGGCCCCCCTGGAGCAGTTCTCTGTGCCTGAGCGGAGGTTCGATCATGTAAACGTGGACCTGGTAGGGCCGCTGCCCCCCTCGCACGGATACACCTATCTCTTTACCATGGTGGACAGGACGACTCGCTGGCCGGAGGCAGTTCCGCTCTCCTCAACGACAGCCCCCGACCTGGCCCGGGCGTTCATCGCGGTGTGGGTCTCCCGCTACGGCACCCCTGCTGATCTCTCCTCTGACCGTGGCTCACAGTTTACTTCAGAGCTGTGGGCAGCGGTGGCGGAGAATCTGGGGGTCAAGCTCCACCGCACAACCGCCTATCACCCGCAGGCGAACGGGCTCTGTGAGCGTTTCCATCGATCCATGAAGGCCGCCCTTCGAGCCAGCCTCACGGACAGCGACTGGCTTGACAAGCTGCCGTGGGTCATGCTGGGGCTCAGGACAGCGCCTAAGGAGGACCTCCAGTCGTCGTCCGCTGAGCTGGTGTTTGGACAGCCGCTGCGGGTCCCCGGTGACTTCATTCCCAAGTCAACGGAGCCCTGGTCCGCCGCCGCTCAGCGCGCCTCCCTGCTGGACAGCGCCAGGACCTTCGTCCCGGTCCCGACTACGCAGCATGGTGTCCCTACTTCGAGGGTGCCCCCGGAGCTGCACTCAGCGAGGTTCGTTTTCATTCGTCATGATGGCCACAGGACTCCACTACGTCCTCCTTATGACGGGCCTTTCCGTGTCATCGAGGCCGGAGCCAAGAACTTCATGGTTGACATGGGGGGTAGGCCTGAGTGTGTGTCCGTTGATCGCCTCAAACCGGCCCACTTGGACCTTGAACTGCCCCTGGACTTGGCCCTGCCACCGCGCAGAGGCCGGCCTCCAGTCCTACCTCCCCTGCCGCGCCCTGGCCATTCCCCCCTCCGACCCCGACAACCCCCTGCAGCTCGCGAGCCCCCGGTCGTCACTGCCCCCCGTCCTTCCCTGCAGGAGGACGGGATGGGCGATGTCACACCTCCTCCCGCACCTCCTGACTTTACCTACGATCGTAGGGGCCGGGCCATACGCCCTCCTCGCCGTGAGGATTTCCAATATTGAGGTGAACACTGGGGGGGCTGGTGTAGTGACTACATTATGGGTTCATGTTCTCCTCTTACTGTTGGTTGTGTAGTGGGAGGGAACCAGTTCTGGCACTAGGGGCAGAGGGGAGGATTATTAACGTTGCAACTTCCTGTTTAGACTCAACAGTTTTGGTGATCTATTTTCTGGTCCTGTACTGAGAGTACAAGTTGTTATTTTGATTAAACAGTTATCATTACGTTGCCTACGTCTTTCCTTTTTCCTCCGGCACTACAGTTTTCTATTTTCTCTTTCCAGTTTTACCCTTTTTTAATCAATAAAACAACGTCATTTCTATAACCATATATCTCCGCAACTTGCAATGCGCATTAGCCGTGTTGTAACGGTTTTCTTCGTTGACTTGGTTGTCCGGGGTGCCAGTCAGGGCGAGGCCTGACAATTTTAGTTAGTGTGGGGTTGTTTTAGTCAGTCTTTAGTCAAGTTAAACCTTTACAAGCGCTACATGCATCAAAACATGAACCCTTTTTTGTTATACACATGTGAATAGGTTATTGTAATATTATAGCATTTTGCACAACAGACGAAAATTAGTACACAAAGGACATGTGTTGCAATTCAGGTGCACTGTATTGTCACGAATAAACAAAGAACTCTCAAAAAATCAACTCAAATATGCAACCAGCGTTAACTTGGGAGTGTCCAGTTCACAAACTCCGATAGGCTTAGTGGTGTCGGGTTACCCGCGCTGCTTTAGATGAGCAGCTCCTGCTCTCTCCCCAGCTCCGGTGCAAGCGTATGACATTCCCAACGGCCTTGTATCCAACTGTATCCTTACGGGGCATTGTATCCAAAGGAATCATTACGTTTCATCCAGCTCTTCGCGGTCCGAGTAGGCTAAAACATTTACCGAGACGCAGACAGCAGACGCGACCTGCGGCACAAACACGAACGGACGGAATAATCCACTTCCTGGTTTGTTTGAATCATCCCGCTCTCAGCACTCGGTGAGAGACACCTTATCATTTCGCGTCGTCTGTAGAGAACGGGGATTGGATGATTTACGATTGGATACCGGCAGCGTGTGACGTGTGACAGCGTGTGAAAAAATCGTGGAAGTGACAGTCGGCGGCGGAGACATGGCAGATGTGTGACCTTGCCCTCCCCAAGGCGACTTCGGTCCGCAGTTTTAATTCGGTTACAGGCACACTGGAGAATACAGGGATTTTTTAAAATAGAAGGAATCAGAATGTGAACTTTAGCGAATTGTATTCAAATTGTGCTTAGAGGGAATTATTTTCACCGGACATTTATGTCCGACGAGTTTTCAATTTGTTGGACTTCAACAAATTTTACCGGACAAAGACCGGTAATTGCCGGTTAACGGAAACCCTGATATATATGTTGTAAATCGATTTGCATGAAGGCTTCGGTTAAATGTAAAAAAAAAAAAAAAAAAAAAACTTAAATCAAGTCTCGAACACGCAACCTTTGGGACTCTAGCCGGCTGCCTTAACCACTGCGCCAGCCAGACCGCTGTGATGACAGTAATGCAAGTTGAGACAATTACTTTTTTTTTTACACTTTTATTTATTGATCTATCTATCTATCTATCACACTTTCAAAATATCAAGTTATCTATCACACAATCAAACTATCTATCGATCGATCACACTTTCAAAATATCAAATTATCTATCTATCACACAGTCAACCTATCCATCTATCTATCTCGTGTGAAGTGGGAACTAATATTTCCTAAAAGAGGAACTGTCGTTCGGGATATAGTTTCCGCCTGTGAGCCTTTTTTGACGTGCGTCTTACTTTAGCCAGTGTTTTAGCCTGGTCGCGACCAGGCTAATTATATCCGACTCAGAAGGAGCTCAACCAAGCAGCGAATTATTTGAGCCACATTGATGGAACCGAACACAAGCTAACATTATCGAGGCTTAGAACTTTATCGAGGCTTAGAAGATAATCGACCTTAGTGGAATGGGCCCCAGGGTGGGGGCGTTGCGGATTACTATGGGGAGGGAGTTCCAGAGGGTAGGTGCGGCCACGCTGAAGGCTCTGTCCCCAAAGGTCCGTAGGTTGGTGCGGGGGGTGGACAGCAGGCCCATGTCTGCGGACCGCAGGTTCCGGGAAGGGGTATTATAGGACTGTGTCTATACTGTATGGACTGTGTTTACCATGTGGCCTTAACGTGGAGATGCTCAACAGAGTTGTTGTTGTTGTTGTTGTTGTGTCTCTCAGGGCGGAGACTCTGGCCAGCATGGAGCAGTCTCAGAGGATCAGCGGGGCCGAGAAGCAGGCTCCTGGACAAAGGGCCGAGTTCTGGAAACTACGGGGCCTCAGAGGGGGCAAGAAGAACGTCCGCAGGACCCGTGACGACCTCCTCCAGCTCACCATCCAGGGCAAATTCCCAGCCTACGAGAGAGTTTTGCTCAGAGAAGGTTTGAGGAATTTTTTTTGTATGACATTTTTGTTCAACTTCACGATGAATTCTTTGCAGTACGGTCAAGTAATGGCAGAAACACTGCTGTGGTAAATCGTGAGCTTAGAATGATAAGGTTCTATCTCCGTTTAGGGTAGTTCAGAGATATTGAGCGTCAACGTTTTTACATTCCATTATGTTTTGTGAGATGGAACCGTTGTATTTTATGAATTACTAACTCAAATTTTTTTTTTAAATAACACCACACAGGCATTACTAAACACCTAATGGATCAGATTATGTAAAAAACTAAATGTTGACAAAAATGGAGATAGAACCTTATAATTCTAACGTCACGAAATGTTGTTCTAGAAACGAGCTTGCTTTTATCACCACTACTCTTTGACCAACTGACCACCAGGTTTTAATCCTTTCCAACTTTGTGTCTCCTCAGCTAATTTCAAACGCCCCATCGTCATCCTGGGTCCTCTGAATGACGTCGCCATGGAGAAGCTGGCCAGAGAGATGCCTCAAGAATATGAGGTGGCAGGTAAGCTGGCTGGTGTAATGTCTTAGTTCATATCAAGACACAGAGCTTAGTTGTTTTGTGTTCAACCGACGGCTAATGAAACCATCTTCTCTTTCATCTCTGGTCGTGACAGATATGGTACCTCGTAGCAGTAGTGGTGAAACGGCGTCCACGGTCATCAAGCTGGACACAGTGAGGAAGATTGCAGAGAAGGTAAGAACAGGGATGACATGGGGGGGGGGGGGAAGAGGGGATGGTGGTTAAGGTTAGAAAGGCCTTTGTTCCAGCTACATTGAAGCACCTGATACAACTAATAGTTGTATAATATTAATAGTTGCACAATATTATTGTAAGCATTAACGGCTACTATTGTTCATGTCTGATGAACAATTGCGTCGGGTGTGTTAGTACTGGCCTGGAACAAAATCATGCATGTACTGTGGACAAGGACTGAAGAACCCGCAGCTCGTAGAGAAATCTCATAGAGAAAGCTCGGCACTGCGAAGCAACTTCTTGAATACCTTTTGTTTACCGTCGGTTTGGTTTGGTTTGTTTCCAGGAAAAGCACCCTCTGCTGGACATTACTCCTACTGCAGTGGAGAGGCTGAACTACATCCAGTACCACCCCATGGTTCTGTTCCTGGACCCCCACAGCCGTAAGGACGTCAAGGCCATGAGACAGAGGCTCTGTCCCAACTCCAACAAGAGCTCCCGACGCCTCTACGCCCAGGCCCTCAAGATGAGGAAACACTGCAGCCACCTGTTTGCAGGTAAAGCTACACACACACACACTCTCTTTCTCTCTGTGTCCGTGTCTCTCTCTTTCTCTCTCTCTTTCTCTCTCTCTCTTCTCACCTGTTGTTATGTCGAGTATACAACGTAAAGATGAATCAATGGAATGTAGTGTGTGTGTGTGTGTGTGTGTGTGTGCGTGTGCATATGCCTGTGTGTGTGTGTGTGTGTGTGTGCATATGCCTGTGTGTGTGTGTCTGTGTGTGTGTGTGCATATGCCTGTGTGTGTGTGCATATGCATATGCATATGCCTGTGTGTGTGTGTGTGTGTGTGTGTGTGTGTGCATATGCCTGAGTGTGTGCGCGTGTGTGCCCCTACTCCAACAGTGTTGCTGTATTCTCTTCTCAGAAATGTTTTTGACTCCCTTTCTTGAGTGCTTCACTGTTAATCGCGGTCGGTCCGATGCTGTTCACTGTGTTTAATAAAACTGTCTTTTTAAACCTTCCTCCCAGCGCGCATTGAGCTGCAGCCCGGCTCTAACGGGTGGTACGAGGTCCTGAAGGAGAAGATCCGCCACCAGCAGGCTAAACCCGTCTGGGTGTCAGAAGTCACGGTAAGACAGAACCCACCTCACTGTTGAACCTGTTCATACCCGGTAGAACCGTAGAATTATAACTGTATGTATATGGTTAGGACTGCCAGAAGAAGGCACTGTTGAGTAGGCTGCACTCTGATAAGTGTGAAGGGATGCTAACCGCTAACCTCTTGTTTGTGTCAGGAAGAATGATGTTCTTTTTGTTTTGCTGTTTGAACACTGACTGTACCGATGTTCAAATATTGTCCTCGTCATCGTCATATCTTGTTTTTCCATCTACTCAGTTCTTGACTAACCTTGTTCTGTTTGTTTTATAGTAAGAGTGAATATATTCTCACTGGCTAAGCCGGTTAAACAAGTTAAACCAATAAGTGGATGTATGTACCGGTCAGGGTTTCCGTTAACCGGTAATTACCGGTCTTTGTCCGGTAAAATGTGTTGAAGTCCGACAAATTGAAAACTCGTCGGACATAATGTCCGGTGAAAATAATTCCCTCTAAGCACAATTTGGCTTCGGGCCACCATTTTCAGCTGAGCACCAAACACACACACACTCATACACGCACAACACTGCACGAGAGAGAAGGACCCGCCCCCTTTAGTTAGCCTGCCCGAGAGAGAAGGACCCGCCCCCTTTAGTTAGCCTGCCCGAGAGAGAAGGACCCGCCCCCTTTAGTTAGCCTATAGCCTATAGGCTAACTAAAGGGGGCGGGTCCTTCTCTCTCGGGCAGTGTTGTGTGTGTGTGTTTGGTGCTCAGCTGAAAATGGTGTCCCGAAGCGGAGCGGATAACAAACGAAACGGACAACATTTACACTATGGAGACAAACTTCAGCGATATGATCTAACAGCCGGTCTTCAGGACGACATACAAAAACAGTTATGTTCTCCTCATTGTCATACTCCCGAGTCCGATTAAGTATGATTTGACAGGCAGCTAAACGAAATGCCTTCCCAACCAGCGAGACCAAATGACGTTGTTTTATTGATAAAAAAAAAGGGTAAAACTGGAAAGAGAAAATAGAAAACTCACATTAATCCAATTTAACAAACTTCAGTTAACGTAATGTGGAGTCCGTTCATTGATCGATGCTGTCTGTTCAGTTCCCAGTGAGGCGCCCGTTCAGCGCTGGACATAATGGCATAGCGCGCATGCGAATCATGTTATATTATTATATATTATATAGCTCGCATCTAATCGTATCGGATGAGAAATAGACATTAAATGGCATATATAGGCCGCTACACAACAGTAATCACCGCGACAAACAGCTATATTAGATTTGGAGAAAAAAATAATATGATTTTGAAAAAAAAAAATGTATATATATTTTAATCAGATGACCGGAATATATCACGTTTGTCCGGTAAATCGAAATCTTCCCGGACACGATGTCCGGCGGCAATTTTTTCTAACGGAAACCCTGGTACCGGTATGTCTGTGTGCAGCTGACAAGGTTCTATCTCCGTTTAGGGTAGTTCAGAGATATTGAGCGTCAAAGTTTTTACATTCCATTATGTTTTGTGAGATGGAACCGTTGTATTTTATGAATTACTAACTCAAAAATGTCAACATTTTAAAAATAACACCACACAGGCATTAATAAACACCTAATGGATCAGATTATGTAAAAAAAAAAAAAAAAAAAAAATGGAGATAGAACCTTCTAGATAGAATTCTAACATCACGGTATGTCTGTGTGTAGCTGGAGGGAGGCGGAGAGGAGGAGCTGGACGCGTTAGACCGGAGCCACTCTGACTACCTGAGTGCTGCCAGCGACCTGGAGGACACGGACGGAGAGGCCTTCACCGACGGAGAGGCCTACACTGACAACGAGGACCTGGAGGAGCCCTTCGACGCCCATGCCCAGCCTCCCCGGAGCTCCAGGGCAGCGGCGGCGGCGGGGGCGGCGCTCGCCCGCTCCTCGGAGCCCTTCTCCGGGCAGGACAGCCCCAGCCCCACCCCCACCCACGAGCCTCCCCGGGAGATCCCCCCGCTGATGCACGTGCCCGAGCCCAGGTCCTCACGCCTCGCCTCCTACAGCCCCCCTCCCTCCGTCGCCGCCGAAGCCCCCCCCTCCCGTCACAGCTACTCGGACTCGGACGTCAGCGACACGGATCCCGCGGCCCCCACCACCCCCTCGGAAGGACCGCCTGAGTTCAGAGCCCCCGACCCCGTCCCTCTGCCTCCCCCGGTCCAGAAGCGGCCAGAGAGCCCCCCGCCGGTCACTCTGTCTTTCATCGAGGAGAAGCTCCAGCAGGTAGAGAACGCCGGGCCTGTGGCTGTCACTCAGATCTAAGGCTACAGTATTGGCTGCATATTCAATCACCGAAAGTGTAAATTATGAATAGTTAGTTCTGTCGCTGTTTTGATACGTTTGCCTCCCTTCAATGGGCCTGTTGGCTTGGACGGGCCTGTTCACGGTGCAAAGATACTATGCTCTCAGTGATGCAGAACTATAACGTTCCTCCGTTCCCCTGTTTCAGACGCGCATGGCAGAACCACAGGAGAGGAGGTCCTCCCCACAGTTCCTTGTGTAAGTGAAATATGTTCTCTTGTGTTCGTTAGGGTGACACGGTATTCGGTTGTTAAGTCGTGACGTGTTTCAAGTGTGGTGTGATGATGACGCTCTGCTCCTGCTCTGCAGATTGGCTCACCACCAGGCGGTCCAGACCAGACGCACTCAGATCAGAGGCAGCGACAGCTCCGACGACAGCGAGGAGGCCGAGGACATCGAATGGGGTCCCGCTACGGAACTGTAGAACACACACATGTCTTACAGTTCCAGAACTCAGGAGTGAATACACACAGAATACAGGAGTGCAACTCTACAGCATCCCCCCCCCAGAACTTACAACTCTTGGGTCTCACCCAACCCAGCTAGAACAAACTACACTGTGCCTCTCTAATCTACTATGGGACATGTTGATTGGCTCTTCTCGTTTTTCCTGCTGGAGTCATATTTTCTGTGGAAAGGTTTTTGAATTAGTGCCGTCAAGGCACCCTTCTAGTATGATATCTTGGGTTTCAGTTCTGGGTGCGCGCCAGTCAGAATGAAGAAAGGAGGATGATGAAAGGACAGGTCTTTCCACAGTAAATGCCTATTGTAATAAACCCTCAGGTGTTTTTGTATTTATACAGCTTGCAGTAAAGCGACATTTTATTTTTTATGTGTATGCACCTTTTTAATAAATACTGTTTATAATAATGCCAATATGGAGATCGTAAAAGACACAAACAACCACACTGATTGTCTTGTCACGGATGTTATTTGAACTAAAGACTTTTGAATTTGGCTCTGGAAAAAAGAAACAGACATTCGCAAAACGATGAACAAACTGATTTACAGAATTATGAACATGAAACACATGCCCTTAAATGCATGTCATTGTCCAAACTTCTTTATTGTAAATAAAACAAGGTACAATCCTCACATCTGTCACTCTGTAATACCTGTGTGTTAGAAACATTGTGTTTTTGTTTGTGTAAACCAACATGTTTCTGGATTACCGGTATTCAATAATGAATGCAGTTTAGCTAGGATATATATAATAACAAAGCTCATATTGAAATCTTAAACCAACAAAATGAAAACACTGTCCTCCTTATTAGTTAGTTATTTTTTTATGAATGCAAACTAATTATAGTGCGAGGGTCCACCCGTCTAATGTTAGTCATGAGGCACAGAATAAACAGGATTTCGATGGCCCAGGGGGAGCCTCAGGCAAAGGCCCCAGATTCTCAAGACAGTAGAAACAGACTACTGAAGAACGACCACTGGTTTGGAAGGAGGATCCCTCTTCTTATCCACGGACCCAGATGGGCATCCGAAGTGATATAAAGAGCTTACCTCGATCAATTCTCTTCATCGATATCACATTTTTTTCACAATTTTGCATGCTATACGATGCCACATTTTTTTTCCCGAGACGGTAAACACGGCCTAAGTCACATCCAGTTTTCTCCAACTGGAGAATGTGTCATGTCCGGTTTCAACACCAAATTTCCATACCATTGGTCGGCCAACCCCCCCCCAAAAATAAAAAAATATATAAATCTGATACATGAGAAAGGTCAAAGGTCAAAGATGGTGCCAAAATATCTCCAAATGGCCTAAAACAGGTACAAAGTTGCATTTGCTCACATTACTAGCATCAACTTTGGCACAAGTACTAATAAGACCCTGGAGTACTGATTCCTAGATGATTTGGGCTTCGTTATCAGGTTTCCAAGGTGATATTCACTGTAAAAGCTTCTTTTTTTTTTAGGCGGAGACTGAATTTGAGATGTTTTATAATGTTCTAGCTCTATTTGCTCTGACACAGTAACATAGATTTTGATTCTGACACTTCTACAGCCACCCCACAGGTGTTAGCTCTCATTTGATAACAAGATCATTATGAAGGCCCTTGTGATTGTGGAGATATTCTATATTCACTGTGGGCATGTCATTTCGAGCAGAAAACCAGAAAAATTAGGTGGATAAGAAGAGACTGTATTGTTGTCACTGCCAGGAATCCATGGACTATACTGAAGATAGTTAAACGGGGGGGGGGGGGGTACAGATGGATTATAAACACTTTAGCCCTGTCCGGACGGCATATAAATTACCTCAGGACCCCGGCAATACATTTTTTACCTGGGGGAATTCGGTAATTTATATGCCGTCCGGACAGGGCTATCGATGAGCATGGAAGAAGCGCCTAAATTAATGCGTACATTTACGCGTGTATTCTATCTGCGATGCATCGCAATGTTTTTTTTAGTGGGTCCTCCTCTCCTCGTTTGCAACATCATCTTCACCATCAAGTCATTTTCTTGACTTTTCCCCTGAAGTTAACAGTTCTATGAACAGGGGCCTCATTCATAAAAAAGTACTTGAACGTCATCTTTTGGGGCTTTTCCACCGGGCTGGCCTGCTTCTTTGGCGCTTTTCCATTTGTCGGCCTGGGTCGGGTCGGGTCGGGTCGGGTCGCTTCTTTAGCTACCCATCGAGGGCAGGAACCTTTTTTGAGACCCGGAACCTTTTTGCCAGGCTGCGTGTGACGTGTGACGCTGCACACCGTTGATTGGTCAATGGAAATCGTCATCCCATGTTCATAGATTTCATCACTAACCGCCATCTTTAAATACCACATTCGCTCTTGGAAAATGTCACTACAGTTTCTGTAATAGCTTATTAATAAAGATTCGAAATAGTATGTTGACCATCGTATTATCTTAGTTTAATGTCATTTCAATGCATCATAGAACTTTTATTTACAACAAGCATAACACAAAAATCGCTATTATGCACCGTCTTTGCCCGTGAATAACACCGGCTGTGAAGGTGGTACAAACACAATACTCCTTTGCTAACTTCACCATCGGTATACGGTCATTTTGAGCCCTGAACCACCGCGCTGACACCCCGAGAAGTTATGCTTTTAACCGTAAACTCAATGAACCAGGAGTTCACCCGCTGCTGCAAGCGTATCTATAACGAACGCGGAGATTGAATGAGCCCCGCGTCAGTCAGCCTTTCCGTAGAAATACGTCGCACCGTTATATATCCAACGTTACATGTTTTAAGGCTGATCTGTGCATGATAGTGCTGCATTATGTTGATCTATTTATATCGATCTATTCTTGCCAATTCCTTATTACCAGTGGAAAGGGGGAAGACTAAAACACTTTGAATGGGATAGATAGGACTTTCCGTTCAATGAAGGAAGCACTCGCGAGTTCATCTCGCTTTCCCCCCGTTGATGTATTAAACAATCTAAGCAATCTAATCAGAGCAGTTGTTATTATGTAATATTATTGATGGATATGCCATTTTTGATGGACAGCAGTGAGAGGATGACTGGATGTGAGCATGTATTTGACTAATGCCGATAGATTGTCTTGCTCCGAAACCCGAGCTGCCGTTGCAGACAGGATTGTTCCTTCAAACTACCGTAATTCGTGAACTATATGCCCAATCTAAACAATTCAAACCGTTTCTGAAAGCAGAGAAGTTGCACTTTTTGAACAGTTGAACTTTTCTAGGCTTATTACGGTAGTTCACCAACAAAAAAAAGCATTTCCCCTGTTGAGCTGTATAGCGGCACTTATTACAGTGAAGTGCTCTTATGACACGTAACTCCTCCTTGTCCTGGGTCGCTCAGTATAATGGAGAAGCGTCAATACCCAGTTCTATATCGTGGAGCTCCGCCCCATAGGGGAGCTCTGCTCCTATTGGTTTACCCGCTACCTAAAGTAGCCAATGACTGAATTTTTCAATGCCTGCGCCCGCCTGGGGTGCTATATAAAGGGGCGTACTTCGCTCCCTCATTCTCCCAAAAAGTTCAGCACGGGTTTATATCTGAAGACTGAGAAGGACGACTACTAAGACTGGAGGACCCGCCAGACTTTTCCCTTCAGCGATGGATCGTCCGCCGCCGACCACGAAGAAGTTCCTCCGGGACACCTGCCGCTGCGATTTTCTAGCAGCGGAGGACAAGCAAGAACGGCGTTCTGGGCAGGCACCTCCCCAAGTAGGGATGGTCCCGCCCGCTCAGCCGGCCCTGACATCACCCCGCCCTCACCCAGCTGAGTGGTCGGTGCCGGTGTCAGAATCAGAAAGCTCTGATGAGAGCGAGCGGCAGGTAGAGCACGTGCTCCCCGCCCTCGCCGCCCCATCTCGGTGCGCAGGCGGCGGCAGCGGCGAATAACATCGCCGTGTTAACGCCGCCATTGCGAAAATCATCCGCCGTGGTGACGAATAGACCGTCAACGACTGCGAAACGGAGTTTTCGGCGTGATGCGGCACTGGCTCTACCTCTAAACGACGGAGCCATGCCCCACTCGGCATCCCCAGCCCCCACCGCTGACCACTGGGAGGGCCCGCTACGGCCCCCCACGGTAGCGTGGCCCGGTTTCACTGGCGGAGGGGTCGGTAATGACCCCACCACCGGTTTCCTCTTCATGGCTGCTACCTCATAAAGAGGCAAAAGAAGGAAAATCCCCACCTTACTTTTTCAGTAAAGGAGATTTTTCCCATACGGCGTTCTGGGCAGGCACCTCCCCAAGTAGGGATGGTCCCGCCCGCTCAGCCGGCCCTGACTTCACGCCGCCCTCACCCAGCTGAGTGGTCGGTGCCGGTGTCAGAATCAGAAAGCTCTGATGAGAGCGAGCGGCAGGTAGAGCACGTGCTCCCCGCCCTCGCCGCCCCATCTCGGTGCGCAGGCGGCGGCAGCGACGAATAACATCGCCGTGTTTAACGCCGCCATTGCGAAAATCATCCGCCGTGGTGACGAATAGACCGTCAACGACTGCGAAACGGAGTTTTCGGCGTGATGCGGCACTGGCTCTACCTCTAAACGACGGAGCCATGCCCCACTCTGCATCCCCAGCCCCCGCCGCTGACCACTGGGAGGGCCCGCTACGGCCCCCCACGGCAGCGTGGCCCGGTTTTCACTGGCGGAGGGGTCGGTAATGACCCCACCACCGGTTTCCTCTTCATGGCTGCTACCTCATAAGAGGCAAAAGAAGGAAAATCCCCACCTTACTTTTTCAGTAAAGGAGATTTTTCCCATGTTATCTACCGGAGCGGAGACCCACCTGCCTTGTCGGAGCGTGGTCCAATCACTACCGGTTAGAAACAAGGCGGAGACTGGCCCAGCTTACCAGCGTGTGGCCAGCTCTCTGCCTAGCGGACTAACCCCTATCACGACACAAAGGGGGTTAAACACCCCTGTCTGTAGCCGTATGGAGGGACCGTTATTACATCAAAAACTCCTCCATGTCTATCAAGACCTGGCCCAGCTCATGAGCGTGCGGCCGGTTTTTTGGTTATCAGGCATAATAAACCTACGTCGATAAAGGGCATTGTTACTCAAAACAAGCACTCTTTACAGACGGCAAACCATCCCTAAGGAGGATTTTCCATGGTATCTACCAGAGCGGAGACCCACCTGCCTTGTCAGAGTGTGGTCGAATTGCTACCGGTTAGAAACAAGGCGGAGACTGGCCCAGCTTACCGGCGTGTGGCCAGCTCTCTGCCTAGTGGACTTACCCCTATCACGACACGAGGCGGGTTAAACACCCCTGTCTGTAGCCGTATAGAGGGACCGTTATCTACCAGAGCGGAGATCGACCTGCCTTGTCAGAGTGTGGTCGACTCGCTACCGGTTAGAAACAAACCGGAGACTGGCCCAGCTTACCGGCGTGTGGCCAGCTCTCTGCCTAACGGACTTACCCCTATCACGACACGTAGCGGGTTAAACACCCCTGTATGTAGCCGTATAGAGGGGTCGTTATGTACATCAAAAGCCCCTCCATGTCTATCAAGACCTGGCCCAGCTCATGAGCGTGCGGCCGGTTCTTTGACTATCAGGCATAATAAACCTGCGTCAATAAAGAGCATTGTTACACATAACAAACACTCTTTACAGACGGCAGCCCATCCCTTTCGAAATGACCCCACCTTGGGCTGTGCCACCTCCTCGGTGTGCAGCGGCGGCTGGGATCATACAGAAATTCAAGTTTTTTCTGTCGACTGCACCACAACAGACGGTCCAGCCGCTGTCGTTGCGTTATGCAGAATGACTAGAAGGGACAGGTATTCTGTCGGGTTGGCTAGACAGGACATTGAGGAGGGGATATGCACTACAGTTCATTCAGCCTCCTCCGCCCTTCAGGGGCGTGAGAGAGACTGTTTTTTGTCCTGCCCGATAAAGACACGTGCGCTCCAGGAGGAGATTACGAATCTCCTAACAAAGGGCGCAGTGACATTGGTTCCGAGGGACCAGTGGGACATGAGATGGTACTCCCCGTATTTCCTTGTCCCAAAGAATTCGGGAGACATGAGACCCATACTAGATTTCAGGGTCCTCAACGAGAGTGGCGAAACGCCCCTTTCGTAGATACCTGAGAGTCGCGTATTTCGTGTGCCAATCACAGAGTGGCACAGGAAATTCCTACGTTTTGCTTTCCAAGGGAAGGTTTACGAGTACACGCGCCTGCCCTTCGGGTGCACGCTTGCTCCTCGTTTTTTCTCCAAATGCGTGCAGACAGCACTCGAACCACTGAGGCGAAACGAGATACGCATATTAGCATATCTCGACGACCTACTGGTCTTGGCCCAATGCCCAAATCGAGCCATTCGGGACGCAACCTCACTGGTGCAGCACCTCACTCAGCTGGGGTTAGCTGTAAACTGGACAGAGAGTGCTCCGTGGCCGGCTCAACAGTTTTCCTATCTAGGCATTCAGTTGGATACTGCCGAGATGAGGGCCAGTTTATCGGCACCACGGAGAGCGACACTGACGTCAGCTCTCCGGGTGTGTCGAGTGACAAATACAATCACCGCTCTGTCAAGGATGTCCTTACTAGGACTGATGTCTGCAGCCCATGTAGTGGTCCCCTTAGGCCTGTTACACATGCGCAGACTGCAGAGGCGGTTCGCACGACTGCGACGGGTTCCAGTGAGACGCCGTCGCAAGTTGATTGTAATACAGAGATCGGTCAAAACCGACCTGAGCTACTGGAGAGACCCGCGCGTCATCGCGCGCGGAGTCGCCTGAGTTCGCTGAAAGCTCTCCACATTCCAGGTCTGCTCAACGAAGGAGCAGATCTGTTATCACGGGGAGGCCCGAGGGACGACGACTGGAGGTTAGCACCCTCCATTGTGTCGCTGATTTGGGCACGGTTCGGGCAAGCAGAAGTGGTTCTGTTTGCGTCACGGACGAATGCGCAGTGTCGCCTTTGGTTCTCCCTGCGCGAACAGGACAACCCGCCATTGGGAGTCGATACATTCGCACACCACTCATGGCCGAGGGTCCTGTTATACGCGTTCCCACCCCTGACATCTATCCTCCCACTGTTGGCACGAGTGAGGTCAGAGAGGCTAGAGTTAATTCTTGTAGCCCCGGACCGTCCCGGAGCCCCGTGGTTTCCGGAACTGATGGAGATGTTGGTAGAGGGCCCATGGCCCATACCTCATCGACAAGATGCACTCTCTCAAGCCGGAGGCTTGGTGAAGGGGCCGCCTATGAGGGGGGGCCCCTCATGGCCTGGTTACTGAGAGGGATTGTTAGAACGCAGGGGTCTGACAGACGCGGTCATTCAGACCATTCAGAGTGCGCGCGCGCAATCCACTGCAAAGGGATATGCGGCGCGCTGGCGAGTTTTACACAGTGGTGTGAGGGACAGGACGTTGACCCTGTCTGTTGTCGGGTCGAAACGTTCTTGTGCTTCTTACAGTCGCTGTTGACAAGGGATTGGCGGCGGGAACTATTAAAGTTTACGCGGCTGCCATCTCAGCTTGTCATGAGGGTTTTGCGACAACGACACTGGTTTTTCAGTCATTCGCTGGTTAAGCGTTTTTTGACTGGAGTGTGTAGGCTTAGACGCCCTCATAGGACTCTAATGCCAAAATGGGACCTGTCGATTGTGCTAGAGGCGCTGTGCGTGCCCCCATTCGAACCCATTATCACTGTGTCGTTGCGTTTTATTGTCTCTCAAGACGAGTCTACTCCTCGCCTTGACTACGGCTGAGCGAGTGAGTGATTTGTGCGCTCTCTCGTCACGGGCAGATTGTTTGATCATATCTGATGACGAAACAAAAGCTGTATTACGCCCTAACCCGGCTTTTATCCCTACGGTTAATCGTGGGTTTAGGGTTCAGAGCTGTGCTCTGAGCGCCTCTTTTTCCTCCTCCTCACGACGGAGAGAGGGAGAGGCGTTTTACATTGTATTGTCCGGTGCGCGCGTTGGCACAATATGTGAAGCGCGAGGCAGGACTGAGATCTTCTCCCCGGCTTCTGATCTGCTATGGCGGACAGAAAGCCGGGACACCACTCTCGAAGCAGAGGCTGTCCCTTTGGATTTGCGAGGCTATTAGCATACGAATCGAAGGGGCAGCCCGTGCCGACTGGCATTCGGGCTCATTCCACCAGGGGCATGGCCGCATCAGTGGCCATTCTCAGGGGAGTGGGAGTGGAGGAGATATGTGTGGCGGCGTCTTGGTCGTCGCCATCACTTTTTATACGGTGTTACTTGAAGATATTTCTTCCTCATCCTTTTCTCATTCTGTCCTCAGTTTTGCTGATGACTGATGTAGTGGGGAAGGCACTTGGATTACCCTGGTCATGGGATTCTATTCAAGTGCTGTCAGGATGAATACGGATGTGCCTGGGAAGGGACCCTCCTCCAGGACATGTTCCGTTAGATCAACAACCCTACGTGCTCACGTAAGGGTTAGGTCAGTGATATTCTTCCTCAATCCTTTCTCATTCTGTCCTCAGTTTGCTGATGACTGATGTTGTGGGAAGGGCACTTGGATTACCCTGGTCATGGGGATTCTATTCAAGTGCTGTCAGGATGAATACGGATGTGCCTGGGGAGGGGACCCTCCTCCAGGACATGTCTGTTAGATCAACAACCCAACGTAAGGGTTGGGTAAGTGATATTTCTTCCTCATCCTTTTCTCATTCTGTCCTCAGTTTGCTGAGGACTGATGTAGTGGGGATGGCACTTGGATTACCCTGGTTGGGGATGCTATTCAAGTGCTGTCAGGATGATTACGGATGTGCCTGGGGAGGGGACCCTCCTCCAGGACATGTTCCGTTAGATCTACAACCCTGCGTGCTCACGTAAGGGCTAGATCAGTGGAGCAGACTCGGTGTGGGTTGGGCCAACTTTTTAAGGTTGTCTTGAACCAACATCAGTGGTCAGCTCCGGGTGCCGCTGAGATTGTTTTCGGATTAATAGTCTCAGTGGGGGTACATTTGGCCTCGCTCGCTCCGCCTAAACCAATAGGAGCAGAGCTCCCCTATGGGGCGGAGCTCCACGATATAGAACGATAGTTATGGAGATAGACTCCAGTTCTATGAGTGGAGCGGAGCCCCATAGGGCTGCTGGCCCACTTCGACTCGTTCAAACCCGGCTGTTTTGTATGTTTGGGAGAATGAGGGAGCGAAGTACGCCCCTTTATATAGCACCCCAGGCGGGCGCAGGCATTGAAAAATTCAGTCATTGGCTACTTTAGGTAGCGGGTAAACCAATAGGAGCAGAGCTCCCCTATGGGGCTCCGCTCCACTCATAGAACTGGAGTCTATCTCCATAACTATCGAACTGTTCAAAAGCGTGCCGAAGCGAGCCGTGCCAAGCCGTGCCGGGCCGGTCAATGGAAAAGCGCCATTAGACTTTGACGTAAGCACATTTTTCTAAACCGTCGTAAGCATCATTTATAAAACGAGCTGAGATTATTTCAACTTGCGTACGTGCTTCATTCTATAAATACCAAACATACTTGGAATTGAACGCAGGTGAATGAGGTTTGTATTAACGCCCTGTGATAGCGGCTCAATTATAGCGTCTGAATGAAGCCAAGTGCTATAATATAATATAATACAGACAGTACATAATATACATAATATATATAATATTATTATATATTATGTACTGTCTGTATTATATTATATTATAGCACTTGGCTTCATTCAGCCGCTATTTGAGCCGCTATCACAGGGCGTTAATACTATATTATAGGGTAGGCGTGCGTCTGGAAGCGGGAGAGGGCAGTAATACCACGTTCATTGATAAAAATGACATAAGGGATGGAAAGGGGGGATGGCAGTTTTAGAAGGGGGATGATTTGGACTGTTTTTATTTCAGGGGGGGTGCCATTCCCCCTCATCCCGACTCAACTCGAAATCCAGTATCATTTAGCGCGTGGCCGGGCAAGGCATAGGCATGTTGAAGAGAGATAGACAGCTCCGGAGGGATATAAAGAAAGACTGAAATACAATCATAAACATTAGTTCCCTTTAAATCTTTAACTCATTTTCTCGGCTGGTAACAACATCGTTAATTTTATTACGAGCCACTTAAACTTCGCATGAATTACAGTAGGCAACGTTTTTCCAGTGCGGCTCACATGCCTGTAATAACTCCTCATAACCAGTAGGTAATGTGCGTAAGCAAGTTGAATACTCGACGTCGAGCTACGATCGTTTCCACGATCAAATTGACTCACGTTGAAATTGTATAAATCACTACATTGACGTGGTTTTCTACGTACGACACGGGTAAGATCAAAAATGTATCTAAGCACGTTCGATGAATGAGGCAATGTAATTACCATGACCAAATCTGCTAAGAAAGAATACCTCGATAACAAAATCGAAGAAAACTTAAACAAACCACGTGACCTTTGGAAGCTACTTAATAGCCAACTAGGTTGCAGTCAAAAACTCAAAACCAGGTCTACAAACATCAGCATAACATCTGGAGATTCTCTCCTTACAGACAAGCTGGATGTGGCTAAGTGCTTAAACACTTTCTTTACAACCATAGCCACTAAATTAGTTAACAATCTACCACCCCACTCAGGGCGTTATGGTGTAGAGCACATCCGTGCGTTCTACAATAAACTGGGTGTACGCAAATATGATTTTAAACTCTCCATGGTGTCAAACGATGAGGTGTTTAAAAAGCTGGGCGCTCTACACTCAGAAAAGGCCACGGGCCATGACAATATTCCAGCCAGATTTCTAAAAGACTCAGCTGCCTCCATTACCCCAATCATCACCCACATAATAAACCTCTCCATCAAACAGGGACACGTCCCCCTTGACTTTAAAATAGCAAGGGTAACCCCACTGTATAAAAAAGGAAGCAAATTAGACCCAGGCAACAACCGACCTGTTTCTATTCTTAATTCCATCTCGAAACTTATGGAAAAAATAGTTTATGAACAGGTTGATAGGTACCTTACCGAAAAAAATCTGATGTATGAATTTCAATCAGGATTCAGAACATCCCATTCCACTAACACATGCCTTCTCTATTTGAACGACCACATCAACCATGAGGTGGACTCGGGCAAGTACTGCGGCATGGTCATGCTGGACCTCCAGAAGGCCTTCGACACAGTAGATCACCACATATTGTTAGATAAACTGAAAGCAATTGGGTTCGATAGAACATCGGTGAGCTGGATGCAATCCTACTTAGAGGGGAGGGAACAGGTGGTTAGTGTGAACGGAACACTGTCCCCCCCCCTCCCAGTGACCTGCGGCGTTCCACAAGGAAGCATATTGGGACCTTTACTGTTCCTAATATATGTGAATGACATGTCATCAGCATGTGATTGCAATTTGTTCCTGTTCGCGGATGACTCGGCTCTGCTGGTCTCTGACAGGGACATATTGCAGGTGGAAAAAGCGCTAAGCACTGAACTGAGTAGAATCTGCATCTGGCTAGCTGACAATAAACTATCAATACACCTAGGTAAAACTGAAACCATCCTATACGGATCCCCATCTAAACTCAGAAAGGCTGAACATTTTTAAATAAAAGTGGGTAACATTAATATCACAAGAAAAGAGGATATTACATACCTGGGCTCCATCTAAGAGGCAAATCTTTCCGGAGATAAAATGGCAGCAAAAGTAATCAAAAAAGTGAACCATAGAACTAGATTCTTGTACAGGATATCCTCACTTGTCAGTAAAAACACACTGAGGACCCTATCAGGAGCTCTCATTCAATGTCACTTCGACTATGCCGTAACATCATGGTACTATAGAACCACAAAGGCCCATAAAACAAGACTCCAGACAGCCCAAAATAAACTGGTTAGGCTTCTGCTAGGCCTCAACCCTAGGACACATCTAACCGCTGCTCATTTTTTGAGCCTTGATTGGCTACGAGTAGTTGACAGAGTGCAGCAGCTTGCACTGGGCCTGGTCTTCAAGATACGCTACACCACAAAGACACCCAAGTACCTGTCAACATACTTCCAAAAAGTGAACAACGTCCACACATACAACACCAGAGGAAGCTCCACGAACCACGTTCAACCGCGTTGCACCACAAACAAGGGGTTAAACTCGTTTGCAAACTATGCAGTAAAAATGTGGAACGCCCTTCCTATAATCTTAAAGGAGTGCAAAACCACTGCCCACCTTCAAAACCACTCTCAAAAAACATTTACAGGAGGCTGCAATCCGTAACTGGACCCTCTAAATCAAAAATCAGATTAAAAGACCCGAACTACCCACTGTACATACTTTGTGTTTTGTCCCCCGCCCCCACCTGTGGTGTATGTCCCCACCTGTCCTACCCGCTGTACATACCTTATGTTTTGTTGTATTGTTCTTCCCATGATGGATGTATGTTTATCTTGTAGATAGTAATAGTTATTTGTCTGTATTATCTTGTAGATAGTACTAGTTTTTTTTGTCTGTCTTACATGTAACGATGAATTGAGAATCAAGGACCCCAATTGAAATAAGCCAGTGGCTTTCTTGGGTTTTTATCCTTTTAGTTGACCTTGTATGTAATATGTACTTTCATGTACCTACTTCTGCAAATCTTCTAATAAAGTTTTCAATCAATCCAAAAAAAAGGCCCCATGGCTGCCAAGTTTCACCAAACGTTTGGAGTGAGATTTTTTAGCGGTGGAGCGACCCAAAACTGTGCACGTTTTGGCAGCGGCGGCCCCTCTCTCCCACCCAATTATTTGTACTAGTTTCCTGCAATTTTACATGTTGTTCATAATAAACCAGCACAAGAAATTAAAATAATTTACATTTTATAAAAGACGACAAAAATTCAGACAATATCATATTTATGAATGTTAATAAACAAATACAGTAGCCTACAGACTCTAAAAGAAAATTGGGCTCCATCAACAGGACTCATGGTCAGCAGCAGAAAGACCCTTGGTCGTCATCTTATATACAGTGCATTGCTCATACCGGTAGATGGCTATCATGTTATACAGTACACATTTTTTTGAGGGACCCCCAATTGTTGTATTTGTATTGTAAATTGTAATTATTATTATTATTATTATTATTATTATTATTATTATTAATGGATTTAAGGTTTTTACTTTTGCCTGCTTGCGGCTCTGTCAGTATTGATTGATTGATTGATTGATTGACTGAGAATGTTCATTATGTGAAGCGCATTGAGTTGCATCTTGTAAGAAATGCGCTATACAAATAAAATTTGATTTGAATTTTTTTATTATTATTTTTTTTCTCCTCTCTTTTCTGAGTCTTTTTCTTTCTTTTTTCAAACACGGTGTAAATGTGCTAACCCAAACCCTAAACACTTAAAGTAGGGAACTTTGGATTTCTTCTTCTCCTCTCTTTTCTGAGTCTTTTTCCATTTTTTTCAAACACGGAATGAACTCAAACCCAAGCCTAACCCAAACCCTAACCCCAAACCTAACCCTAACCACTTAAAGTAGGGAACTAGGGATTTCTTCTTCTCCTCTTCCTTTTCTGACTTTTCCCTCATGACCTCCAACTGCAGCTTCAGCTCCGTGCTCTGGACCTCCTCCTGCTGCAGCTTGGTCTGGGAGAGGGAGAGCTGCTGACGACAGGTGACCAGGTCGATGGTGACCATCTTCTGCGCCTCCACCTCCGCCCTGCTCCTCTCCTCAGCCTCAGCGGTGCGCTGCTCCATCTGCACCTGATGGGAGTTTAAAGCTCTCTCCTTCTCCTCCAGCTTCTTGGCGTCAGCTAGGGCCTGCAGATGGGTGGCTGTGAGGGAGGCCTTCTCCTTCCCCCACTGGTCTTTGTCCTCCTGGAGCTTGGTGCGGGCCTCCTCCGCTGCTGCCTTTTCACTCTCCAGGACCCTGATCTTGTCCTTTGCCTCCTTCTCCAGGTCGGAGTTGTTGCGGAGGAGGCTCTTCTTCTCCTTCTCCATATTGTGGAGCTTTTTTTGGAGGGCGCTCTCCCTAAGTTGGCTCTCCATCACCTCCTCCCTGCAAAGTCGGCTCTCCATCAACTCCTCCCTGCAAAGCCCCAGAGCCTCCTCAGCTGCTGCCTTGGCCACCAGGGCCTCACTCTCCAGGACCCTGATCTTGTTCTCTGCCTCCCTGGTGGTGTTGTACCACCACCACCACCACCAACTGTGCTCTGTATATATATTATATAAAAAAATATATCAAATTATTTATCAAAATAACCCGTTTATATATCTGATCTGACGTTTTTTTCCCCACTTCTGTGGGAAACTTCGCTAGCAACACGAGTAGAGCTTACTGTCGTTACCTCAGCGGAGATAAAGTAAGGTATCTTAGCAACGTAATGTTGCTTGCGAAGTTTCCCACAGAATTGGGGGAAAAAACGTCAGATCAGATATATAAACGGGTTATTTTGATAAACCGGATACATTTTGTGAATATATATGGTTACTTTCTCACCTGAAAACATATTAAAACTTCATAAAATGACATTAACACTTGTAGAGCCAAATTACAGCTTTTAGCCAATAGCGGCCAAAATTGAGGATTTAAAAACGGAGGGTTTTGCTATGTCTTCTTAGTAACAGCTAAGTTATAACTTACACCACTAGGGGTATGTATACATATTTAGTAGTTACTAAGCTCTACGTCATAACTAGTGTGCTTGGTGCAACCCATTCAAGTTTAGTAGTGACTAAATCTTGATTTAGTAAATACTTACGCTATAACTAGGGTTATTTTGTACTTAGTAAGAGGTGGTGCAACCCTAGCTTACCTTATAAATATCTCCTCTACATTCACAGAATACTTAAGATACATCAACATCCTTGAAAAAACACTGTTTTAACCAGAGTGTGCGAGGCAGTCAAGCATTTCCAGAGCACCATTTCTCTGCATTAATAAAATGATGAGGTGAGCCTCCTCTGTGTTCACTTAGAAAAAGAGCAGGGAGAGAGACTTCGACAGTACACCTGGAGTTACTTACCAAGCTTCACATAGTTGTAGGGCAAATAGCCCGTGATGTTGGCGGCATTGCGCACCTTCCACCAGCCCATCATGGAGTCGTCCAGGAGAACGAGACGCTCGTTTTTCCGGATGTCAAGTTCATAGTCCTTCTGTGCCGTGTAATCCCACTGGGCTATAACAATCACCTCCTCTGTCATTTTGCATGGAGTCCCCCTTGGTGGTTCCTTCAGTTAAATCTGATAAAGGAAAATAAAATGCTAATGTTCTACTCTTCAATATCTAGTTTCGTAGACAGCTCGAACCTAAAGTGTCATTTTTTTCGCAGGCCTTGTGGCGTCATTCTAGTGACGTCACAGTCGCCACCTGGTCCTGAACGTTCGAACGATTAGCAAGAGCGTTCTAAACGATTAGGCCTGCCAGGTTTGGGCATGACAGCTCCGCTTTTCTCCCCATTAGGGGTTGTAGGATGGTAGGGCAATACCGCTACCTGATTGGTTGGCAAAGCACCCGTGAAGAGCCCCCTCATTGGCTGGCGAGTCTACCGTCTATAAACAGAAGAGTCACGTGGGTCTGAGGGAGATGTATGTAAAAAGACGGTGAAAAGTTAAATAAAATCAATACACTTTTTAAAAAGCGTGAGAAAAGCGCAGCTGCCGCCGCCTTTTTCAGTTGATTTTATTTAACTTTTCACCGTCTTTTTACATACATCTCCCTCAGACCCACGTGACTCTTCTGTTTATAGACGGTAGACTCACCAGCCAATGAGGGGGCTCTTCACGAGTGCTTCGCCAACCAATCAATCAATTTTTCCTTTTCCCATAGGGTTGTATGTAAAAAGGCGCTTCCCCCCCCCCCCCCAAAAAAAAAAAGACGTCAAGTGTGAACACCCCCTTAATCACCATTTAAAAAATACATTTTTGGAAGATTTTGTCTTACATGTGTCAACATACATGTCCCATATGTATTATAGTAAATGTTTGTGTTGCTGCGCTCTGTGTAGAGCGTGTTATAGGTGATACAACCATCCAACCTATATTGTAGGCTAGTATGCAAAGTTTTGTTACGTTTCTGTGCGTACTATGAAATCTAATCCTGCCGGCGCCACCACACACAATGGTAACTAGCTAACTTCGGCTAACTCAAGTAGCGAACACAGGCGCTTACCTTGCTTGTATCCCGTGTTGCTACTTCTGATGCCGCAGGTCAACTGGTCTGAGAAACTAGCGCGGGGGTTTTTATAGACGACATTTGATTGTGACGTCAAATGTCCTCTCGACTGTTATGATTATGACATCATCCTGCATGTTTTCTGAACATTCTGATCTCAGGAGCTCAGGAGTTTTTTTTTACTTTTTATTTTATTTATTTTTTTACAATGATAATAATACAAATAATAATATTAAAAAGCCCCATATCTATTCATCTCTCATTCTGATCATTAAAGCATTAAAGCCCTCGAAAATAATATGATATCATCCAAATATCATCATGATCAAAATGCAGGGTTCCCACGGGTCCTTGAAAGTTTGTGAATTAGAGAAAAAATAAATATATGTTTTTTGTTTTAGAGAGGGAGAGAGAGAGGGGAATACAATCTAAACTTGTTAACGTAATGTTAGTAAATATGCTCCGTTGCGCTGTCTGCATGTCTCTCCCGCTATCTGAGTCGCACCACGCCGCACGCGCCTCAAGGACATCCCGGTGCAGGTTAAGTTAAGCGGCAGCAAGCAGCTGTAGCTCTGCCTGGCAAATGTACATGTCAGGATGTGTGGCTCACTAAAGACATTTACAAGCAATGGCTTTTCGGGTGCGCCGTCACCATACTGTAGGGTGTCCAGTGAAGTATTAAAGAGCCATGAGAGTAGATGAGAAGAGGCAAGGCAAGGCAAGGCAAGTTTATTTGTATAGCACATGTCATACAACAGGGGCAATTCAAAGTGCTTTACATGCATTATTAAAAAATACAGCAAGAGGAGCATAGGAAAATAAAAATTACAATGAATAAAAGCAAATATAAGAAGTAAATAGATAAAACATTTTAAAAGACAATAGTTAATGGAAAAAAGACATTGATAGAAGTGTTTGTGTTTCATCATAACTGGTGCAAAACATGAAGGTTTTTAGCTTAGATTTAAATATTTTAAGGGTTTGGGCCTTGATCACAAGATGATCACATGGTCCAAACACAGGTGTGTCCACATGGATGGCTTGATTAGAGCACAGAGGAACACAGAGAGCAGGACAGGACAACCCAACGTCTCCTAACTGGAATCCAACTAATACCCTCTTACCTACTGGCCACAAAGACAGTCGAACGCATGATTCTCTCAATTAATTCTCATTCTTAAGGGCCTGGTAGTCTGGTTTTCTCATTGTGTGTTTAATGAGCAGAAGAACCTCAACAAGCAGGAGTCAACATTGGACTGACGGAGGGGTGAGAGAGGAGGAGCAGGAGGAGGAGGAGGGAGAAGTAATGATGACGTGTATAGGCAGGGTCAAATATCTCACTCCACCAAAGTACTTTACAAACCTGGAATAGTACTGTATCTGTCTCAAGCCATGGAGTTCTCCTAGTACTCCTAGTAGAATTGCTGAGCTGAACTCTTCTCCAGATATGTAGATATGACCTCCTCTCCTGGTGTTGAAGTCAGAGCTCCTCTTCTCTGCTATCACATGAGAGACTTTCTGATGCAGCTCTGAACAGATGGCTGTCTAGTGTGTCCTATGAGCATGTGTCTTTGAGTCTCAGGGCGTGTGTGTGTGTGTGTGTGTGTGTGTGTGTGTGTACACCAACATGTAAAGGTCACCTCTGTATGACGCCAGTGAGTGACACACATACACACACACACACACACACATAGACACTGACCTACTAAATGTTAATGTTCCCACATGGACGCCTCTCTGACCCTCTGCGCCAGACAATCCTAATCCCACACTTGTGTGTGATGTCACCACTTCCTTCAGGGGTAGAAGGGTAACAAGGTGTGTGTGTGTGTGTGTGTGTGTGTGTGTGTGTGTGTGTGTGTGAGAGAGAGAGAGAGAGAGAGAGTGTTTGTTTTTTGTAGATAAAGGTTATACATTATTACAGATGCAGAGAAAGTTTCTGTCTGTTCAGGAGGATTTCTTGTGTTAAGATGTGATAGCTGACATGTGGTTAGTTCTGGAGCTCAATGGCTACAAAGCATCCAGGTAGGTGCTGCTAACCAGTGGGTGAAGTGAGTTTCCCCTCTTAAATATAAAATGTTACTTGTGTAATAATTAATAAATGTCAGCCCTTAATGATAGAGAATTAGTAGAAACACACAGTCATACATTGGTGCTCGTTTTTTGTTGTTGTTCTATTCCTGTTATGTTTTTTGTTAGCACCTAGGGCTTGCATTTTAAATGTCGTTGTACCTGTTACAATGACAATAAAGATCATTCATTATGTTGTGGGTCTGACTGAGATCCACCACTAGGGTGCGCTACATGGCCAAGAGAGGACGGTCTGTCAATATAATGCTAAAAGTGTGAATATGTACAGTACGTGTTTGCGTGCATACGCCGGTGTGCATGAGAGTGAGAGAGTACACTAACTTTCTCACTGAAGTAGAGATCTATAGACCTATATAATCATAACGTAAAACAGAGTATGCAGAGTATATCTGGGAGGAGGCCAAGTCTGGACGGCTGCCAGTCCCATAGCCCTCCCTGTTTCAACAACTGACCATGCTACAGAGAGGGAGAGAGAGGAGGGAGGGTTGGAATGTGACTTGCCCTGTGTGATGTGATTGTTCGCAGAGAAATGGGTTGACCTTGCTCCTTGCTGATGCCGCCACACACACACTCACTCACACACACACACACACACACACACACACACACACACACACACACACACACACACACACACACACACACACACACACACACTGTAGGTGTGTGAGACATGCCTGGTGAGTAGTGGGGGTCTGGTACCCTCATCACCACTTCCTCTACACTCCAGGCAGGGTACAGGAACAGTAGAAGTTGGGATGGGACAGTGGACCCCTCCATCCCTCTCTTTCCCATAAGCCAAACACACATTCACAGGATCAAGCTCACTCAGATAACAGTTTTCATTACGAGGTAGAAGGTAGATGACCACTTGTAGATTGTATGTTGGATAAAAAAAAACATTCCCCTTAGTAAAGACCTCATTCTAGCTTTAGGTTTTAGAAGAAGGTGGTAGAAGAAGGTTTCTCCTTCTATCAGTGGCCCCGGGCCTGAGCTTGATTACTCTTCCTGCCACGAATGGTGGACTGATGATTCATGCTTAGTATTCAAATGTATTGATTGTAAGTCGCTTTGGAATAAGGCGTCTGCTAAATGCCAAAAATGTAAATGTAAATGTAGATAGTGAGTAGTCTATATGTTTGATGAACCAGCGCGAGGCATGTTTGGCAGAACATTCGGCCTACTTCAGGATCATGTCTGTTGTGCTATGGGGTTTAGCTGTAGTGGCATAGCCTTTAGTTTTAACATGATCGATTTTATTGTCGGAATTTTGTTTAACGTCCTCAGATAAAATCTCGACTTTAACAGACGGGAGCTAGGCGTAGAATTTGTATTCGGCTATTTAGTCCATTATTTATTAGGTCTAAGCACTTTGCATTTTTTAATAGTAGGCCTATACATTTCAAATATAATAATAACCTCAACAAGTTGGCTACAACCAGAGAAAATAGTGATTCATTTTGCTTATCGAATTCTCTAGTCCACATACTATGATAAGCAAAACATTAAAACAATCTGCTTACAGTGTTTGATAATCGTGTTTTGACTTTTCTTGATTCAAGATAATTTCGTTTATTTGACACTTTTCATATGTTGATGTATTATAATATAGCCTATAGGCCTATTATACTGTAAGTAGGTTATTATTATTATTATTATTATTATTGTTGTTGTTGTAATTATTATTATTGTGATTATTATAATGATAATAATAATAATCATTATAATAATAATTATTATTATATAGTAGTAATATTATTTGTATTATTATTATTATTATTATTATAGGCCTATCATATTATTAAAATATACCATTATTAGTATTATTATTCAAAATAATGCCCCATGTGCAATGTAGGCCTATTCATATAAGGCATGTTTGATTTATTCGTAAATTCAATGGAAATTAGGGACTGTATGATAAAATCGTTTACATGCAAGAACTATTTGCCATGAAAAGAAGAGTATGGTCTAGTTTTTGTTTGCAGTTGTATTTATTTGCACATACATAGGCTACAGTATATGTTATTCACATGTATCATGTGCACTCTCAGATCTGCTGGCCACGGTACGAGGAGAGGAGAGCACCTGCAGAAGCAGGTCAGAGTGCGCGAGGGATGAGATGGGATCAGTTGGAGAGTTCAGCAGCGCATGAAAGTGCGAAGGTGCAGCAAAAAGTACATATTTGCCGTTATTGTCATTAATTATGCCTAATTTGACGTGTCTGTAGTAATCCTATTACTGATTGCAATTGACTAAACAAAGCTCGCGCCGATCAAACTTCTTAACCAGAGGACCAGTGTGTTTGCCACTCACACGTAGTGTCCGTCAGTCGCGTGAGCGGTGACGTGTTTGCCGTAGGCTGCGCAACGACTGGAAGCTTTGTCATTACCAACATACCCCTCTGGGTATAACGGCATAACTCCCATGTCACTCCACCACAGCCCCCCGCACAGACGCACAGGGCTGCTCTAGAGACCACCACCGAGGACTATTCCATTCAAACCAGCAGAGACCTGATGGGCATGTAGCAGCATTGATCTGACGTCTTGACTGGGTAAGACACTTGCAGTTATTTTCCAAACTTTTTTTATGTTTACTTTTCCCCTTGAAATAGTGCGATATAAAGATTTAGTCAACTGAAAAATGGTAAAAGCGCGCAGAGAACTGTAATCGAAAATTCCAGCAATTACAGACTAATTATAGGCCTATTGGTTATGGTTATTTGGAAATAAAACTCTAAATCAAAACACTTACTTAGTGTAATCGAAGAATCTCCCCCAGAGTCAATATCAATAGGAGACCAGATACAATACATCGAGGAAGAAACGAAGGAACCAAATCTGAAACCAAACCTGTTAACGATTTCTTTCTCACAAGGCATAATATAAACAACGCACTGTAAACTAAGACTTCACTGATTTGTTGATCATCGCCATGGTTTATTTCGACAAATGGAGAGAGCTTAAAATACCAAATGCCTGGAGCCTTGCGCTGAACCCTTCAACTTTCAACTCCTTCTGACTCCCGCTCGACAGCTGCGCGCGACCGGCTGATTATGGATCCACTGTAATCCAGTGTTATGGATCTATTATAGATCATGGCTATATATGTATGTTTTACCCCTAAATCAGAGGCGTTGTTATGATCTTGAAACATTGGGGGCTTTAGTCCTTGGTTGTCATTTTTGTCAAGGGGGGGGGGGGGGGTGCTTGAGCTAAATCAATGACGAAGCGCTAAATCGATGGCGATGCGAGATGGCGATTTTTTGGGTTCGGAGATCCGAGGAGAGAGAGAGAGAGAGAGAGAGAGAGAGAGAGAGAGAGAGAGAGAGAGAGAGAGAGAGAGAGAGAGAGAGAGAGAGAGAGAGAGAGAGAGAGAGAGAGAGAGAGGGGGGGGGAGAGAGAGAGAGAGAGAGAGAGAGAGGGAGAGAGAGAGAAAGAACGAGAGAATACATGTGAGTTGGATATGCTATTGTTATTTTGGCTCCAGATATGCATGGGGGAGAGGGGGGGGGACGGACGTTTGTCAGAGAAAATTGGATGAAATAGACTGACGGGATTGATGGGTGCTGCAGGAACTAAGGGCTGAAATATGTCTACTCGAAAGGTCCGCGACACCAACAGCTCGCGTGAGAGGAGGGGACGGGCACAGACCTGGGTTCCCCTCAGGGGTGGACGGGCACAGACCTGGGTTCCCCTCGGGGGTGGACGGGCACAGACCTGGGTTCCCCTCAGGGGTGGACGGGCACAGACCTGGGTTCCCCTCAGGGGTGGACGGGCACAGACCTGGGTTCCCCTCGGGGGTGGACGGGCACAGACCTGGGTTCCCCTCAGGGGTGGACGGGCACAGACCTGGGTTCCCCTCAGGGGTGGACGGGCACAGACCCGGGTTCCCCTCAGGGGTGGACGGGCACAGACCTGGGTTCCCCTCAGGGGTGGACGGGCACAGACCTGGGTTCCCCTCAGGGGTGGACGGGCACAGACCTGGGGTCCCCTCAGGGGTGGACGGGCACAGACCTGGGTTCCCCTCAGGGGTGGACGGGCACAGACCTGGGTTCCCCTCAGGGGTGGACGGGCACAGACCTGGGGTCCCCTCAGGGGTGGACGGGCACAGGCCTGGGGTCCCCTCAGGGGTGGACGGTGGACCAGAGCTGCATTCAGACAGACAACGTTGCCGCTGCTGCGTCGAGAGTTGGCTATACGCATCATTCACCGCCATATTAGAGGCCGTGATGCATTGAAAAAAATGTCCTATAGCTGATTTGTGTGTCTTTGGAGAGAGGTTGGATTTACACGCGCCCCCCCCCCCCCCCCCCCCCCCCCCACACACACACACACACACATTGTAGACACAGCTTCGCTGCAAGTTTTTTTTGACACTTCCATACATGGTTTCCATGCGTCAATATGCATCAATACATGGTAGACATTTTTCAATAATGTTTCGTGTATGGGCTACTATAGGCTATAATAGGCTATATGATCAAATTCTAATTATAACCAAAACTATTATATTTATAATTGTTGTTGTTGTTTAAATTGTTTAAATGTAGGTCTATTAGGTCTATTATTAATATTATTAATATTATCATTCTTATGGTCAATAATTATTCTTATAGTAACCTATTGTTATTATTATTATTATTATTATTATTATTATTATTAACAAGGCCACTAACAGGTCTATATATAGGCTAGTAATTTAAAAAAAACAAAACAGTGTTGAGACGTTTCAGGTTAACAGTAAATTATTTTTAACGAAATAATTGTGACTCATGCTGCATAATATTCTTCTGCAAACAAGAAATACATGGTTTTCTCAACGTGTTTGATTATCTTGACTATTTCTCTTTTGAATTCCAAAATTTGGAATTTTCGAATACATTGTATTCATCCAGTTTATGTTATTCTTGTTTCGTCTGAATGCAGGTCTATTAGTTCTATATGTGAAATGTGATTCAGCTAGTCAGCGTCCATTGCCCTATAGGCCTTGGTTACAACGGGGCAGTGAGCCGTATTAAGTGTGTGTGTGTGTGTGTGTGTGTGTGTGTGTGTGTGTGTGTGTGTGTGTGTGTGTGTGTGTGTGTGTGTGTGTGTGTGTGTGTGTGTGTGTGTGTGTGTGTGTGTGTGTGTGTGTGTGTGTGTCATGGCGTTAGGCAGACATGGCTAACGGCGGGGACCCGTTTGCTCTTCCAGAGCGCGCGGATACCGACTGTACAGATTCGCCAAAAGAGAACAAATCAGATCAGACACACGTCCTAAGCTCACCGCCATCACCACAGATCACGTGCACACAGCAGGTGAGACAAGAACATATCGAAGATGTTTGAGAAAAAGGTATCAAATAATGTTTAAGATGATTCTAGACTTGCTTTCCATCAATTCCAACGACGTCACTCCACAACGCCATATATGGGCTATATAGGCTACTCGGCCTACATCATAAACATTTGCTAGCCCTTTATCACTATTATTAGCATCCTTTTTGTAAATGTATAAAGAGAAACAATTGCTAAAAACATGTTTAGGCCTACATTATTTTGTTGTAATTCTAAAGCTTTAAGAAACTACCCACTAAATAAGATATAGAATATTACATTTAGTTGCGTGAATTGAAAATGCTTCAAACTAATTGTTTTAGTTTCGGCCTAACAAAACGTCAGTGAAACCTTACATACTCACTACTTTCTCTAATCTAAGAGTGACAAGCAAAATAAAACTGTGTTTCAAAGAATGTGGGGCTTTCGCATTTGGTAATTTAAATGAAATAGCTTTGGCACTGATAGTAGTAAGCAGTTGTCGTTGCTTAATAATTATACATGTGGGACTTTTCCTCAAGCCCAAATGGCTATAATTATTAAGCAACGACAACTGCTTAGTCTCATTTCAAGAAGAAAATAAAATGCAAACACAGAAAGTTAATGTTATGCTAATGTTATTTTTCAATGCAGGGCATGGAGGGGATTAAAGTATACCTGCAAGAACGGGAACTGTGGACGAAGTTTGACCATGTCGGAACAGAAATGATCATCACCAAGGCGGGAAGGTAGGCTATAGCCTAGATATAGTCTAAAATACAAAATCAATATAAATACAATGTAAAAAATAATTTAAAAATAAGGTTAATGGTATTATTAAAAAGGTCTATATGCATCGCGCAAGGTGTTCTACCAATGAGATGAAAATGAAAATGTGTTTTATTTATTAACAAATATGTAGCCTAGACTATCGAAAGACATATAGGCTATTGTTATAAGTCTATAAACGATACTTTGAACATGGTGTTGTTGATGGCCTATCCTATATTAGGCTATATCGGCGAAAATGTTATTTCAGAATGTTATATATACGTCTATATATGTCTAATAAAAGCGAAAATACATGCTCCTGTTTATGCTTTCTCTCGCCTATGCAGGCGGATGTTCCCCACCTATAAAGTGAAAGTCACGGGATTGAACCCTAAAACCAAATACATTCTCCTCATGGACGTCGTGCACGCGGATAACCACCGCTACAAATTCGCTGATAATAAATGGTATGTTGTTGGGCCATCTCGGCTTGGCAATCTTGTGGCTAAGGATACACGTGATAGGCTAATTGCAATATCTCTGGAAATTCCATCCATTCGAAAGGCAAGAAAATCAATGTATTCGATTCAAATAGCTATTCAGGAACGAGCAGGGATGATTTTGTTTGATTTGAACATTTGTAGGCTGATTATTTGTAGGCTGATTATTTGTAATAGCCATATGTTCCTGTTGCAGGCCATTTAGAGGCTACAGGTCTCTTGAAAAATACATGTTATCCCAATACTAATCAAGAGAGGTTAAATGAAGGAAGTTAGGCTACAAGTCGTTAGAAAGAGAAACATGCGCGCGACGGGAGACCTGGACGTTGGAACGCTCTCCAGTGACGTCAGTATATCCCATCCCAGTGACGTCAGTATATCCCATCCCTGTGGCCTAGTTCACCGCGCATGCCCGCTGCCCGCGTGCCCCTGTGCCTGCCTGCGAGTTCAGCCTCGGTGCGAAGGGTTCATGAAGAGGATATAGCCGGATTAGCTCTGATGATGCCTAGTACCGTGTGACGAGTAGTATCCTACTGTCCTTTCCTGTCCTTTATGTTATAATTGTCTCCCACGATGAAATCCCACAGGGGACTGTGTGCGTGGATAGGTCCCCGTCCGTTCGTATGTCACACGCGATATCTCAGACAGACACCACTGGGGCAATTTTGACGAAACTTGGTGAATAGGCCTACGTCTTGCCATTGAGATGCGGCCGTTACAAAATAACATTGATTCATGGGGGACAACATGTTTAGGCTACTGTAGACTTGTTGATATAGGCCTAATAGACTTTTATAATAACCAATGGTAATATAAAAGGAGGTCGAAATTCCGTTGGGGCTCGTGAATCTCCAATGCTATTTGTTAGTAAATATCAAGAGTGGTCTGTATTAATTGTCCTGTCTTATGTGACACAAACTGAAGAAGCATAACTTAAGTAAAGATGTTTGTCAGTTTGATCCAGTTTATGGCAGTTGGAGGCATTCCTCTGCCAGATTTCATATCCAGAAAAAGACACGCACATATGCCATGAACAGCTTCTTCCAAATGTACCATAGCAGTTTGCCTGTTATGAATATGATGGAGAAAAATATATTTGTCAAAGTGCGCCCATTTTAACATGCGTGTACTGGCCGCCTGTCTCGCTCTAATTAATGCCTCTCTGAATAATTAATAGCCTGATGCATTGATAATGGGCAAATACACAAGCGCCAGCTGCGATTTTCTGCGTTAAAAGCTGCGTTTAAACACAGATGATGTTGTTGTTTAATAATAGCAAGAGCTGTACAGCTGGCGGCGGTGCGCTGTGACGCGTGTAGGTCTGTGACAGTGCGAGAGGAAGAGAGTGTCGTGTACAGCCGGGCCAGACCAGGGACAACTGACACTCTGTGTGACCGTGGACTGACTATGTTCTTTCCATTCCGTCTCCTACTACCTTAGGTCGGTAACTGGGAAGGCGGAGCCCGCGATGCCCGGGAGACTAAACGTGCATCCCGACTCTCCCGCCACCGGCGCGCACTGGAGTCGCCAGCTCGTGTCGTTCCAGAAGCTCAAACTCACCAACAACCACCTGGACCCATTCGGACATGTGAGTTATTGTTTTGGAACTGAGAGACAGTTTCAGCTCGGGGCGAATACCTGAGATCGGTGCGTTGCGCACTTTTTTGTACTTTTGTGACAGGCATATGAATGAATGAATGAATGAATGAATGAATGCATGAATGAATGAATGGTCTTTATTGTCATTAATATAGTACAGGTGGTACCATACAACGAAATGTGGGAGGGGGGGCTCCCCTGGTGCTAGGAAAAAAATACTAAAAACAAGAAGGGAAAAAGAGCTGGTTTACATAAATAAAGGCTATATACACTATCCACTATACTATACAAATAAAACACTGTGCTGTACTCTATGCTATGCTATAAATATCCTAACATTTCCTATCTCTGAACCTTATGTACCCGAGGGTTGTCATATTGCACATAGTATAATTGCACATTCATTTAAAGTGTCGCAGTTTGCAGGTTTGAAATGTTCACAGTTGTGTTTCAGTATTGCACTTGATTACAATCTAGTAGCTGCCATCAAATTGTCTAGATTGTCCAGGGCCTAGAACCTAGGTCTTTGCTGTGTTCAGGGCCTGAATGGCCCTAGGGTAGAAGCTGAGCTTCAGTCTATTTGTCCTTGCGGACATGGTCCTGAACCGCCTGCCCGAGAGGGCAGCCGAACAAAGTGTTCGTTCCCAGGGTGGGATGGGTCTCTGGAGATAATGGGCATGGTATTCAGGTAGGGCCTAAACACATCTGTTCACATAATAGCCAACTATTCTTTTAATCTCAATAGGCCTATAGACATAGACCTAGTGTGTGACTATTGTGGTGTTTAGTAACAAAGAAAACATGCTTTTATGAAATTTGAGAAATACTTAAGTCTATTAAGAAATACTTTACAATGTTGAGGAAGAGAGGATAAGAGTTACAATAGACTTCACTGGTGTCCTCTGGTTTTAAACGGGAGATTTTCATTAGTAGAGGTCCAAAGTAACATGTTTGTTAATATTCAGAATTACAGTATCACTTTCATATATGGAGTTGTTTGACTGTTGTGAGTCTGCCACAGTACAGTAGATGCATGTTTCCATTGGGTCTGTGGTCATTTAGAGAGGGGTTAGGTTAGGGGCAGCCATGCAGGTGCAATCATACACTCTTCATCCCTGTTTATCTTGGAGTTCCATTTTCTAAAGAGAAGGTGCAGCACACTCTCAAGCATAGAACTCACAACACATAACAACAACAACAGTGACCAACACATCATGTCACAACAATTTCCGTACCTAATTGTTTGACAGACAGGAGAGGGGAGGGACCAGACAGGATGTGAGTATGAGAAAGAGTGGACAGGCATAGGTACAGGTGTGAGGGAGAGGGAGAGAGAGAGAGAGAAAATGAGGGAGAGAGGGACAGAGGGAGAGAGAGAGAGGAAGAGGGAGAGAGAGGGAGAGAGAGAGGGAGAGGGAGAGAGAGAAAATGAGGGAGAGAGGGACAGAGGGAGAGAGGGAGAGGACGAGGGAGAGAGAGGGAGAGAGAGAGAGGGAGGGAGAGAGAGGGAGAGAGAGGATGACAGAAAGAGAGAGAGAGAGAGGGAAAGAGAGAGAGAGAGAGAGAGAAAAGACAGGGCCTCCCATCCTGTAGCGCTGTGCTGTAGCTCTGTTAGATCGGTGGTAACCACAGTAATGACTATAATGACGTTAAGGGCCATTAGCTGGCCATTAATGGTCACCACTGGTGGGAATGTCACAGCGATTAGGCTCAGAGCTCCCTACTGACACACACACACACACACACACACACACACACACACACACACTGACACACACACACACACACACACACACACACACACACACACACACACACACACTCACACACACACACACACACACACACACACACATACACACACACACACACCACACACACACACACACACACACACAGTGGCCTATATTACTAGCCACACTGAAACCACAATGACAAAGTAATCGCTATATGGCAAAGAGAGAAATATAGTCCGAAATAATACTTTTTACAGGCTCATTACAGGCCCCCCTCATCAACCTTCAGCATGCATGACAGCGGTTGCAATTGACAGCTGCTCTTTCTGCTTCCTCCTGTGCAGCTCTGAGCCCAGCGTATACATTTTGTCTTTGCTCCATTACAGATCATACTAAACTCGATGCATAAATACCAACCCCGCCTTCACATCGTCAAAGCAGACGAGAACAATGGATTCGGTGCGAAGGACACAGCCTTCTGTACGCACGTGTTCTCGGAGACGGCCTTCATCGGGGTGACGTCATACCAGAACCACAAGGTATGGAAACAACAAGCCCTAATTATTTGTTCTCCAACATTTCACAGACACCCAATCCCAAACTGCACTCATAATAATGATATAATAGTAATAATAATGTCATGTAGCAAATTATTCAAATGAATTGCAAATATTAGGCCATATTATGCATAAGAGTTAGTTGTTTTTTTTGGTTAGTTGTGTGTTGACCATGTGTCAGCGCATTAAGACATGTCCGATCGTATTATTATTTCAAGTGTGTGTGTGTGTGTGTGTGTGTGTGTGTGTGATAGTGTGAGAGAGAGTGAGAGTGAGAGCAAGAGAGAGAGAAAGATAATTATTTCCAGCAGTTTAGACAGACGACCAGGAGCTCTATCAACAGCAGAGTGTTTAGTAAAAGTTATACATTATTACAGATGCAGAGAAAGCTTTCTCTCTGTGTGGCAGTTTGGACTTTCCTTTGATCATCTATGTTATTGTTCCAGTGCCAGAGAGATGAACTACACACATCACAACTCTTTCACACTCTGGCTCTCACACAGCTGCCTTCAAACACGCTGTGGTACAACCCCTGATTAAAAAGAAACATCTCTACCCCTTTATTCTCTCCAACTTCAGGCCCATCTCCCAATTATCATTCTTGTCCAAAGTCCTGGAGCGAGCAGTTTACGTTCAGTTGCAAGCGTTTTTAGTTATGCATAACATCCACGCGAAATTTCAGTCTGGCTTTAAACCGCGCCATAGCACTGAAACGGCCCTCCTGCGAGTCCTAAATGATCTGCTCTTAGCCACCGACTCTGGTAGTCCCGCCATTTTGGTGCTCCTAGATCTCTCAGCCGCCTTCGAAATACAGTGGATCATTTGATCCTACTGTCACGTCTTGAACAGCATGTGAGCATCACTGGTGTCGCCTTAAGCTGGTTCAAGTCCTACCTGTCCGGTCGTAGTTTCTCCGTTCAGCTAGGAGAATTTTTCTCCTCTAAGGCCACTTTCACCTGTGGGGTTCCTCAAGGGTCGATACTGGGCCCCCTTTTATTTCTCCTTTACATGCTGCCCCTAAGCTCTATCCTGGCAAACCATGGCGTGTCCTTCCACTGTTATGCTGACGACATCCAGGTCTATCTGCCACAAAAATCTAGAGGAAAGGTTGCACTTCAGCCATTGCTCAACTGCCTGACTGACATCAAAGCATGGTTGAGTGCAAACTTCCTCAATCTAAATGAGAGCAAGACTGAGATAATTCTATTTGCCAACACTTCTCTAGGCCCTTCTGTCGATGCCCTAGGTCCCCTTGGCTCAAACATCTGCTCCTCAGTCAGAAATCTTGGAGTGATTTTTGACAGTGACTTCAAATTCACCAAGCAGGTCACCAAGCAAAAATAATTGTTTTCACCTCAGACTCCTTGCTAAAACATCTACCGCAGAAGGACCTAGAGAAGGTGATCCATGCCTTCATAACAACCCGGCTGGATTACTGCAACTCATTGTATGTTGGCATTGACCAGTCTCTGCTCCGTCGACTGCAGCTAGTCCAAAATGCTGCTGCTCGACCACTCACAGGCACCAAGAAGCGTGATCACAACTTACATTTCCAACTAAAATATATGTAACAAGTGATAAATTATAATAAATATGATTGTTTATTTTAATTGGGTTCTTTCTTGAAATTAATAGGCTACTGGGTAAATGATACATGGCTTGTAAAAACACGTTTTAGCATGTGTTCAAAAGCAAGGACTGTGTGATCATAGTTATGTGTTTTTGGCATGTTGATGTTCTATCAGCATGTTATGATGTGCTAAACATGCAATTACATTCGTGATGATGTTACTTTTTAGCGCTACCCTACTAGCAGCTGTTTTGAAAGTGTTTTGATCAAGAGAGCGTTTCTCCGCTATTTGGTTTGAGGTGTACCAACATTCAAATAAGCATATCTTCTTCAATTATTTTCAGATTTCAATGTATGGCACATCATTTGAAAGCTGCACTTTCATAATCTGTCAAATTGAAGAATGACATTGCCCTACTTGAGGACCTTTTCACCAGACCCTATCACATATAAGGTGTGTTTTGTCCCTCTCAGATCACACAACTGAAGATAGAGAACAACCCATTTGCAAAGGGCTTCAGAGGGAGTGATGACATGGAGCTACACCGCATAGCAAAACTGCAGAGGTTAGTACAGCCTTGCTTTTGTGTGTCTGTGTGTGTGTGTGTGTTTGTGTGTGTGTGTGGGTGGGTGTGTGGGTGTGTGGGTGTGTGCACGGGCATGTCAATGTGTGTTCCTTTGTTTTTTTCAGTTTTTCTGTTGGTTTCTTTGTTTGCAATAGCATGTAATGAGGTCTCAAGTGGGAGTAGGGATGCACAGTTTCACTATGTACAGTCACCGGCCACTTCATTATGCACACCTTGCTAGTACTGGGTTAGACCCCCTCTTTTGACTTCAGAACTGCCTTGATTCTTCGTGGCATAGATTCAACAAGGTGCTGGAAACACCAGAGCTCACTGGATATTTTCTATTTTTCGGACCATTCTCTGTAAACCCTAGAGATGGTTGTGCGTGAAAATCCCAGTAGATCAGCACTTTCTGAAATAAACTAAAACAAAACAGCCCGTCTGGCACCAGCTACCATGCCACGTTCAAAGTCACTTAAATCACATTTCTTTCCCATTCTAATGCTTGGTTTGAACTTCAGCAGATCATCTTGACCATGTCTACATGCCTAAATGCTGATTGGCTGATTAGATATTTGCATTAAGCAAGTTGAAAAGGTGTACCTAATGAAATGGCCAGTGAGTATCAGTATATCACAAGAGAGTGCTCCTCTATCGCTCTCTCTCTCTCTCTCTCTCTCTCTCTCTCTCTCTCTCTCTCTCTCTCTCTCTCTCTCTCTCTCTCTCTCTCTCTCTCTCTCTCTCTCTCTCTCTCTCTCTCTCTCTCTCTCTCTCTCTCTCTCTCTTTGTCTTGGGGCTGATGAAAGGCAGTCCCTCAGAGTTGAGCAGCAGTGGTTATGATGGAGTACAGATGGTCTGAGGACTTGTACTACCCCCCCCCTTTCAGCTTTCCTCTCCCTGTAATAACATGAGTGTGTGTGAAATGGGCTGAGAGGCAGTGGTCACAGCTCTGATCTCTGATGGTTGATCTCCCTCTATGGTTTTATTTGTGCTAGGAAAAATCCATGCCAGTGTAAAATTATGCACCTGACAACAATTATAATGATAATGATAATAAGCGTACAGCACACACCTTTTTGCAGCACCCAATAGAAACAGAGCTGATAGATTGGACAGTCCCTGTTCCTGCAGGTCCTCTCTGTAGTAGTAGTGGGGTTTGATAGGTTGTTGTATGAACTGGATGTCTCTGCTGCCTCAGTCTCCAGGGGGCTGATCCACGAAGCGCGATTAGAGCTAATGGCAAGGCAACGCAAGGCAAGTTTATTTGTATAGCGCATTTCATACAACAGGGGCAATTCAAAGTGCTTTACATGCATTATTTAAAAATACAGCAAGAGGAGCATAGTAAGAAAATAGAAATTACAATGAATAAAAGCAAATATAAGAAGTAAATAGATAAAACATTTAATAAGAATGGAAAAAAGACATTGATAGAAGTGTTTGTGTTTAATCATAACTGATGCAAAACATGAAAGTTTTTAGCTTAGATTTAAATATTTTAAGGGTTTGGGCTTGTTTGATTTCTTCAGGGAGATTGTTCCAGGAGCATGCAGCAGCGTGACTGAAAGCTGCTGCACCGTGTTTTGTTTTTACTCTTGGAATTATTAGCTGATTAGTCTCTGCTGACCTTAGGGACCTTGCGGGAATATAGGGTGGGAGGAGATCTGATATGTATTTTGGTCCAAGACCATTTTGTGATTTGTATGTAATTAGGAGGATTTTGAATTCAATTCTCTGAGAGACTGGTAGCCAGTGCAGGGATCTCAGGATTGGTGTAATGTGTTCAAATTTCTTTGTTTTTGTTAGGACCCTAGCAGCGGCATTTTTAATTCAAACTAGTTTTGATGAATCGCAATAATTTCAGCTTGACCAATGCAACCAATCCTTCAGAACAAACCTGGTAGCGACCAGGTTTACAGTCTGGTTTAAGTAAGGTGTGTGTCAAAAATGTCTCACAGGCAGAAACTAAATCCCGAACGACAGTTCTGTCAAGTGTCTTTTGGGAAATAAACCCCTCCCCTTTAATAATACCAATTGGTATTGTATTTTATATAGTTGAAAAGCCTGATTAGTCACCTTTACAACGAGGTACAACTTGTAAGGGTCATGCATTCATGGAATGAACAACACAGCTAAACGTGTGGGTAGCGGCCCAAACATTTTTCCAAATCCCCTGCAATATTCTTCTGTTGGTATTCACTCTCGTTTTGAGTTGCTTGGTGGATTGGATGATTGCACTCTCCCACAGTAATATGGGAAAAACAACATATATTGTCCATTTTACACTTTATTCATTTTACACTGTCAGGGACCTCAGTAGCGTGTGGAAGATCCATGCCTTTAATCGGTCAGCAATTTCTTGCCAAACCATTTCCCTCGCCTTGTTAATTGCGGCAGTATTGCACCTTTTTACATCTTATTTTTCGTCTTCATAATGATCAATAAGTAGGAGCGCTGCGCTGTCACTCTCCAGTCTAGTATCTCCTTTTCGACAATCGGCTCTTCTGGGCTCCTCCTTCCTGGGCACACGCCCAAATCGATAATTTCCAAACCGGACTTGTGTGAACACCGATGACACAAGGCTGATTCTCATTCGAGGAATCACTTGAGGCTTGAATCCCAATCGAGAGTTGCCTGAACGAGGCTTTCCTTTTAATTGCGAATATACTAATCAATGTATGTGGAATACCCCCCTGATGTCCAATTTCCATATTTAAAATGTTGACATGGTCTGGTGAAAAGGTCCGCATGTAGGCAATTATTATTATTAATAATTTTTTTCCGGTTTTTTTTCATATTACGAAAGTTTAACTGTTGCAAAGCCCACTCAATATAACCACAACAGTTTTAGGATCACTAAATGGAAATGGATGGGTGAATTTGATTCGTCGTCGTCCTGATTCAGGTTACTGGGTTAGTGATACATGGTTTTTAAACAAACGTTTTAGGATGTGTTGAAAAGCAAGGAATGTGTGATCATCTAATTATGTGTTTTTAGCATGTTGATGTTCTATCTTCTAAACATGCAGTTAGCTTTACTTTGCTTGACTTGACATTACTGCTTTCTAGCTACCAATGTGATGGTTTGAGGTGTACCAACATTCAAATAAGCATATCTTCTTCAGATTTCAATGTATGACACACAAAAATGCCCTACTTGGGGACACAAATAGTCCTGTTGGTCTAATCTGCTGATGTGCTTGTTGTGTCCGGCAGTTTCAATGTGCTGCAGACACTTCAGTCTGCCGAAGACTATCACTGATGAAGGGGTGAAGGACAGGGGAAAAGGGGGGAGAGGGTGAAAAGGGGGAGGATGCATTGCAGTGCTGCTGCTGCTGCTGTGGTTGTTACACGGGAGAGAGGAAAAGACACTCTATCTGAAGTGACACACGGCTGGAAGTTTATTTTTAGAGCAGCTCATTATCTCACTGGACTGTGTGTGTGTGTGTGAGTGTGTGTGTGTGTGTGTGTGTGTGTGTGTGTGTGTGTGTGTGTGTGTGTGTGTGCGCGTGTGTGCTTTCCATACCACTGAGGTCACTGAGGGGGCAGAGTGTACAGATAGAGAAAGAGAGAAGAGGAGGGGGGAAGAAAAGAAGAGTGGAGAACCTGAAAAGGAGGGAGAAGAATATTGTTAGTAAGGCAGAGAATTTGAGAGAAAAGGATATTCTGTCTACATGCAATCTTGGGACTTGGGACCCTCTATCAAAAGGGTCAACATACAAACAAGTTAGAGGGGTTCACCTTTAAAGGGGCAATCTGGGATTGGTACATGCATTTCTGGACTTTTATGTTAATGACATCTAGCCACTGATTCTTTTTTTTTGTGCAATTTTCTTTTTATTCAACAATAAGAACAATAATACAACAATTCAACATCAACAAAAACAACCAAAAGAAAAACATTAAAAGGAAAAGATAGCCACTGATTCTTGAAGAATATAACTAAAATGTCAAACGAGCGTAGTCCAACTGTCTTACCCAAAATACAAGCTTATTTTACTCCATTGTTTGTAAACAATGTAATGTTACACTGTATAGCTTCAAAACATGGTTAAAACTATCATTTGGATTTCATGGATGGTCAGTTGCATCCATAGCTCCCTCCATGATGTATGCTGTTTACCGCCCAAAAGTTGTTGTTTGAATCCCAGATTGTCCCTTTAATGTGTATAGAATGGTTCTCATTATATTAAAATCTCTCTCCTCTTTCTGTCCCGCACCCCCCCCCCCCCTTCAGTAAAGACTATCCAGTGGTCCCTCGCAGCGAGGTGCGTCAGAGGGTGTGTTCCAGTGGGAGTCCGCTCCGGGGAGAGGGCCGGGGGCTGGGTTCGTCTGAGGGGGTCAGATCTCCTTACCCCTGTGATAATGGCAGCACTACCCAGGAGCTCCTCAACTCCCCATCAGCCCTTTACGCACTCCCCCACCCACACCCCCAACAGCGGCCACACCCACAAGTGTACCACTGTGCCAAGAGGAAAGGTATGGTGAAGGTCTATGCCCTTAGTGGTCAACACACTGAACAGTACATTTCAATTAACCTGTCCTTTTCATATGGTTCAGTCCTGAATCTCTCTCACCCTCTCTCCCTTTCTCTACAGTGGAGGATGACTGCCCTACAGCAGACCAGCAGTACAGAAAGTCCTTCATTGAGAGTTCGCCTGGCGAGGACGAGTCCTACTATCATCACCCCTCTGTTTACCCTCCTCCCCCTCCCCCAGGTCCCCCCCGCAACCCTCCCCTCAGCCTCTCTGACTCCCCGTACAGTTCTGAGATGGGACAGCGGCAGGCGTGTATGTTTGCTGCCATAGAGTCAAGACTGGAGGATTTGAACTGTACATCCTGGTCCTACAGCTGCCCTTTGACTCCTGCTATGACCCCCATGACCCCTCCTGACCCGTACCCACCTTTCAACCACCACCACCCCTACAGCTCCAGCCCCCAGCAGTCTCGGCTCAGTGCCGTGGCACACCATGTCTCCCCTCCACCGGGGGCATCTCTCTCTCATGGCTCCTTCCAGACCCACAGCTCCGGACCGCCTCAGACACCCCAACACTCTCACACCAGGCAGCTCAGCCCCCCGCTGAGAGAATACCCCCCCTACCCCCCCACCCTCTCCCCTCCCAGCTACCACACACTACACACACGCACACACACAGGGGGAGGGGTCCCAGAGTGGAGCGAAGCTACCTGATCGGACCAAAGGGCAGCAGAAGAAAGACCATGATTAATCAATGGGGATTGTATGTCTGCAATTCAAAGGACACCTATGCTTATAAAATGCTATATAGAGAATACGGTGTCAGTTGACATTACCGCCATGTGCGTGAGAACTATAGCCCTGTGCTCAGGCCCGGCCCTAGGACTTTTGTGGCCCTAAGCAAGATTTGTATTCCCCCTCTGACTCGGACTCCAGCTCTAGGACTTGAGAGGAACCCAGAGGCTGATCAGCCATACCGGAGCAAAGCAACCCTATGAACTTTACTGACGTCCTGATTATCCTCCTCCTTACTAGAGACAATGTTTTATGAACGTGTGCACTCTCTGTCGGCTCAGTCAGCCTGTCCTATGAGGATTTCTGGGTCAGTGGTTCCCTGTTTGGTTTCACATTGTGACCCACCATAAGACAAAACTCTGGCTCTAATTATAACCAGTCTCTCATCGCCACCCAAGAGGGACCTGGCTCTCCCATACACTCTGTTATCCTAAACACTCTCCCTACCAATACCAAATCTAATGTTTTTATGATGGCAGTTGGTCATTTCTGGACTCCTGTCAATTGACTGTGTGTCCATCCAACCATGTTCATTTTATTTAGAGATCAAATGATCTTAGTCTTCACAGTGGAGCCTGAGAGGGAACTCTATTCTCTCTTTGTCTTTCTCTCTCTCTGGTTAAGCGTTGGTCCTCTAGTGTCATTTAGAGGGAAAAGGCTTTTGTGTGTGTGTGTGTGTGCGCGCGTGTGTGTGTGTGTGTGTGTGTGCGTGTGTGTGCGTGTGTGTGTGTGTGTGTGTGCGTGTGTGTGTGTGTGTGTGTGTGCGTGTGCGTGTGCGCGTGTGCCTGCTCAGCTCAGCTTAAGGCTGCTATGAGTTAATTCCCACTGAGTGGCTGCCAGCGCTGCACCAGAGCGATAAACAGTTTGTTTAGATGATGCTGCAATGTGTAAGACCTGCACACACAGTTCCCGGTGAATTCTGGGTAACTGCACATCTCAGCATCATGTAGCTGTCACCGCTGTCCTCTCAGTCACCCCAAACTGATCAATCAAAACTGTCCTCCACCGACAGATCCAGAACCAACCAATAAACACTGTCCTTTCTTTGACCCCACCGTGACCAACCAGAACTCTGGATTTACTATAGCAGTTTTTGTGTTTGTTTTCGCCCATATGTGTTTGTTGATGAATGAGTCATAAGATCTGTATGACTCTGACCACAGAGGATTCTTCAGAGGACAGAACACTCTCAACAGAAATGAACCACAGAACCAGCTTCAGGGGCACACTGATAAACATGTGATGTCCTCTCGTAATTACAGGGTTAGACAAGGTTAATGGGTCGATCTCTCTCTGGATCGAACAGTATCCTCTCAGCTCTAAACTAGGGGCTCATTATTCGAACCCTGATTAGTAATAATCCCTAAATGTGATACTGTTTTATTTTTCTATGATCTGTGTGATGCTCTCCTTTCATATTGAGCAGAGTCTTGGCCAGTGGTTTTATATGCACTAACATGAGAAGAGTTACAGGGTCCGACTCCAGGTACCAGAGGGAGAATTCCTTGGTGTGTGTGTGTGTGTGTGTGTGTGTGTGTGTGTGTGTGTGTGTGTGTGTGTGTGTCTATCGAGCATTGAGTTTAAAAGAGCCGTCCTGTATTTGGAAGTGCTTGTGGTTTATTGTATTGTTCTTGTATAGTATTTATTGGTCTAGAAAGATTTTTAAAGATTTGTTTGTTGTAAGTCAAATGACACAGTGTTGAATTGTTCAAGTCTTTTGCTTCCCCCCTAATTTCCTTTCGACGACAACTAGTTGTAATAATTCGGTCGTAAAATCATTTTCTGTTCTGATGCCAATAAACACACATTTATATACAGAACAGAGAATTTTGAATGACTCATTCTGTTGTCACGTTCATAAATGGTAAATGGACTGACTTATATAGTGCTTTATTCCAAAGCGCTTTACAATGGCCTCTCATTCTACCATTCACACACACATTTACACACCAATGGCGACAAGCTACCATGCAAGGTGCCGACCCGCTCATTGGGAGCAATTGGGGGTTAAGTGTCAGGCCCAAGGACACCTCAACATGTGGCCCGCTGGGGTTCGAACCACTGATCTGATCTGATCTCTCACTGATCTCCTGAGCCACAGCCGCCCCACGTTTGTGTGTCTAGCAAAGAGAAACACAATTCCCACAGGGTTATTTTAAGTACACTCCACACCTGATAAGTGCAGAGCCGTTCAACAGTCCAATCCATGTTTCGTAGGGGTTTGACACATGACCCTGTGGGGCTGAATCGCACCTCGGTTAGAGTGTTCCCTTACATCTCAGTGTTGATGGAGGAGGCTACGAGTTCTCAGTGTATGTGTAAGTGTGTGTAGGCATGCATGCCTCTTATCTCTGACAGGTTGTTTGGCCTCTCCAGTCTCCCCCAGCTGGACCCCCTCACAGACGATCTGATGCCCAGAGACAGGAGGGGGTGGCTGGGAAGGAGCGGGCAGCAGGGTGGGGTGTGTTGGTGGTCCTCCTTCATCTCTCTCCACTCTCTTTCTCTCTCTCTCTCTCTCTCTCTCTCTCTCTCTCTCTCTCTCTCTCTCTCTCTCTCTCTCTCTCTCAGTGAGGTCAGGGGTTAAGCAGGAGGCTCTTTTAAGGGTATGTTCCTCCTTAACCCGTCTGCTGTGTAATAGAGTGCTTAGAGGAGGAGGGGAGGAGAGGTGAAAAGGAGGGGACTCTGATCTGTTTGAAGGACTCTGGAGACATGCTCACTTATTACAGTATTACAATTACTGAGGTATTACAGGGCTTTCCACATACAGACAGTTTTCGCAAGACAGGAGAGAGAAATTCAAACCTAAAGAGACACTTTGACAGATTTAACATAGGCCAACCTGGAATATGGTGGTGGTGGTGGCGGCGGTGGTGGTGGTGGTGGTGTGTGTGTGTGTGTGTGTCTGTGTGTGTGTGTGTGTGTGTGTGTGTGTGTGTGTGTGTGTGTGTGTGTGTGTGCATGCGAGAGATCCAACCTCCCCAAAGATCCACAGATCAGCCTGGAAATGTTCAATAAGCATCACGTCCTCTATGTTTATAGCGAACTCTCAACGCTGAGGCAGCAATGTGTGTGTGTCTGTGTGTGTCTGTGTGTGTGTGTACATTGCTAAGCAAAGTGCTCAGTCCAGCTGTTCCAATAGAAACAGAGCCTCTCCCAGACACACTGATCTGGTCAGACTGGAGATGGATGAACCTTGTGATCAAAGAGCCTAAGTGGTGCTTATCATTATCCCTCCCTCTCTCCCTCTCCATGCCTCTCTCTCTCTCTCCCTCTCCATGCCTCACTCACTCTCTATCACCTCTCTCACTCTCTCTCTCTCTCTCTCTCCATGCCTCTCTCTCCCTCTCCATGCCTCACTCTCCATGCCCCTCTCTCTCTCCCTCTAGAAGGCACAACAGCGGCTATACATCCTGAGAGTCCTCAGGAAGGAACACAGCAAGCAGGAGATACTGGTGACCTTCTACCGCGGCGCAGTGGAGAGCATCCTCACCTACGGCATCTGCAACTGGTTCTCCAGCTGCACAACCGCGGAGAGAAATGCGCTACAGAGAGTCGTGAGAACAGCCCAGAAGATCAACAGCGCCCCCCTCCCCTCTCTGGAAGAGCTGTACAACACACGCTGTCTCAGGAAGGCCTCCAAGATCTCCAGGGACCCAACCCACCCTGGGTACGAACACTTTACCCGGCTGCCCTCGAAAAGGCGGTTCAGGACCATGGCCGCAAGGACAAACAGACTGAAGAACAGCTTCTACCACAGGGCCGTCCAGGCCCTGAACACAGCAAAGACCTAGGTTCTGGGCCCTGGACAGTCTGGACGGATTGATGGCAGCTGCTGGACGGAAAAAATCAGGTGTAGTGCTGAGGCACAAATATGTACATTTCAAGCCTGCAAACTGCGACACTTTAAATAAATGTGCAATAACACTATGTGCAATATGACAACCCTAGTCGTCTATCTGTACAGTATAGTATAGTGGATAGTGTACATAGCCTTTATTTATGTAAACCAGCTCCTTCCCTTCTTGTGTTTTTTTTTAAAGTGTTTTTTTTTCTTTCCTAACACCAGGGGAGCCACCCCGCCTAAATTTCGTTGTTTGGTACCTGTACTGTAGCAATGACAATAAAGACCATTCATTCATTCATTCATTCATGACTCTCTCTCCCTCTCCATGCCTCTCTCTCTCTCTCTCTCTCTCCATGCCTCTCTCTCTCCCTCTCCATGCATCTCTCTCTCCTTGCCTCTCTCTCTCCATGCCTCTCTCTTTCTCTCCATGCCTCTCTCCCCCTCTCCATGCTTCTCTCTCTCTCCCTCTCCATGCCTCTGTGTCTCTCTCTCCATGCCTCTCTCTTTCTCTCCATGCCTCTCTCCCCCTCTCCATGCTTCTCTCTTTCTCCCTCTCCATGCCTCTGTGTCTCTCTCTCCATGCTTCTCTCTCTCTCCCTCTCCATGCCTCTGTGTCTCTCTCTCCATGCCTCTCTCTCTCTCTCTCTCCATGCCTCTCTCTCCCTCTCCATGTCTCTCTCTCTCCCTCTCCATGCCTCTCTCTCTCTCTCTCTCTCCCTTTCCATGCCTCTCTCTCTCTCCCTCTCCAAGCCTCTCTCTCTCCCTTTCCATGCCTCTCTCTTTCCCTCCCTCTCCATGCCTCTCTCACCCTCTATCTCCCTCTCCATGCCTCTCCCTCTCCCTCTCTCTCTCTCTCTCTCTCTCTCTCTCTCTCTCTCTCTCTCTCTCTCTCTCTCTCTCTCTCTCCCTAAGCCCACTTTTCGTCTCTTCATTATTCAACTTTCCCTCTTCAGTCACACTCTGTAATTATTGGGACAGTGAAGCGTTTTTTCTTTTGGCTCTATACTCCAAAAGTTTGTATTTTAAATCAAACAATTACAATGAGGTTAAAGTATAGGTACCGGTATATTATTTGAGGATATTTTTGTATATGTTGGTTTCACAATTTAGAAACACTTTTTATGCAGTCCCCCTATTTCAGAGCATCACACGTTTTGGGAAAGATTCACATAATATCCAAATCAAGCACTTGTGTTTGGTTGACAGTCCTTTGCGTGAAATAACTGCCTGAAGTCTGCAACCTATTGATTCCACCAGCCATCTATTCTGCCAGGCCTGTACTGCAGCCATCTTCAGTTGTTATTTGTTTTTAGGTCTCCTCTTCAGCAAATGAAATGCTTGTTCACTCAGATTTCAATCTGAAGATTGACTTGGCAAGTCAAATATAGAGTTGCTATGTTTTGTCTTAGTTGTTTGTGTGTGTGTGTGTGTGTGTGTGTGTGTCAAAGTCCCGTCCAATGAGTTTGGAGGCCTTTGCAGTTACATCATCAATTACAGTTTTCCTCTACCGCTTTAACACTAACATCCGAACCTCAAACACAATGACCAAAACCTGAAACTGATGTATTTGATCTCACACCAATTCTTCACAATGACAAACACATGTCTTGCTTATCACTTATTTTGCCACTCTAAACCACACAGTTAACAAAACACTAAATACAATTCTGTACATTTGGCACAATCTTCCATGATAAAATCTCTTGTGTTCACATGGAAAACACTATCAATCAGAATGCTAAACTCAAACCACCAATCACACACTCACACTCCTCATATGGGCAAACACCTATTGCATTTGAATTAGCATCATAGCTTTAGCAATAGAAGATGAGCTCTCCTGTGTTGGAGAACAATGGATGCCAACTTTGCAGAGAAAGGTAGGGCGAGAGGTGTGATGTCGATGAGGTCCTGTGGCCAGACAGGAACGAAAGGCAGGATGCAGCCTAATTTTATTTTTCTTTACAGTACATGCAGTAGGCTTATTTTCTTTTTTCTATAGTTTTTTCTGTATGAAGAACATTTTATGAATCCAACTGTGTTTGCTGAGATACATAGAGTATTTCAGAATAAAAAAAACATTCTATTCTTGTATTTGTGTGTTTTATATTTGAGTATGAAAACATAACAGTTTATATAACAGGCTACTGTTATATATGTAGTGTAACAACAAATGCAAAAGGCCTACTGATAATTGTATTATAGTACTGTTTTCCTCTGATCATAGTGTTTTCCATTGAGCACATCAGTGTTCAATTGGTTGTTACAAGTGTCTATTCATTTGATGGTGTGTGTTTGTCATTTGACGACAACATTTCATTTTGAGAAGACATAACATTATTTTCAATGCAGTGTTTGCTTTTGCAAGAGATTTGTGGAGTTTAGGTTTTTGTGTGCGAGTTTTTGGATTTGTGTTAAGAGTTAAGAGAAAATTAGCTATGTTTTGAGAAAACGTGTTACAGTTTTTCTCTAGCGCTTAAACACGTTTAGTCAAAGCATAGCTCATTTTCTCTTAACTCTTAACACAATTTAAAAACTCTGAATACTCTATGTATCTCAACAAACACAGTTGGTAATAAAATGTAGTATAGTTCATAAAATGTTCTTCATACAGAACAAACAATAGAAAAAATAAAACAAGCCTACTGCATATACTGTAAAGAAAAATAAAATTAGGCTGCATCCTGCCTTTCGTTCCTGTCTAGCCACAGGACCTCATCGACATCACACCTCTCGCCCTACCTTTCTCTGCAAAGTTGGCATCCATTGTTCTCCAAGGTGTTTCTCAGGTGTTTGCCCATAATAACCATGAGGAGTGTGGTTGTGTGATTGGTGGTTTGGGTTTAGCATTCTGAAGTGTTTTCCATGTGAACACAAGACATTTTAGTAAGGAAGATTGTGCCAAATGTAGAGAATTGTATTTAGTGTTTTGTTAACTGTATGGTTTAGAGTGGCAACATGAGAGATAAGCAAGAAATGTGTTTGTCATTGTGAAGAATTGGTGTGAGATAAAATACACCAGTTTCAGGTTTTGGTCATTGTGTTTGAGGTTTGGATCTTAGTGTTAAAGCGGTAGAGGAAAAACTGTAAGACAAGTTAGCCAATTCTAGCGGCAGCCATACGTGCCCAAACCACAACATCCCCTTCAAAATGTTTCACAGATGAGGTGGTATGCTGTGGATCTTGGGCAGTTCCTTTTTTCTTCAAACGTTCCTCTTGCAATCACTCTGGTACATGATAATATTGGTCCACAATACCTTTTTCCAGGCTTTTCTAGGCTTTTTTAGCTACTATTTAGCAAACCTGTAACCTGGCCATCCTGTTTTTGAGGCTAAATACTTTTTGACTCTTTCAGCATAGCCTCTGTTCAACTTGTAGTACGGCTTGTGAAGTCTTCTGTGGATGGTCTCCATTTTTTTCTTCTATCCAGGATCAGATTTATCCGTCACATTTTGTAGTATTGGGGAAATCAGCTAGCTTGATCTGATCCTGGATAGTACAAATATGGATAATTCTGCAGTATTTGGAGAGTGTTCCTGATCTGTGAGACAGTTGTTGTTTTTTCCTAATTATGGTGAGCATTTTTCGGTCATCCACTGTAGAAGTTTTCCTTTGTTCACTAGGTCGGTTACGATTTACTGAGCTCACCAGTGCTTACTTTCTTTTTAAATTATGTTCCAAACTGTTCATTTTGATAAGCATAAGGTTTTGGCTATGCTTCTGATTCAGATTTTTTAGCTTCATAATGGATTCTTTGCCTCTCAGTGACACCTCTTTGGTCCTTGTGTTGACAGACACCAATAACAGACTCCAAAGATGTAAAGCATAGAGAATCTACACTTTAACCTCATAGCAATTGTTTGATTTCAAAGAAGTGATTTCTTCGAAGAGAAGAGAAAATACTTCACTGTCCCAATAATTGTGGCGGGCGCTGTATTTCTGTATTCCAACACAAACACACACACACACAATTTACTACTGTGGTCATCAAACACAATAAATTAATCTACTGCTGGGGGAAGATTGATATTTTAAAATGTAATTTATTTGGCCTGCAGGACAATTTGAGCTGTAATGGTTGTCGCTGTGTCATAACCTTTATTTAAACCAGGAAGGTCTAGAGAGACAATGATTGGTGCTGCTACTGTCTGTTGTGTCAGAGAGCTACTGTATGATTTATTTTTCTTTGAGAAAATGTATTGTTTTTAGACAAGAAACATTCCAGTATTTGATCCAATTCTATCATCTGGACCTCTGCATCTTTGATTAGATGGACATATCTGTGCAGCCAACCTCTTTTAGTACATTGTGAGGCTTTGTGCAATATTCAACCCTTAATGACATCATTTAGGGGGATCAGAGTGGTCAGAGATGGAGTGTTATTGAACAATTACATTTCCCTTCCATTGGTCTAATGGTCGTCATCTAGGGGTTGGCAAAGACTGGCCTTCACACTACACTGGTTAAAGCACAGAGTTAGAATTAAAATGGTATTGTGATGGTTAACTGCCATGATCGTTGCTGTGTTGTGATTGAGATTCAATGCTCAGTCTCTCATAATGTTGAACTCTGAGAACAAAAAATTCTGTGTTTTACACGACAATTATGATTTCTATGACAGTTATAGTAAGCACCATTTGATTAAACATTCCAAGTAGTGTGGCCACCGGTCCACCCACCAGGGAAGGTTGACTTGAATGGGATTGTCCTTTCTACTGTATAAATTCTAATTGTATGGTTTTAAGAGCCCTGAGAGTGGTAATGCCATTAAGCCCTATAACGTAAAGAGAGCAAGACTCAGGCTAATTTCCCCAAATGAGAGTTTATGGCCTAAATAGTCATGAGTTCATCGAAGTAGATCTTAATATGAGCCTGGGAGCTGTCAGGGATAAGAGAGGGCAGTGACCACTGGTGTGTGTGTGTGTGTGTGTGTGTGTGTGTGTGTGTGTGTGTGTGTGTGCGTGCGTGTGTGTGTGCCAGAGGGTCAGCAGCATGCCGTCTGAAGATAAAAGGAGGGGTTGTAGGTCAAGCTAACAGCAGACAGGCCAGCCTAGGGTCAGAGGGGTCAGACTAACTTGATCAGTGGCTGTTGTTGTTTTGCCGTTTTCATACCAATGACTTCTGCCTTTCTTTTCCCTTCTTTTGAGAATGACATCTGCAGATATGATGCAGTAATTAAGATCTGCATAGTGAATTATCAAATGAATTATCAAACAATGATATGAAAATACCTCAAGACTTAAGGCAAGATTTAGGATACTTTAACCCTTCCTTTAACCCTTTAGATGCTGCTACAGCCCCAGTGATCAACCGGCCCGACTCTAGCTAGGAGCACAGACACATGCAAAGAACGACAGACAGGCACACACATGCATGAAAGAGTGGAGAGGGTAGACATGCCCCCCAGTGAGTCGAGGGGGAGGGTAGTGGGCCGATATGGAGCCAGTGTCCTGTCTGATTACAGCCAGAGGATTGGAGGAGCACACTACCCCCCCACAACACATACAGACAACTCCTGCCCCTCAGCCCCCGAGCCCCCTCACATACAAGACACACAGACACAGGAAACCCCACCAACCTCATTCACCCCAGAGCAACCCCCACCTCCTCCTTGAAGTGCCCTTCCCAACCCCAGCCTCACCCCTTCCCTCCACCCTACTCCAATCCCTTCGTCTGGACGGGAGCACACAGCGTAATGATATCACTAACAGCAGGAGAGATCTCTGAACACAAACCCACAGTTCCTCACATACACACACACACACACACACACACACACACAAACACCCTAATCTAGTCCTAATCTAACCTAAACCATATACACTGTAATAATTACATGTGTGGTTTTCATGCTATGCGATACACAGTCCTGAAGTTCTGAGAAATCATTGAATTGCAGTAAATTTGTTCTAAAATGTGCAGACTTCAACAAACACCACGTTATAACTTTATTTACAAAACATGTGTCATACAGTAGTAAGCTACACCCGACAAGTAATGAGACAAAAAAAGAAACAATACTGACAGTATCAGTAATTTTCAGTATCAGCTGCAATAATTATTTTACTGAATAATTAATTTTAAAAAGTTAACCAAACAATAAACATTACAGCATCAACAGCTACATTTGATGAAAGTGTATTTTAAAGTGTTGTGTGTAGTGTGTCAGGTCCAGGCTCTGAGTTGTGGAGGCCCTGCTGCATCATCACCCCCAGGCCTGTCATCCCCTGTACGTTCCCCTGTTCCCCCAGGTCTTCCCTGGAGGTTTGTTTCTACTCATGTACCAGGATGTTGGCAAACAGGCCAAACAAGACCACTGCTGAGAGACTAACGCACAACACAAACATCAATAAACAAACAAATGCATACACACTCACACATACCCGTACACCTCCACTCCCTGTCTCCCACTTCACACCCATGCACACACATTCTCTCAAAGCTTACTGCGCACACACACAACCTCCCCCCAGACTTTCATTGTTGGCTGGGGAGAGCATTGTTTTCTCCAACTCAGTGCATCCTGATATTGTCTCTCATTACTAATAAATGTGCTCAGAGAGCCTATGACAGGATCATTAGCATAAACACAGACTTCCTCTCAGTGTCTGTTTGCATCGCACTGTTGACCTTCAATAATGGATGCCTAAATGTTTATCACCACTCCACTCAACTGAGAGAGAGAGAGAGAGAGAGAGAGAGAGAGAGAGATAAAGAGAAAATATATTAGCAATAATTGCAGTATATCTCATATATTATTGTATTATTTTTAAATGTATTCTTATTTTACCAGGTGAATTAAACATATTCTCATTTGCAGCAACAACCTGGGGTATAATTACAGGGAGAGGAGAGGGGATGAATGAGCCAATTGATGAGGGCCAGATTAGGAAGGACACCAGTGTTAACAGGCCTCTTGTGAACTGCCATTGGACTTTTAACAACTCTGGAGTCAGGACCTCGGTTTAACATCTCATCCGAAGGACGGCAACCTCTGCAAAGCAGTGTCCCATTCACTGCCCTGGGGCATTGAGGGTTGTCTAAACCACAGGGAGGAGTGAATCAGAATCCAAATTGCTTTTATTACATCCAATGTACAGGTACACAAAAAAATGCATAGTGAATAGGTTAGGTTAGGTTCTTCGGCGTTGGCATTACAGCGGGATACAAAATCAACAATAATAGAATAAAGTAAAATAAATAAAGTAAGTAATAATAAAGTAGAATAGTAAGTAATAATAAAGTAGAATTTATTATTATTGGTCCTCCAACACCGCTTCCAGCAGCCTGTTTGGACAAGGATCGACCGAGGCATATCCTGTTTAGCTTCCCAGACAAGCCAGCAGAGGGATGCAGGGTGGTGTTGCTGCTGCCTAAGTGAATTGTAATAAGTGAATTATAATAAGTGAATTACCTTTGGTGAGGAATGTGAAATACAGTAGTAGCCATCTATTTCATCCTTTGCCCTAATCAATGTTAGTTAAAGAAGGGCCTGGAGTGGTGGTTTCCTCTTTTTTCTCCCTGGTGGGGTCGAGCCAGAAGGAGAGACAAGTTATGGAAAGAGCAGAAAGCTACAAACAATCACAGAAATCCAACCTCAGTCATAAACATAGATGCCTTCAAATATTCATCCTCTCATCCTCTGCAGCCTGGCTGTTAAAAGGTCTTGTGACATTTACAGGGGTGTGATCTCTCCATCTCTGCTGCCTCACACTGTCCTTGTCACCCCACTACAACATGCTTCTCTTCTAATAGCATCTTGCCATTAGTATTAATAAAGCGTATGTGTGTGTGTGTGTGTGTGTGTGTGTGTGTGTTTGTGTGTGTGTGTTTGGGGGGGGGAAACTGGCACGTAATCTGCTCATCAAAAATGGATACAGCTGCATCTCTGCTGGTGGAGGTAGAAATCGGAGGATGGGCTCAATGTAATGCATGGAATGGAATGAGGAAAATTCCATTCCAAGCATTATAATGAGCCCTCCTCCAATTTCTGCTTCCACCAGAATCCCCTGATCTCTGCCCTCCACTCTTTGTGTTGTTTTTCCCCTTCGCTGACCCTGGGTCGTGCATGTCTGTGTGTGTGTGTGTGTGTGTGTGTGTGTGTGTGTGTGTGTGTGTGTGTGTGTGTGTATGTGTGTCTCACATTTGCATTTGCAGATGCATTTCTCTGGTTCTGCTGCTGTCTTCATGTCTGCCTCACCAGCTTCAACATATCACACACCAGACATTCAACATGCAGAAATAACAGCACAGAGCATTTCCATTATGAACATATTAATAACAGCCCCATCTGTCTCCTGTGACATTGCAATGAGTAATGCCATTGGTTTAACAAGGTGGCCACAGAGTCTATTGACTCCAGTCTAAAGCAAACTGAGAATGCACTCTCACTTACAGGAGGCTACAAGTCACTGAAGATCAGTTATATTCATTAACCTGGATGTCGGGGAGGAGGGGGGGCGGGGGGAGGTAAAGAGGTAAATGACCTGGTCCCGGTCCTGGGATACTGTGCACAGAGCATTTGAGAAAAAGGTATGGGAACAAGATTAAAAGGACAATTAGGGATGTATACTGGTTTCACAACATACTGTTGGAAGTCAGAAGTTTACATACACCTTAGCCAAATATATTTAAACTCAGTTTTTCACAATTCCTGACATTTAATCGTAGTAAACATTCCCTGTCTTAGGTCTGTTAGGATCACTACTTTATTATAAGAACATGAAATGTCAGAATAATAGTACAGAGATGATTTATTTCAGTTTTTATTTCTTTCATCACATTCCCGGTGGGTCTGAAGTTGACATGCACTTAGTTAGTATTTGGTAGCATTACCTTTAAATTGTTTAACTTGGATCAATTGTTTCGGGTAGCCTTCCACAACATTCCCACACTAAGTTGAAGGAATTTTGGCCCATTCATCCTGACAGAACTGGTGTAATTGCGTCAGGTTTGTATGCCTCCTTGCTCGCACACGCTTTTTCAGTTCTGACCACAAATGTTCAATAGGATTGAGGTCAGGGCTTTGTGATGACATGACTTTGTTGTCCGTAAGCCATTTTGCCACAACTTTGGAAGTATGCTTGGGGTCATTGTCCATTTGAAAGACCCATTTGCGACCAAGCTTTAACTTCCTGGCTGATGTCTTGATACAGTATGTTGCTTGCATATATCCACAGAATTTTCCTTCCTCATGATGCCATCTATTTTGTGAAGTACACCAGTCCCTCCTGCAGCAAAGCACCCCCACAACATGATGCTGCCATCCCATGCTTCACGGTTGGGATGGTGTTCTTCGGCTTTCAAGCGCCCCCCTTTTTCCTCCAAACATAACGATGGTCATTCCTTGCTGAGAGGCCTTTCAGGTTATGTCGATATAGGGCTCGTTTTACTGTGGAGATGGATACTTTTGTACCTGTTTCCTCCAGCATCTTCACATGGGCCTTTGCTGTTGTTATGGGATTGATTTGAACTTTTCGCACCAAAGTACGTTCATCATCTATAGGAGACAGAACATGTGATATGGCGGCTGTGTGGTCCCATGGTGTTATACTTGCGTACTATTGTTTGTACAGATGAATGTGGTACCTTCAGGTATTTGGAAGTCCACCAGACTTGTGGAGGAATTGTGATATAGTGAATTATAAGTGAAATATTTGTCTGTAAACAATTGTTGGAAAAATGACTTGTGTCATGCTAGATAGTTTAGATAGATAGTTTAGTTAACTGTAGTTTGTTAATATGAAATCTGTGGAGTGGTTAACATTTTTTTTTAATGACTTCAACCTAAGTGTATGTAAACTTCCGACTAAATAGGGTTAAATAAATACACCAAGGTGCTAAACGGCTGTGTTGTATCTGGAGCTTAGACAGTGTCTGGTTCCTGACTGATGTCCAGAGGAGCCTGGATCTCAGCCACTGGGGGCTGTGAAGAGGCTTTGTTTCTGCGTTACCGTAGAAACAGAGATATGCAGCAGGGTAGATTAGTGGGTGAGGGGAAAGTTTTCAAAGTTAGTAGAAACACAAACTGAAGATCATAACATGTATAAAATGGATTTGGAGGATTATTTCCGGAAAGTGTTTGAGGAACAACTCTTAATGTGAGTATGTGTGCGTGTATGTAGTAATCAGTAGAGTACCCCAAAGGTATTAGAGTGAGGGAGTTGTGTGACTTTCAAGCTCTTTCAAGCTCTTCTTTCAAGATGTTGGATTTACATTGACAAATGACACGTTTCTGTGATTTGTGTGCATGTTTGACTGAGCTGAATGATGTATTTGTGTGTGTGTGTTGGTAGTAAGGTGCCTGTGCAGGAGAGAGATCTGATGACAGGGGCCACACGCATGCTGGAGAAACGCAAAGAGATTGCTATGGTGGATAAACAGCTCAGGACACACAGAGAGGTGACCTTTCTTATTTATCATGAGAATCTACAGTATTTATGATTTTTGCATTCAGACCTCACTTTTTCCACATTTTATTGTGCTATAGACTCAATTTAAAATGGCTTAAATTGCCATCAATCCACACATAATACCCCAGAATGACAAAGTGAACGTTTTTTTTCTCTCCAGTAAATGTATTAAAATTGAAATGCAGAAATACCTCATGTGCATAAGTATTCAGACCAAATATAGCAAATCTAGCACATGCAATGCAGTTTCTGCACCATCTCTCGTGTGAAGATTAGTGGTAGTTATGGGTATATTTGTCACTGGCAGGGACTGAGGAGTTATGGGTGTATTTGTCAGGATCAAGAGAAAATATCAAATTTGTTGAGTTGATAGTGACAGCCTAATCAGATAAAAATCACTATAGACCCTATAAAAACAGATAGATAGATATAAATTCAAAAATTATATATATAATTATTATGTTTATTCATCTTTATGCAAAATTCTGATTTAACAATTTTACATTGTAGCTTCGTCTGCAAATTAAGGAGAGTAAAAAAACAAGAAAAAGACAACAACTATGTACATTTCGGCAAACAAGGAGAATTATATATAGAACATAGTTATCATCTTTCTTGCCACCAAGAGAAGAATATGTAGCAAATAAACCTATCTCTTAGCCCCATCCGGGATTACTCCTACAATATAATATAGTGGGTCTTAATGGTAAATTAATATTCAAGATGGAAAATATTTCTGTACAAATCCCTTCCCAGTATGACTTCAGCTTCAGACAGTACCAAAAAATGTGTGTGTGATCTCCAATCTGTTTACAATCCCACAAATGTGTTATCTGTTATATTTTGATACGGTAAAGGGAGTCCTAAAATCACATTTTTAGTTTCCAATTAAATTCTTTCCATAAAGGGCTATTCGTTACTTTATGTCCCTTTTCCCACCCCTCTTCCCACATCTTCAATAATAACATTCATCTCCATCTCCCATTTTCCCTTAATATCCAGAGTATTCCCTGACATGTGTATTTGCAGACATTTATATATTTGTGATATGATTTTTGTGCCACTCTTTTCTTTCATAAACCTTATCAATAATTCTATGTTACTGAGTCATTTGTTGATGCCATTTTTGCATTTTAGCTCATTTTAAGAGTGTCATAGCAAAGGGACTGAATACTTACGTACATGGGGTATTTCTTGCATTAAAATTCTTATACATTTCAAAAAATGTGTTTTCGCTTTGTCATGTATCATCACTGAGCATGTACCTTCATCCTGTTGAATTGAATTGGAGTTGAGTGAAAATAAACACAGGTATTCTGTTGTTGTGTATGTGTGTGTGTGTGTGTGTGTGTGTGTGTGTGTGTGTGTGTGTGTGTGTGTGTGTTATTGCAGGAGTTCAAGCTGAAGAGGGAGAGTTTGCGACAGCGTAGAGAGGAAGTGCTGGCAAAAGAAGAGACACTGAAGGAGTCATTGCTCAAGTTTGACAAGTTTCTCAAAGTAGGTGGCTAATGACTACTCTACCTGCCCAACACTAACACCTTGGTTTCATATAGTAGCTCTGTTGTTATTGGACTTCATTAGGATATCAATTGACAATGTTATAATACCTCAACCACCTCCCCAGGAGAATGATGCCAAGCGCAGTCGAGGTGTAAAGAAGGCTGAGAGAGAGAAGGTTGCTGTGAGTCAAAAGGAGGCAGAAATAGAGAGGCTGAAGGAGGAGTCTGCTGCACTGGACACGAGGAGGCAGAGGCTGAAGCGCAGTGTAGAGAGGAGCGCTCTCTACTGGACTTTCCTGGAGCAGGTCCTCAAAGTGTCCAAGGTACTGCATCACTGGAAAGCTATTCTAAATCACTGGAAAGCATTTTGGAGAATTGGAAACTGTGGTCAGAATTAGGTAAACACTTTGTGTGTTTGTGTGTGTGTGTGTGACCCTGTGTTATAGTTTGAGGATGTGTGGGAGTTGTTAGGTCGTTTTGAGACCCTGCTGGTGACCAGAGAACAGCTGGAGCAAAGGGGGAGCGAGACACAGGAGAAAGTGGATGGCCACCGGGGGGCGCTACAGAGATACACAGACCAGCAGAGCTGCTTGCTGCTGCACAACAACAACCTGCTGTCTCAACTACAGACACAACTGGACCAGATACGCTCTAACATCCTCAGAGGGGTAATGACCTGATCACACAGGGGTAGTGGTGGCCTAGTGGATAACGAGTTGGCCTGGTGATCAGAAGGTCAACAGTTCAAATTCCACCTATAGTGCGGCAGCTTAGCAAAATAATGGGGACGCGCCGGACAAAAGCACCACATTTTTTCCATGTGCTCTACATCACCATAGCTTTCAATTTTTGGTGGGAGCCACTTCATCAAGATGGCCGATGGCGGCCATCTTGGATTTCCAAGGTGGCCGCCATGTAAAATCTATAAATGCAAATATCTCGGCTTCCAAGCCAAATAGAAGGTCAATCTTGGTGTCAAAATATACATTTTCTGGGTCAAGGAATGCATTAAAGCTATTGAGAATATCACTAGATGATTATTTGTGCCGAGATCAAATAAATATGTTCATTCTGGCAATGTATCCATAATTTTCAACTCTGTTCCTAAGCAGCTGGACATATATTAATATGTATGTTTTCAATGGCATGTATATTGAAAATGGACAACATGCATTAATTGAATTGAACTTTATGTGCTTCACTTTTTAACATAAAAAAGCATTTTATATCATCAAATTATCAGTCACATTTACAACTGCAAAGCTCTGTGCATTTCCAGTGTGCTTTCTTGCATGAGCACTTTGCACCACAGCCACTTACGCTTTTACAGCCACATTTGACCAGTTTTCGAAGCCACTTTCGAAGCCATTGGTAGAATGCTCCACACAGGAAGCCAGACCTGGCTGTCTCTATCCAATGTCCATCCACATCCTTCTGGACTGGGTGTCGGCTGCTGAGCCAGTTCAGATGTTGCCCAGATCCCAGACTGGTAGGCAACTCGCTTCAAGTGCTGCAGAAGGGAATCTTGTGTTGGTGGAATGTGTTCCATCATTCTGTTCTTCTGGCAGAACAACTCTCTCCGTGCTTCATTAATAGATTCCACATCACTCGTCTTGTCGTAAAGGACGATTGTGTAGCGCTCCAGAAGTTGAAATTGCGGGGCATCTATGGTCACTGGAGTGTGCGGATTTTCTGCCATGTAGTTGAAGGCCTGGGTGACCTCGGGGTAGGACTTCCCAAGCCTCCAATGCTGACTTCTTCCCCTTCCCACAGAATGCTGAGGTTGTGTCACAGCCTGTAAAACAGTGGAAGACTGGAAGTGCTGTGGACTTACCTTTGCCCAGAGTATGGCAGATGTTATTGATATGAAGATATCTGTAGTTCTTGCCAGTGCCAAAAGCGACCCAGATGTCTGCAGCTGGATACTTGGTGAGCAGGGCATGGAACTTGCCGATGAGGATAACGACAACATCTGTATCCACAGTGCGTACCAAGCAGGTAGAAGAGCGATGCTCCAGGGCATCAAGCAGATGAATCAGTATCCTGGTGTCGGCCTCTTCATGGTTACATGGCAGTATGAAGTGGCTGGTGTCTGTGCCGACCACTCTGGTGCCAGATGTAATGAAGACCTGCTTACCATCTGGCCAGGCAATGGATGCAATCTTCCTGGAGAGGAAGGTGAAGAGTTCCTGCTTGTTCCAATTCCCTGGCAGCTTGTTCTGACCAGCCACCTTCCGTCGTATCCCTTTGCCTCGCTTGAATGAATGAATGAATAGTTTAATGACCACACGACCTAGGTCGGTGGAATTTGTTTTCGGTACAGATCAAACAGCAGTGTCAAAAAACATACACACATTGCACATGACTATTACATGGACATGAACACACATAACCACAAGACAAGACAAGAACATATTTACAATTTACAATTTATAAAGTGCAGTGAGTCAGGTGTTGAGAGTCCTTATGGCAGAGGGGAAAAAACAGTTTTTGAAACGGGATGTTTTGTTGGCCAGGGATCGGTAGCGCCGTCCAGAGGGCAACAGCTGAAACAGGTGGTGAGCAGGGTGGGAGGGGTCAGAGATAATTTTATGTGCTCTATTTGTGGTGCGTTTGAGATACAGTGATTCAACTGATGGGAGAGGGGTGCCGATGATCTTGGATGATTTCCTTACTATTCGCTGTAGTTTCCTTTTTGATTTACTGTCCGAGCTGCCGTACCAAACTGTGATAGATGAGGTGAGTATGCTCTCAATGATGGCGGTGTAGAACTGAAGGAGGAGTTTTTGTTTTACTTAGAATTTTTTGAGCTGTCTAAGAAAGAATAGTCGTTGGCGGGCTTTTTTGGTGATGAAGTCTGTGTTGGTGTTCCATTTGAGGGAGTTGCTGATGTGAGTGCCAAGGAATTTGAAGGAGTCCGTTATGGTTATGGGTTCTCCAAGGATGTTGATGTTTTTTTTTTTGGGGGGGGGGGCTGTGCCTGAAGTCTACGATGATTTCTTGTGTTTTTGATGAGTTGAGCTGGAGGTTGTTGTTGAGGCACCAAGTGACTGCTTGGGCTATCTGCTCGCGGTAATGGTCTTCATTATTATTTGTTATGAGTCCGATTATGGTTGTGTCGTCTTTTCCACAGGAAGCTCCGTATCCAGTGGCAGATGCAGGGGTCAATGTTCATGTCCACCAGTTTGTTGAAGAGATTGACCGGGTCGATTGTATTGAAGGCTGAGCTAAAGTCAATGAATAGGATGCGGGCGTAGGTGTTGGGTGATTCCAGATGTAGTAGTGTGTGATGGAGGGCTAGATTGACAGCATCCTCAACAGATCTGTTGGCACGATAAGCTTCTCCCTTGTTGACTCTTTTTTTTAATGCTGCTGGTGATGTAAGTATCCCAGACCACATCAACTCTTGCAGAGGTCTCCAAGTGCTTCATGATGTGGGGAACAAAGACACAACTGCCATATTCGTCGAATGTGGTAATGTTGGTGGTGGACAGGAAGTGCACAACAGCAGCACCGTCGAGTACTTTGACATCAAAAGTCCCTGGAGGTAAAAAAGAAAGTTAGTTAAAAAACGAAAAACAAACTGTAAATAAGGACTCTCTACAGACCTTGAAGAGAATGATATGCTATTTTTTCTGATTATTACTGATATTACTTAATGCCAATGACTGATTACAACTTGTTTGTAAAAAAAAAAAAAGTACCTGGAGGTTCCTGTTGTGTCTTCTCTGTCAGAACAATTAGCAGATCTGACTTCTTTCCCAAGCGTAGTTTCCCTCTGTCAGATAGGGAGGGAGGGTATGGATGGTTTTCGTGCTTAAAAAAGGTGCTCATGTCACCCTCTCTGTGTTGCATGGCTATATATAATTGGGAGAAGAGTGCAACATCATCCTTCAACATTGAGATCTGCCCTGCCTGCTTGGTCTTGGGTGTTGGGCAATTTTGATGGGCTCGTGAATGGAGTGTGTGCGGTTCCTGATCACTCTCTCATGGTACTTGTTGTACTGATCTCTGCCCACTGATTCCACATTGCGGACTGTGTTAACCACAGACTCGTCAGTTATTTCGTGTGTCCAGCATTAGAAGCTCGGGGGTATCATCTAGGAATGGATTGCTCATCCCAGTGATGGTGTGCACCAGAGCTAGTGCTTGTTCTTTGAATGTCTTCTGTGTAGACATTCCTTCTTCATGGTGTTGTTGTTTATTGCCTTCTTCTGAACTCCTGCTCAAACTCTTTTAGGAGTCGTGCTTGTTCAGGCCCTGCGATCATCCACTTCTTGAATGCTGAGGGATTCTCGGTGAGTCCCACTGCACCCCCAGAACCCTTCACCAGATCATTATTCTGCTCATGAGCCTGGTCTATCGGTATGCTTGAGAATCTGTTTGTGGTCTTGGGAATAACCCAGTGACCATGTTCTTCAAATTCATTGTGAATGGACGTGGGCAAGCTTTCCATGTTGTGGATGTGGACAGGAATCCATCTGGCATAGTTCTGGTGATCAAGGGCGAAGAACCATGGGACGAGAGCCTTCAGTGACTCCACATAGAGGGGGAAATCCTGTTCTCTGTGGGCACGTACAAATATCAGACCCATTATTTCCAAGTTGAGGATGGTATCCCAGTACTGGAATGTTGGACTCTTGGTGATCATATCTTGTCTCCAAGCTTCTTTGATCTTCTCATCACGTGGTCCCTCAGTCACCATGTCCAAGAAGGCATCCTGCTGCAGCTTCCCCAGTGCCAGAGCGCTCACTTGGTGGGCATGTCTTGTCCTAGTGAGGTGCATGCTTTGAGGAAAGAGTCAGCTGTGCCAGAGGATGCGATACCAGCCTCAGTCAGTGCAGTGGTCCCAAAAAAAAAAAAAATCACATAATGATATTCTCAATAGCTTTATTGCATTCCCTGACCCAGAAAATGTATATTTTGACACCAAGATTGACCTTCTAAGTGGCTTGGAAGCCGAGATATTTGCACTTATAGATTTTACATGGCGGCCACCTTGGAAATCCAAGATGGCCACCATCGGCCAAAAATGGAAAGCTATGGTGATGTAGAGCACATGGAAAAAAATTGGTGCTTTTGTCCGGCGCGTCCCCATTATTTTCAAATATGGTCTTAAGCCACCGCACTACTAGGAACAACCACCACTAGTGTGCCCTTGAGTAAGGCACTTAGCCATAAATTACTCCAGAGAGACTGTCCCTGTAATCTCTAATTGGAAGTCGCTTTGGATAAAACGTCTACTTAATGGTTAAAATGTAAACACAGTCATATAGCAGCCGTTAACAGCCCCTTCATCACACAATCGCAGTCTCTCAAATTAGTAGTAGACTTGACAAATCACACAGAACTTCAGTAGCTTGAATTCTGCAATCCAAAGTGATTTTTGGTCTTATGTTTGATTTTGTTTAGGAGAGCACTTGGAACCATATACAGACCACTGCAGCGAAGGAGACGCTCCTGTTGGGTCAGATCAAAGTAGCGACCCTCAACCTTTATCACATGACGGGTGGGGAAACGGGGCAGGAAGAGGGTGTGGCCATCGAAGACACTGACGCACAGCTGGAGAAGGTTAGTTTTATTTCCACTCTTGTTTTAATCAGGGCCGCCTTCTGTTTGTGTGCTAATATTCTGTATTGTCTGTTGCTCTTTGTTGGCTGCTGTGGGGTGCAAGCCCAATACAAATTTCCCAGTGATGGGACAATAAAGTGACTTTTGACTTTTGACTTTGACTTTGAGTGATGCCACAGTAATGTCACATGTTGCCATTCATAGCCTGGTTACTATTCTGTCTCTGCTTTAGTCAGCTCAGTTTGTATTGTCATGGCTAAGACAGAAACAGAGAGCCAGCTAATACCTACCAGCATGGCAGCTAATACCATGTTATTATATGGTATTAGTATGTACTCACCTGGTACTACTATCACAGCTATACAAGACTAATCTGGTACTACTATGTACTGCTGTAGCAGGAGATCAGTGTGGACTAGAAGGTCTGGTGGGGCTGTAACAGGAGATCAGTGTGGACTAGGAGGTCTGGTGAGGCTGTAACAGGAGATCAGTGTGGACTAGAAGGTCTGGTGGGGCTGTAACAGGAGATCAGTGTGGACTAGGAGGTCTTTTTTTTCTTCACTAGAGGTCGTGCATGTAGGTTGCATATAGGAGAGACAGTAGGCTACTGGTAAGACATCAGCTTAGTTCCTACTGCCTACCACTTGCAGCACTAGGAGCCTTTCTCTTAACCAGGCTTTCTCCTCTGCATTCCCCAGTAAAATAATCCAGCACATTCTCCTTCTTCAAACAATCCCTTGAAACTCTAAAAGAAAATATTTTTAAACTTGCTTTTAACCTTTAACTATTGTTATTGTTGTTTTTACTGACTGTGCTTTTGTTTGACTTTTTATGTGTCTTTGAATCCTTTTTATGTGTCTTTGAATCCTTTTTATGTGTCTTTGAATCCTTTTTATGTGTCTTTGAATCCTTTTTATGTCCTTTCTATCTCTCTTTCACAGCATGCACAGAGATAGATTCCCCTGCAACTATGATAACTCTGTGGTCTCCTCTGCAGATCCAACTCTTCATAAAGGACCAGTCTGCCATAGTGAATGACATCAAACCCCTGAAGTCTACTACGAAACCAAGCTCCAGAGGAGAGAGCTGAAACCAAATGGACAGCTACTCCAGTGGACCGAAGAGACTGTAGAGTTTACTGTTAGGGGAGAAGTTCACTTGTTTATTTTCATGCAGATCTGTTTTGCAGCTGTTTCTATTGGTACTCTAAAATAAGGAACATAATGGAATAATAATTCTTACATTCCTTGCTCTAAAACAGGAAGGTCTGGTTTAATAGTTGGCAACTATAGAATAAAACCTCTGCCACCTTGTGGTGAATAGAAGAACATGTCAAATATATCTGGGGTGCCAAAGCTTTTGCTGCACAATGCCAATGATCTGTTATTCTGACAATGTAAAGTTTAGCATAGTCTAATATTGATACAACATTGCATTGTTATATGTAGTCCTTCATTTATTTGTTACCTTCGATTTGATCATTACCAATAAATATTGTCATCAGAAGGTAAAAAAAATATTTTATACAAAAATTCAAACAAAACTAACCAGAAACGTATCAGTGCACTATCATTGTATTTAATGAAATAAACTCTGACATCTAAACTCTGACATACAAAAAAGAAGTGTAAAATGTGTTTTGAATGCTCCCACTTTCTCTCACACATGAGAACAATGTACTGTTGAGCGGTTGTGCTGTGTTAAGCAGGCTGAATGGTTCACAGTAGCAAAGGGGTTTTCACCAGACCAGAAGGCTTTATTTACCTTTCTTGCCTTTGCCCTTCTTGCCCTTCTTGCCCTTCTTAGCCTTGGCCTTGCCCTTGCCCCTCATGGCCTTGCGTACACGGTGGCCCCTCCACAGGGCCTGAATCAGCGTAGCAGCCTTGTTCTTCAGCACCAGCTCTTTCTTCTCCTCTTCCTTCCTCTCCTCCTGCTGCTCCTGCTCCTCCTGGATCTGAGTGTATTCGGGCTCCAAGACAGCATAGGCTTCCTCCAGCTCCCTCAGCTCCTCCTTCTCCTCCTCAAAGATGGCCGTCATCTCCTCTAGCTCTAACTGAGGAAGGTGGAGAGATGGAGGAACAGGGAGAGGAGAGATACAGAGAGAGAGAGAGAGAGAGAGAGAGGGAGAGAGAGAGAGATAGAGAGAGAGAGGGAGAGAGAGATAGAGAGAGAGGGGCGTAATTATGTTTTTCCGAACATCATTAATAGCATGTGTTTCCTCTGATTGACTGCTGCCACTCAGAGGAGGTTAGAAAACATGTCCTGGTTCATTATTGAGACTCTACCTGTTTCTCTTCCATTTCCGCATCATACTTCTGGATCCAGTTCTCTATCTCCGTCTCCACCTTGTACTTTTTCTGCCAGAGGGGATGAGAACAGTATTACAGTTTTTCTCTATCGCTTTAACACTAACATTGGAACCTCAAACACAATGACCAAAACCTGAAACTGGTGTATTTTATCTCGCACCAATTCTTCACAATGACAAACACATTTCTTGCTTATCACTCATTTTGCAGCTCTAAACCCACTAAACACAATTCTCTATATTTGGCACACTCTTCCTTGATAAAATCTCTTGTGTTCACATGGAAAACACTACCATTCAGAATGCTAAACTCAAACCACCAATCACACAATCACACTATGGGCAAACACCTATTACATTTGAATTAGCAATCATAGCTTTAGCAATAAAACTGCCAAAGGTGAGCTCTCCTGTGTTGAAATATATCAGTGTATATCAGGGCTGGATTCGTCATGCCAAGTGATACATTCCCATCTGCTTGGCCAGGGAGAACATTGCCTGTGATGTCGACGAGGTCTTGTGACCTTGAGTATATGCATATATTTTCTTTTTTCTATTTTTTGTTCTGTATGAAGAACACTTTACAAATCCAACTGTCATTGCTAAGATGTGTACATAAATGAATAAAATAAAACGTTCTATTCTTGCATTTATGTGTTTTATATTTGAGTATGAAAACATAACAGTTTATAACGGGCTACTGTACGTATGTAGTGTAACACTGAAAATGCAAAAGGCCTACTGATAATCTTATCATAGTACTGTTTTCCGCTGATCATAGTGTTTTCCATTGTGCATATCAGGTTCAATTGGTTGTTACAAGTGTCTATTCATTTGATGGTCTGTGTTTGTCATTTGACGACAAAATGTCATTTTTGTAAGCTGCTAAAAGTACTGGAATTGCATGGAGGGTTAGGGTTAGGGTTATTGAGTGAATACTCTGTTATAGGTCTAGGCCTGTTTAGGAACGTATGTAGTTAGGGTTGAACCTCTCACCTTGCGGAGTGTGGTCTCTACCTCTCGGTTTTCAGCTATTAGGTTGTTGAGCTGACTTCTCATCTGGTTGGCCTCTTGCTTCATGCGGGCCTGCCTCCCCTCATTGGTCTTGGTGTCTGATTGGCTTTGTTTGTCTGCATCCTGCTGTGTTCGCAAGACAAAGTCCTCTGAGCTCTTCGCCATCTGGTGCAGAGAGATCTTCAACTTCCTGATCACGTCGTCCTTCTTAGAAATCTGAGAGAGGAGAGACCGAAGGACCAGAGTCATCATTACCAGATGTATAATTGAGATTTAGCCTAAGTATAGATGGCACGCAGGATCTATAGTAGACGTGTCAAACATGGACATTGCTTGTCTTTGAGACACTTCTGAGGCATGATAACAAGTGTTGAACTTTGCAACTGTGATCCATTAATTGTTAATTTTAGAAAATATTACATTCGGACACAAAATGTAGCCTACACGTCACGTCATTGACCCTCTTAGGAACTGTGAGTCTCAAAACCTCCTTTATAAAAACCTCTGAGCTGTATTCTTACAGGAAGCACACATGCTTGATAAACAAGAGCCATCAAGCCATCATCAGCTATGCTAAATGACTACACTGAGATGGGTTAATTGAGTGAGTCACCTCTGCATCTCTGGCCCTGATGGCGGCAGCCACCTCCATTTCCAGCGTAGCTACCAGCTCCATGTTGTTGCCATGGCGCAGAGACACCTCTTGCATGTAGCAGCTCCGCTCTCGCTCCTCAGCCGGGCTGGTCAGCAGCTTCTCCAATAGGACCCCCCGAAGCTCCTTCAGCCCCCCCACTACATCTTGCATTCCCTCACTCACCACTCTCAGACTCCCCTTCCCCCTCTCTGCCACCTCCCTCAGTGCGCGGGTGGCAGCCGGTTGGGTTTGCAGCAGCCGCAACACGTTCCGCGTGGAGTCCTGGATGAACCTCTCCAGCTGAGCCCTCTCCCTCACCTCTGCCTCCCCCTCCTCCCCCTCGGCCGGCCTTAGCCCCAGGCCCTCTAGCTTCTCCCCCAGGTAATGGTGCTCCTTCAGGACCCCAGTCAGTTCCTTGCCCAGTGCCCCAGACAGCTCCTCCAGGTGGGCCATCAGAGCCAGTAGCAGGGCTACTGTCTCCACGCGGTCAATGCAGTTATCCAGCACCCCCGCAATGCGCTGCGTCTCCAGGGACGGCAGCTTTTTCCGTGAGGGGTCCAGGATCTTCAGGGAGTCCTCTCGAAGCACCTTGGCCATGGGCTGGGGACTGGGGAACAGCATCTGGGGGCTGACATCCTCTGAGGTCAAGGTGGCCATCTCTGCAAACATGCTGTCATAGACAGAGGAAAAGGGAGAAGATTAATTTAATTTGATTAACACCTCATTTCACATTATGTCAGAATGAAGATGGCATGTTATCACTCAAGTCCAGTAACACAAACGAATGTCAACAAGACAGTCATTATCTTTTCATTCAGAATTATTCACTGATTTCACGCTAGCCTAGTATTTCATCTTTGCGAAGAGGTAATGGAAATATTGTGACTGTTAGCTTGAACCTGGCTGTCACAGTGTGGTACAGTACAAATTCAAAATGAATATTGACTTTGAGGGAAACTAGTACTACTTAGCTAACTGTCTTCTGACAATAAGGCCACTATGAACGAACTATTACCGTCTTTAGCTCGTTGAATGTACTGGCAGAATCATCAGGAAGTTCTTCATATCACTCTGTTGAAAGACTACTAGTGGTTGCTAAGAGACCAATAATACACGCCGGGGCCCGGCGGCGCGCGCAGATAGAAACGGGGGCGTTCTGGCCAGGGTGCCAAACGCCAGACACAGCTGTATGTGTATGATGACATCTCTATGATAAATATTCATATATGTTGGTTACAGCATCAAAGCAGTGTACACATATATACACATGTTCAATCAATGTGTTATTCAATGTTTATATTTTTGATTAAGCGCTTTTATTTTGAAGTCGTCGCCAAACCGGAAGTTCCCTTCACACAGGTTGTTCGGTAGTAGCGGTCAGGCTTCATCAATGAGATAGCTAGTAAGGTGACTGACATAAACACAATGTCAGAGTATGGTGGTTCACACAACTGCCCACTAATCAGTCAATTCAAACAAAGTTAACGAGAGATAGATACATAACGTGTCACCAGTCAGCGAGCGACCAGAAGTGTATCGCTAAGCTAGCCGTTAGCTAGATGATGGACAGGGTCATTGGCCAATGATGTCAACTCAGGACACGTCAAGACAAACATGCGCGTAATCAATAACGGAGCCTAACTATCCCGCTAGAATCAGCAAAGTTACGAGTTAAATGATACAAACTCATAACTAGCTAGCTAGTAGCTGGCTGGCTAGCTAGCTAACTAACTAAGTACGTGTTCTCGACTGTCAGTATCAGAGATAAAGAAAGTTACGTTATCGGTATGCTAACTAGCTAGCTAGCATGCTAAAAGTGCTCTGGGTGGTTTCACTAGCATTAGCAGCTGTTCCTTCGTAAACCAAGGCGAAAGGGCTATCGCTAGCTAGCCTTGGGGGGGGGGGACAGTATTTGCTAGGATTCTTGGAAGTGTTTAGTTGGTGTTGGATCGCCTCAGGGAGAGAATGGAGGCAGAGGATGACGATGTGCCTCTCATCCTGACCTGGGACGACCAGAATAGCGGTCTGCTCAGCGAGGAGACGGAGAGGGGAGACGAGAGTAAGTGTTTGTTGACACCAGATTACAACATGGCATTACTTTGCTTTGCTCTGACAGTGGTCAATCAGCATGAGAGTGAGTGGCTGCATCCCCTTTGCCATGACAATACGACCCACAATAAAGTCCTCTTTCTTTCATGCAATTTTGATGAATGTATGTCCTCCTGGTATATGTTTTTTCGTGATAGATCAGGTCCTCCGTTAGCTGAGCAACATTTATCTAACAGTTTGAGTTAACATAAATGTGTCAAAGTCGGTGTTTGTTTTGGGACATGATTAAACATACATTTATTCAGGCGATGTTTTTGCTGACACTGGCTGGGATAGGTTATGTGAACTGAACACCCCTCAACTGATGGATGATGACCCTTTTAAGTTGAGGCCATAGAGAACACAACCAAGGATTAGCCAAGTTTCTTGATCGTTGAAGTGCAATTCATTTTAGCCAGTTCAGCATTTTGGATGGGACCTATGAGTAGGCAAATAATATGATAAAGTGAAATTAACTCAACTAACTGAATTCCGACTTCTTGGAATACTGCATGATGGTTGCATGTCATGAACATGGGAAACATCACCAATTCCTCAACTGCCGTTCCATAGAACCAGTGCTATAGAATATCACAGCTCATAAATAAAAGAGATTAACACAAATGTAACAATACCATACAGATATATTCTATATGTTAGAGTTTGTCGCCATTCCGTCCAGACTTACCATGGATGCTCATTTGTGCGCTGAGAGAGGTGATGTGTTTTGAGGTTCTGTTGTTTGTCATCAGCCCTTAGGCAAAGGCAGTGCTGCCACTTTAAAAACTGAAATAAGAGAGGTGTCCCCCGACCCTGAGATCACGTGTGTCGTGTGTGTCCACTCCAGTAATCCCGCAGCCTTTGTACCTCTCACACACACACTCTGCAAACTACCTCTCACACATACGTTGGAAACTGCAGCCTCAGCAGTGTGTGTGTGAGTGGCCCCCATGCTCTGGGGCAGTGTGTGTGTGTGTGTGTGTGTGTGTGTGTGTGTGTGTGTGTGTGTGTGTGTGTCTCTGCAGCCCCTGACCCTGTTTGTGGGACAGAGTGCGTGTGTTTTAGCTCTCGGTTTTTCCTGCTCTGGAAGTGAACAGGAAGAGGAGAGCTGTTTTCCTGGGAGTGGTGGCTTCCCTGAGGAAAGGGTAGAGAAGAGAGCTCCCGCTTGCTGTGGTAGGAGTTTGCTGGAGTGGAGGAACTGTGAACGTGGACACTGGAGAGAGAAGCCCTCAATCAGAGAGGACACAGCTCACTCTAAACTCACAGGCTGGAGTGGACTAAGGACATGATCAAGGTGCTGTGTTTGGGTATGCTGCTATTGTGATTCTGTGGAAGGATCCCACCGTGGAGGACAGATAACTTCTGTAGTATTTCTATTATAATTGGAAGGACTACACAGTACAGCCCAGGACTGCCCAGTGTGCATGTATGTCCGTGTCTGTGCCCTGGCGAACAGCAGGCACTGGGCTTGACCTCACCATGTTGTTGACGGGGAGCTCATAACACTGAACGTTAGATTGTTCTCAAACAAATGAGGGGCTGGGACTGTCCACAGCAGATACAGGCCGCTCTGCTGTCACGGCAACGCTAGAGGCCTCAGACTGCGGACCCTCAGTAGGAATATTGGTGAACTGGAGTTTGATCTTTACACCACAGCAGATGGAACACACTGCTGTCACAGCAACACCAGAGAGCTGAGTTTACCTGAGCCTTCTACTGAGATACTGGAGTCTGATCTCTACTACTTGAATCTCTATTACTCTGATCTCTATTGCTCTTATCTCTACTCTGGTTTCTCCTAGTATGGTCTCTACTCTGAGTAGTCACACACAGGGACATGAGACATGTGGGTGTGAGAGGGCCCAGACACAATCACACAGGTCTGAGAGAGGCACTTGCACTTGAGACAGACCAATAGACACACTGACTGATTCACTAATTCACGTCCAGAGTGCCTGCCAAAGATGGTGGGGAGATAGCAGAGAAAATAACAACTTACATTTTTAAGTGATTTGTGGGGGGGGGGGAATTATTTTTAAAACTCTACTCTGATACAAGTTAATGTAAAAGTGTGTTTTTAATGTAACTTTAGCATGTTTTTTAATGGATTTTAATTGAGTGAAATTATAAGGTAGGTGTTGCCATTACTGTAGTGAGGTTAGTTAATTATGGATTGTGTTCATCATTGTGTCAAAGACTGAAGTTATATTGAAAGTGTTTTGGATACTTAGTTAAGGTAGCTCGTACCGTTTTTCATTGGTCTGTCTGTCAGATTCAACCAAGCACATTGACCATAGACGCTAAGGTGTCACACTCCATTTTCCCCACGAAAGCCAGACAATCAGACATCAGTCACATCTAGTGAAGGAATATCTTTGCTCTTGCTGTCGTATGAGTTTGCCGGTGGTTGCTTTGCACCACACATCCTTACATCCTGTCTAGAGCAGGAAGGACACTTCTCAGGCAGGGTGGTGTCTTTGCAGAGAGGGAAGTGGTAAAAAGGGAAAGGAAAAGCTACACACACACTGCACACACATGCAATAAAAAGCACTGAGTTCATAGTTCAAACTCCACTGTGCAGAGAGAGAGAGAGGGAGCTGTTACTCCAGTGAAAGAGTGACAGTGCAGCTTGTCTCCCAGTCTGTGGAAAAGTTTCTCTAACCATTGTGACTATTATAGTCACAGTAACTGTGGTTCCTCTGTCCTGCGGTTGTCAAGAGAGGCACAGTCATGAGGACTGTTGTTCTCCATTGAATGGTTAGTTCCCGGGAACCACTAGCTCTCAGCGTGGACTAAACACTTTTGCATGTGTGAAGGGTTGGTCTGAAAGCTCCACCTCTCAGTGACAATATCAGTGTTTCTCAGACGTGTGTTTTTTGTGTGGCGTGGCATGTTAGCATATGTGTGTCCCTGGAGGTGTGTGGCGACGTTGGTGCTGTGGACTGTGAATGACACACGCCGCTGTAGCAGACCCTAGGGATCTCCACATACAAACTGGTACACAAACACACACGACGCACATGGACGTCAATAGAACCATGGAGTGCTCCTCGGTGCAGGCGGAAACAGCTGGTATCTATGACAACCTGACCCTAGAGGAGAACCCAGTCATAAACTCCTCATACATCCTGGAGCAAGAGCTAGACTGTCTTGGTATGTGTGTAGGTGTGTGTGTGAAGGAGTTTTGAGATATTTCCTCCCAGTTGGTCTGCACTTGTGTTCTTTAGCAGCTTCCCCTTAATTGACATACCTGTGGTTCTCTTTGTTCAACAGACGGAGGAGGGGGTTATGACATAGTGAATCACGCAGTGATTCCAACGCCGGGGCCACAGAACCGCAGAAACCAGAATGCATCGCTGCGGCACAGTTGGGAGATGAACTACCAAGAGGCAGCTATCTACCTACAGGTGTCACAAACACACACTTAGACACACTATTATTCTGTATGTTTTCTATAGTATTACAGTGTACTTTCAACCTGGTATTTACATAGTAACATGGTACTTAGTTATAGTTATGACCTAATCACTACTTTAATATAGTAATGTGATATATGTCTTTTAGCAGACACTTTTATCCATAGCAACACTCAATGATTGCATACATTTTTGGGAAATAGTATGGTCCCAGTGGGAATCTAACCCGATCCCACAATCTAAGCAGAAGAAGCGCCATACTAATATCAACTAAGCCACACAGGCTTACACCATTTAGATGTATTTGTGACTCATTGAAACAGTGTGTTGTAACATTTGTTACCAAGTAGTCTCACATTGGACCTGTGTGAAGAGGTCGCTCATGCAGTCATGTGATGGTTCATATCCTTGTTTGAGATGTGCCTGTAAAACTGCTGAACCTTGTATCTGTTAACTGGATAAGTGCTGCTCAGTTGACAGTTACAAAACTGTGGATCTATTGGAGGACTTATACATTTTAAAATGTATGTTATTACTCAGAATGCAAATATGTGTTTTTGTTGTGTGTGCGTGTGCACGTGTGGTTTGTAGGAAGGAGAGAACAATGATAAGTTCTTCACACACCCGCGGAACCCCAAGGCCTTGGCAGCCTACCTGTTTGCCCACAACCACCTGTTCTACATGATGGAGCTAGTAACAAGCCTGCTGCTGATGGTGCTGTCACTGTGTGAGGCTCCTGCTGTCCCATCACTACGCCTAGATGTCTACGTAAGTACACACACACACACACACACACACACACACACACACACACACACACACACACACACGCAGTCATGGCCAAAAATATTGGCACCCGAACAGAGAATGCACCACTTCTCCCAGAATTTGTTGCGATTACAAATGCTTTGGTATTCACATTTATTTATTTTGTTTGCATTGGAACAATACAAAAAAGCTGAGAAAAAAAGCCAAATCTGATATGATTCCACACAGAACTCCAAAAATGGACTGGACAAAATTATTTGGTAGCACACCCTTTGGAAAAAATAACTGAAATCAATCGCTTCCTGTAACCATGAATGAGTTTCTTACACCTCTCTACTGGAATTCTGGACCACTCTTCTTTTGCCAACTGCTCCAGATCGCTCACATTTGAAGGGTGCCTTCTCTCAACTGCTGTTTTGAGATCACTCCGTAGGTGTTCTATGGGATTTAGACTCATTTCTGGCCACTTCAGAACTCTCAAGCGCTTTGTCTTAAACCATTTCTGTTTGCTTTTTAAAGTATGCTTTGGGTCATTGCCCTTCTGGAAGACCCATGACCTCTGACGGAGACCCAGCTTTCTGACACTGGTCTCTACATTGCGCCCCAAAATTCTTTGGTAGTCTTCAGATTTCATGATGCCATGCACACAGTCAAGGCATCCGGTGGCAGACAGCAAACCAACCACAAAACATCTGTGAACCTCCACCATGTTTGACCGTAGGGACCGTGTACTTTTCTTTGAAGGCCTCATTTTGTTTTCTATGAACAATACAAGGATGTGCTTTACCAAAAAGCTCTATTTTGGTCTCATCTGTCCACAGGATGTTCTCCCAGAATGATTTTGGCTTCCCCAGGTAAGTTTTAGCAAAATTCCAGTCTGGCTTTTTTTTGTTTCTGTGTCAGCAGTCGGATCCTCCTGGGTCTCCTACCATAGCTTCCTATTTAATTCAGATGGCAACGGATAGTGCCAGCTGACACTGTTGTACCCTGTGTCTGCAGGTCAGCTTGAATTTGTTTGGAAGTCGTTTTTTTATTCACCATTCGAACAGTCCTTCGTTGCAATCTTCTAAATTCTATCTAAATCAAAATGTTCCTTCCGTCCACGTCCAGGGAAGTTAGCTACAGTGCTATGGGCTGTAAACTTCTTGATGACGTTGCGCACAGTGGACACAACAACATTACAATCTCTGTAGATGGACTTGTCACCTTGAGATTGTCCATGCTTTTCAACAATTTTGGTCCTCAGACAATTTTGATCCTCAGACAATTCTTTGCTCTTCTTTCTTTTCTCCATGCTCAGTTTGTACACACAACACAAAAGTTGAGACAACTTTTCTCAATTTTAACTGGTTGCGAGTGTGGTTTCTATATTGCCAGCACCTGTAACTTGCCACAGGTGAGTTTAAATACATAAAGGAGCAGTACATACTTGAAATACAATATATCTATTTCTTACAGTTTTGAAAATGTGCCAATAATTTTGTCCAGTCTATTTTTGGATTTCTGCATGGAATGATATCAGATTTGCCTTTTTTCTCAGCTTTTTTGTGTTTTTCCAATGCAAACAAAATAAATAATCATGTGAATACTAAAGCATTTGTAATTGCAACATTTTTGGAGAGAAGTGGTGCATTATCTGACAGAAGTGCAAATATTTTTGTTCATGACTGTACATACACACACACAGATAAACTTCCTAGATGTTTGAAGGTGTGTGTGTGTGTGTGTGTGTGTGTGTGTGTGTGTGTGTGTTCTCTTTGTAGGTACATGCCACTCTGGAGCTGTTGGCATTGGTCATGGTGGCATTTGAACTCTGTATGAAGGTGCGCTGGCTTGGCTTCCACACCTTCATACGACACAAGAGGACCATGGTGAAGGTAAGGACATACACACACACACACACACACACACACACACACATACACACACTAGTAGAAGTCTGCTGTAGTTTCACCATCTCACTTGACTTTAAGCGGGTTCTCTACTGTTCTAAACACTCTCTCCTGTGTGTGTGTGTGTGTGTGTGTGTGTGTGTGTGTGTGTGTGTATGTGTGTAGACGTGTGTGTTGCTGCTTCAATTTGTGGAGGCGATTGTGGTTCTGATCCGGCAGACATCTCACCTGCGTGTGACCAGAGCTCTCAGACCTATATTCCTGGTGGACTGCAGATACTGTGGTGCTGTTCGCAGGTACACACACACACACACACACACACACACACACATCAGATAGCCAGAACCTCATGTCACTGTCAGATTGTTCCTCTCCTCCAATCAGAAACCTGCGTCAGATCTTCCAGTCCCTCCCCCCCTTCATCGACATCCTTTTGCTGCTACTCTTCTTCATGGTCATCTTTGCTATCCTCGGTGAGACACACACAAACACATACACACGCTCAGTTAGCCTTAGGGGATATACCCCCCCGGAAATGTTTTGTTATTAAGTACATTATGTAAAACAATATTATATCTTATAATATCTGTTGTCTTTCTACAGGCTTCTGTCTCTTCTCCCCAAACACCTCTGACCCGGTAAGTGGGACAGATAGCCTGACTGACATTAACTGGATTTGGTCAAACATGTGTCACTCTATTGGCTGCTCTGGTGTTAACTGGGTGATCTATTCTATTACTCTTTTTCTCTTCTGGGTGGTCTGGTGGTCTTCTGACTTTCTGTTTTTCCCCTCTCAGTACTTTAACACCCTGGAGAACAGCATCGTCAGTCTGTTTGTGCTCCTGACCACAGCAAAGTATGAACACACGACTGACACCTTTACACAGCTACACACACCTCACACCACCTACTACACACCTCAATCACCCTAAACACACCTTTTCACAAACATGCACCCCTCACTGTATCTAGTTTCCATTGACTGTCGAGATTAACAGTGTATTTTGTTTTTTTGTAGTTTCCCTGACGTGATGATGCCAGCATACTCCAGAAACCGATGGTCCTGTGTCTTCTTCATTGTTTACCTCTCTATAGAGCTCTACTTCATCATGAACCTGGTACACACACACACACAGACACACACTGTCTTACTGTAGGATCAGATTGTCCAATCAAACCTTTGGGACTGATGTCTGAAATGTTGTTCTGTGTTTTGTGACCATCCCTGCAGCTCCTGGCGGTAGTGTTTGATACGTTTAACGGTGTAGAGAAGATGAAGTTTAAATCTCTGCTGCTCCATAAACGCTCCGCTATTGACCACGCCTTCCAACTACTTGTCAGCCGACAGGTACACACACACACACACACACTTACACTCCCACATCCTACTGTATGTGTTTCGTAGTAAAGTGAACCTTGGCAAGCAGCTGCAATATTGATTGATGTGTGTTGTTGTCTCCCCAGAGGCCGATGGGTGTGTCTCTGAAGCAGTTTGATGGCCTTATGCGTTTCTACAGACCTCGTATGTCCGCCAGAGACCGTTTCCTCACTTACAAAGCCCTTAACACTGCAGGGGACCCTATGCTCAGGTAACACACGCACACACACACACACACACTTTGGGGATCAATCGAGCATTTAGTCAAATCTATTTTTCTCTTGCAGTCTGGAGGACTTCTATAAGTTTTATGAGGTCATCGGCCTCAAATGGAAGGTAAGCTTCCTGTATGTCCATCTTTCCTGCGTGCATGTACTGTAACCGGTAGTCTATACCCCTCACTGTGTATGTACTGTAAGCATAGTCCCCTCACTGTGTGTGTTTGTGTTTTAGGCACGGCGGAGTGGGGAACACTGGTTTGACGATCTTCCACACACCACCTTCCTCATCTTCAAAGGCAAGTTGTCATATTTGTTTTTATTCCATCGCTCCGCTGATCTTTTATCCATCGACTGTTCTTGTATTCCTCTTCTTCTGTGCCTCTGATCCCTCCTCTCGTACTCCTAACAGGCATCAACCTGCTGGTGAAGTCTAAGCCCTTTCAGTACTCAATGTGTGAGTGGTTTCATCCTTACACGGTGGCCTTGGCCAACTCAAAGAGGTTTTGTTGCAGTCCTCGTTTAGGATCTCGAAACCCCTGAATCTACTCTCTTCTCTCTGCAGATGTTGTGGTTGCCGTCAATGGTGTGTGGATCCTAGTAGAGACCTACATGCTGAACAGTAAGACCCTCTTAGTTACACACACATGCGCGCACACCACACACACACACACACATATTCTGTTATTATGTATTTTTCATCCCTGACCCCCCCCCACACACACACACACTCCTTGCAGGTGGATTCTCCTGGTCCAGATTCGTCCCCTGGAGTTACATCGTCTTCCTCACCAGTAAGTACACACACATAGTTAAATGGAAATCTCAAGGGAGCAAAGAAGCTGAGATAGATTTTCATGCCCTTCCCCCTCCCCTCTCTCTGTCTGTCCCCCTCTCTAGTCTATGGTGTGGAGGTGTTGCTGAAGATAACAGGCTTTGGGCCGATGGCCTACTTCAGCTCTGGCTGGAACCTGTAAGTACCGACCCCCCCCCCCCTCCCTCTCCGATGGCCTCTTCTCAAAGAAAAACAATAACGAGCTCTATGTGTGAATGACTGCAGTGTCATCCATGTCTCTGTGTTCGTCTGACCAGGTTTGACTTCTCAGTGACAGTGTTTGCCTTTCTGGGATTGATTGCCCTGGCCTTCGACATGGAACCTTTCTACTTCATTGTGGTGCTCAGACCACTGCAGCTGCTCAGGTGGGTCAGAATGGCAGAACACTGTCTGTGTGGAGTCTTCTTCACCATATGTATGTAGAACTGCACACACTGTAAGTATCTGTTAAGTGTTGGTGTGTGGTGTTTGTATATATCCATATGCATGTGTAGCACCATTATCTCTCACCATTATGCATCCTCTCTCTCTCTCTCTCTCTCTCTCTTAGGTTGTTTAAGATAAAGCAGAGATATCGTAATGTGTTAGACACCATGTTTGAGCTCTTCCCCAGGATGGCCAGGTAACATCTCTGCCTGACCCCTGACCCTACGCTCTGTTGAATCATCTGCCAATCGTCTTGTTTGTCTTTGGTAATTAACAAATGTGTGTGTATCTGTGTTTGCAGTCTGGGGCTGACGTTGATCATCTTCTACTACTCCTTTGCTATTGTGGGAATGGAGTTCTTCTCTGATGTAATCTTCCCCAACTGCTGCAAGTGAGTCTGACACGTCAGAAAGGCTTTGAACGTGTTCGGCCCCGGTGCTCTCGTTGCACCACAGTGTAACAGCGAGTGTCCACCTGTGCAGTGATACCAGCAATTCTCAGAGATGATGATACTCTCCTTTGAGTTCATTTCATTCATGCTCATAGTAAAAAGAAGGAAAGAAAAACTGTATTGACAGAATTGACATGGAGCCTATGAATAACAAAAAAACACATTAAACAACAATTACAGGACAACAAAAATACATATAACTCCCACTTGTGCGCAACACCATCCTTGACCTTCCCTCTGTCCCCCAGCACCAGTACAGTGGCAGACTCCTACAGACAGATCAACGTGACCGTGGGAAATAGAACTGTCCTGGAGGAAGGCTACTACTATCTCAACAACTTCAACAACATCCTCAGCAGCTTCGGTAAACACTCACATCCACCACATACATGAACATGTCATGTAATGGTGCATTATTGGCATGAAATGAATCAGTACATATTATTATTACAATATTATTTCCAGCAAGCAAATAATAACAACCACTATGGAATAATAGCAACAAAACCTGCACATTTGCATAACTGAAACATTCTACTACTATTCTGTCTCTCTTTCTCTCTCTCTCCTGTGTAGTGACCTTGTTTGAGCTGACTGTGGTTAACAACTGGTACATCACCATGGTAAGAGTGTTGAAACATGTCATCTACTGTATCTGATCATATCGCTATAATGCCTATCACGCTTGTCCATCCTGGTCATTGGTGTCTGAGGTTGAATGACAACTGCCACTGCCCTCACAGGAAGGAGTGACTTCCATGACGACCCATTGGAGCCGCCTGTACTTCATGACCTTCTACATCGTTACCATGGTGAGGTGTGTGTGTGTGTGTGTGTGTGTGTGTGTGGGGGGGGGGGTGATTGAGAGAGTGGGAATGGGAGTGCGCACGTACACACATAATATTATCTCTCTGTCCTCTCCAGGTTGTGATGACCATCATTGTGGCGTTCATCCTGGATGCGTTTGTGTTTCGTATGAACTACAGCCGCAAGAACAGAGAACCAGTCCAGGACCCTGAGGGTAGGACAGACAGACTGACTGACTGACTGACAGACTGACTGACTGACTGTGTGTGTGTATGTAACAATGCAACATTGCTTAGCCTGTGTTTAAGGCGTAAGTGTCAGATTCCAACGTGTGTTTGTGTGTGTGTTATAGATGAGAACGGTATAGTGTTTGAAGCGGAGGTGAGTCGAGACGAGGCTTTGGCTACTCTGGAGCTGTATAAGCAGACCTGCCCTGGACTCTCCTCCCTCAACTCTATACAAGGAGTATTACTGGCTATGGACAGGAGCGGGGTGAGACAACACACACCACTGCCTCAGGGCTTTACAGAGGGCTCAAAATCAGTTTGCTGAACTGGTCAAAAATAGTGCATCTTTATCAAGTCATTAAGAGCGATACACACACTTAAATACCCTGTGTGTGTGTATGTGTGTACTGCAGCACTCATCCCTAGTGTACCTGGGTCGAAGGTCAAGGACCAAGAGTGACCTCAGCATGAAGATGTACGAGGAGGAGATCCAGGTGAGACTCTGCTTCCATGACAACAGGAACCATAATTGACATGGCCACAGTGAGCGTGTCTGAAGTGTTTTTGGAAAACATGTTTTATTGGTATGTGTTTGTTTGTGCGTAGGAGTGGTATGCAGAGTACTCCAGGGAGAACCTGCCCCTGTCAGACCAAAGCTTGGAAAGAGCGCTGGACAGCCCAGCCCCATTTAACCCAGCCCCAGAACCCCAACTCAACTCACAACAACGACCCCAATGCATCAACTAATACACGCATTCACATCTGACATGAGTCATCATGATACAAAGAAGCCCGAATCACTCCCACCTCTTTCCTTCAGCCTCCTCCCATCATTCCATCTCTCTCCCCCATTCCTCACCTCCCTCCCCCCACCATCTCTGCCATGTGGCCTTGTGGGTAAGGACTGAGGTGAGGGTGAGAGCAGGGACCACAAACTCACACCTGCCTGGCGTGCTCACCTCAGACAGATAGACATTGCTGCTTAAGAGGCTGGATCCTGGACCCCCGGCCCTGACCTGCCACAGACTGCTCCTCTAGCGTATACTAAGGTACTTTGAGGCAGTGTGATGGGACCTCATGTTGATCATGTTCTCTCTCTCCTCTTACCTGACGCCCTGATTTAGCGGCTGATCTCAGTATAACCTCCCCCCCTCCCTCACGCACACTCCCCTCAGGCCCCTCCCTCACCCAGCTCCTGCCCTGCAACCGCTACAGTATATCTCCTAACCAGTGTCTGAACAGACTGAACAGAAGAAGACTTTACTTTTATAACTTGTTATTCTGTAAATGTATTATAATGTATTTGGTGTATTAAATAAGGAATCATTTTAATAAACTGTTCCCGTTGTCCAGTGCATTTTTGTAGCTTATCTAATCAGTGCTGGAGTTGAGAGATGAAAAAGTTTCTGACTCGGTTTATGTGCTCAATTTGCTGACAACCATGGTAAGCGAGGAAGTGAAACACGAGTCATATTGGCAATTTGTGTTGGTCGTAAAAGTTTAAATCACCACAGTGCTGGAACGCGATCATGACAATGAGTAGGGAACGTGCCATCAGTTGTGCTGGCCTGAAAATAGCAACAATACACATCCCTGTTTGCACTAAGGTTTTCACACATCTAAAATATAACCCATACCCTGCATACTTTCCTTATACATTTTATGGATATCTTTCAATAACATTTATTTACACACTCTTAACAGCCTTGACAAATGTCCCACATTCATCATTACCAGATAGAGCAGTGAGGGAACTAGGAAACCACGTACTACCCTGTATTGACTCAATATTAATTACATTGACTTACATTGATTGTTACAAACATACCCAGTCTCCACCACTGCCATTACCATATTCTAATTGATATAAAGTACAGCAATACCAGTGTTTAGCAGTTTGTGTTGACCAAAACAGTGAACTACCCAGGAAAAACCCTTGGCCCCTAGTCCCAGTGCTACCGCAGCTACAGTCTGCAATGGGAACAGATGCTCAGAAAAGGCACAATGTGATTGGCTACCGCTGTCCCTGAGGTGGGACCTCTCTCCCGGTGTCTTAAAACGACACTCTATTCCCCATGTAGCTCCTTCTTGTGACCCAATCCCTATGCCCCATGTAGGACACTATACAGCCAGGTCAACAGAGGTGCATATGGGGAAGAGCGTTCTGGTCAGAAGTACTGGTGTACATGAGGGATGCCATAGAAGATTTGCCAACAGTTGATTTCCTCAGTCTCATATCCCTCCAGTGTTTCAGTGAAACTTGCTAAACTCTGTGAGCAGCGCTATCAGTAGGAAGACAGCGTAGAAGACGATGAGGAAGATTCCGTAAGCCCGACCCAGGTGGAACCGGCGCAGTGGAACGATGACAAAGGACAGAACCAGAGACAGACCAAGAGAACCTGCGAGAACCCACGGCAATAAACCTTCTGGCGCCAACTGAGAGGAAGGGGAAGAGAGGGTGGGAGAGATGATAGTCACGACAATGGTTTGACATATTACAGCAGTTAATTCATGAAAAGATGTTAGCACTTGGCACTGAACAAGGAGACATCCCATGCCATAATCTTTGACACAAACAGAGGCATGCGCCTCCTGAATGTGTAGTCTCTATGAGCGGGTTCTGTGCATGAACTGCATACACATTGTATATATGGAGAGAAGTCGAGGGTACTGTACCTGTACTAGACTGGACTTGGTGTTCAACATCTGCAGCAGACAGCCCAGCCCCACACCAAACAACATGTCTGAGAGGAACACAGTCAAGGATACAGCCATATACCTTTGTACACCACATACACACACACACGCGCAAAAGGATACTGAAGATGATGCCGCCAAAGCAGGCAGATATGGCCATCCTTGGGTAACCCTGTTTCGCAATAGTGATGTCAGAGAAACAGTCTGAAAGAAGAACACAGAGTCTCAGCACTACTGTGGTGGTGGGTTTCACAAGATTTAGTGTGTGTGTGTGTGTCTCACCCCCAATGCTGTTCCCCCAGGCCAGTAGAGTTAGTCCCAGTACAGTGTTGCTGAGACTCAGGACGACACCGAGCATATGCAGAAGACTGACCACCTCGGAGGCTGCTGCACCGATCAGAATGGCACTCACCAGGAACCCTAACAAAGAAAACAACTATAGAGGACCCACACACACACATTATACACACACACACTCACCATAAAACAGATACAAATAACTAGAGTGAAGTACACAAGCACACAGACATACAATATGCCTACACACACACACACACACACACACAGCGCACAGGAGGAGGCACCAGAATACACACACACACTTACTGAATGGTAGCGTGGGGGGCTGTCGTTGCTGGTGGTACAGAATACGATGGCAGAAAGGAAGAGTCCTAGTAGGAGAGTCAACAGCCAGACTGGAACCTCCCCTTGGACCAGGTACACACCGTCTAGAGACAAGATAGGAGGAGGAGAGAGATGGGGTATTAAGAACTTTAACACCCCTAAAAAAGCCTTCATTATTGACCCCGCCCCCCCCGGGAAGGCTGACTTACACACTCCAGACTGAAAGGCGAGAACACACACCAGCGGAGCAGTGACCAGGTGGAGGCAGTTTAACGGGCGGCACCAGTTCCTGTCTTCTTTATCAGGGTCCACCACAGGGACCGTCAGCAGCAGCAGCACCTCCAGAGGTGCCTGGTTGACAGAGGGCGCAACTGCAGCTTAGGGATAACGAAAGCTTTTTTATTTATTTTTTTTATATATTTTTTTTCCAGATTTTATCCCTTTTTCACCCAATTTGGTAGCCAATTGAACCCAACCTAGCATCCAATTATCCCCTGCCTATTGCATAGGATCCGCCGCACGACCCCGTGGCCGGCAGTCCCAGAGGAGATCGCCAGGCAGACTAGCTGACTGGCTCCTCGAGCCCAGCACCGTTATTCCGGCACCTAGGGGGCGGTGTTGCGCGACGGATCCTTGTCCGGAAATACTCCTATACCCGCCCTCGGGAACGGCCCAATATGCCGTTCCCCGTGTGTGCCCCAGCCATATCCGGATCTGGCGAGCTGGGATTCGAACCCAGTCCCCGGTGGGCAGCATGCACTAGTGGCCAGTGCTTAGACCGCTACACCACCGTGGGGCACTACGAAAGCTTCTTTATATAGAAAATCAGTTGGCATACACTATATGATCTCTTTCAAAACAATAAATAGGCTATAGAATATTCACTTTCATTCTGCACGTTTCAGTCGCATTTCTCAACAAACTAAACAGTCTTCTTCTCAATGAAGTCTTGCTGCAAGGCATTCTGGGACCTGCAGTTCTACCCATTCTTAGCCAATACAACAGAACATGTACTTCTTTTTAACTCTCTTAACTATAAATAATCATTATTTTAACAGTCAATCAATCATGTAACATATTAATCAATCATGTAACCTATAAAGTTACAACAGACAGCACCGATAAGGACAACAATCTGGTTTTGCTTCCAGTGCTCCAAACACATTAACGTGCCTCCACACGTATGCACACACATGGGCGCATACAGACCTACACCCACACACACACACACCCACACAACTGAGTACTGTACTGTACGCACAAACACACACACACCTTTAGTACTTTGAGGACTCTCCAGGCCCGAGACTTCCTCCTCCATTTCCTGTTATCCACTGGGTTGAGAGAGCTCAGCAGGATCTGACTGGTCGACAGGATCTGAATGGTCGAGTAGGGCAGGAGGGGTCTGTATTCAGACTCTAAAACAAACACACACACACACACACACACACACAGTATTATATACAGCACATGTGTGAATAGCATAATTCAGTGATGTAACAAGTACTATTTTATGGTGACTCACCATACTCCTGCTGGATACTGGTGTTGGTTAAACAGGGAACTTCATCATCTGTGTCAGAAGACTGGAACTCTGCAGGGGGAAGATGTCATTATGCGTGCATTTAGACTGTCACCGAATCTGCGCAATGTGTGTGTTTGTGTGTGTGTGTGTGTGTGTGTGTGTGTGTCAGTCACCTGGTACATGCGTTGAGCTCTGGATGGCTGCAGTCGCTGAGTGTTTCTGACGGTTGTAGATGTAAGTGCTCACAATGACTGTCAACACATATACTACATACATGCCCAGGTACCCTACAAGGAGAAACACACACACACACACACACACACACACACAGTTCATTACCATTCCAACACCTCCTGCCTAGTGTAAAAATGGAGCCTAGTGACATTCCTTGGATAATGTATACAATTCAATGAAAATCCGGTTAGTGTAGAATGTGCGTATACCCATTGCTTCTCCCAGTAATATCGTTCCTTTGTACAGAATGAGAAAGGTCCAGAAGACAGCTACCATGTAGAAGATCACATCACGCAGAAATGGACGGGATGCCACAGTAAAGGGCTTGACCAATGACACACTCCCCGCAACTACCGTGGTTACGAAGATACCTGCACCTACAGAGGGAGGGATAGATGAAGAGGCAGGGAGGAAGAGGCATAAAAAGGAGAGGGACAGGGATCTATTTCTGTCATTTGAGGACAATGGGAAACTAGGGTGCAACTCAATAATTCAAAGAAGTGTGTGTGTGGGTGTGTCAACCAGTGCTCTTACCGAACAGTGCCCCTATTGCCAGACCAGCAGTGTGTGGGCGGGAAAAAGCCACCATGGCACTGAAGACATCTGGAGCTCCATTTCCAAATGCCAGAAACGTCACACCCTCAATGCACACCAGTCAAGGAAAACACACACACACACACACACAAACTTTTTCATCTCTCAACTCCAGCACTGATTAGATAAGCTACACAAATGCACTTGACAATGGGAACAGTTTATTAAAATGATTCCTTATTTAATACACCAAATACATTATAATACATTGACAGAATAACAAGTTATAAAAGTAAAGTCTTCTTCTCTTCAGTCTGTTCAGACACTGGTTAGGAGATATACTGTAGCACCAATCAGGGATGAAGTGTCTGCATGTGTATGTGTGTGGGCAAGTGTATTAAAAGGATACAGCCACGTTGTGTGAGAGTTGAAGGGCTGAGGAGATGGCGGAGAGGTTGGGACAAAAACTGTGGAAACAAAAACACACAGAAACAGCCTAACTAATCAATAACCAACATTCCTCACGAGGGGGGGGGAGCTGCTGTCTGCCAGAGTAAGACAAAACCATCTGTGAAACCCCTAGACACACACACACACACACACACACACACACACACACACACACACACACACACAAACACTCTCCCTCTCTCTACCACAAAATTCCCTGGGATCATGTGATAAGCCTCCATGTGACCACTCAGCTGCACACAGTGGCAGACTCAGCATTTTGACAACCCATTAAAATGAAATATTGCTGCAGTGATAGTTAGTCACAGCAGGTGGGAGTGCACGTGCAGGCAGTAAAGACAGAGCATGACAATTACTTGTTGTACAATAACAAATAAAACAGCAACAGGAGAATAATGAGAGACTTACAACTTAGATGCAGTGACTCCTAGAACCATGAACAAGAAGAACAGCCAAACACCCTACACAGAGAGAAAGAAATTAACTATTTGTCTTTCTGATGAGATTGACCACATGACTCAGTTAGCGAAACCTGTTCACTTAGAGCTGAGGGGAAGTTGTCTGTTCCTTCTTTCAGGGTACGTTCTCTTATCAACTTCCATTACCAGATAGTTTCAGTTTCATTGTTCGATTGACCAAGTGTGTGTAAGAGCATGTGCTTGGACACACAGATCAGGGTCTTGAATCTGAGCCACATAGTAGACAGATGGCGGTGGACAGAAAGCGGTATATGGAAGGCCTTTGGCCGGACGCACGCACGCACGCACACTTACACAGAGTGTGAGAGTGAGGGGTGTGAGGTTTGGAGGTAACAGACAGAAGGCGAGGCGGAGGTAGTTGATGAAGTTCGTTTCCAGGTCGCAGTCTGGGGTTTTCTTCACAAACGCACAGCGATCAGCCGCACTGAGGTTCATCACCATGTCACACTGAAGAAAACACACACACACACACACACACACACACACACACACACACACACACAATATCACAATAACAGAGTGGAAAGATTAAAGAGAGTTGATAACAAGTAATAATTATTGCATTAATATTAGGTGGAGTCCTCTCCTTCATTTGTAACACAGGTGCAATATAGATACATACTAGATATTTTTGCTTTCATGTAGGCCTACAGTACGTTCTCTCACATCTGCTTTCATGTCCTATTCGCTCATACTGTGCAGATGAAGGAAGGGGGAGGGGATCCCACTTTAAGGATCATTCACCGCATGCACCAATGTCTCTATGTCCAGTGTTTACATAAGGACAGTTCAAGCATACACCAACTACACTCACATGAGAGCAGGAAAAATAAGGTTGGGTGAAGTTACTCAAGTACTCCTCAAGACTGATCAGGAGTTGGGGAAGGTAAACCAGAGATCAGTGACTGGCAACTTCAGACCTGCCAGCAGTGTTGTGGAACACTGATCAAATCAACAAGATGTTGACTGTGGACGACTGTTTTAGTGCAACACTGTATGGTGTGCACCTGCTAGGGAAATGCATTAGGGAAATGCACACTATGTAAATCCAATTTGTTATCTCACTAACCTGATCTGAATTATCCTGGAGCAACATTCCGGAGCGCGTCACTTCAGACGATGTCCAATCTGGTAGAAGAAATGAACTCAGCAGCGTCTGAGACATGGCGACATTCACATCACCACAGAACAGAAAAATCCCCAGATATCATAATAAACTCCGTTCAGGAAATGCGTCCATTTTGCGTACTTTTTTAATGGAATATACAGCAGAGGTCAGATGATCGCCATAAACGTATATCAGTGGTTGCTTTAAAACAACATTTTTATCCAATAATTCGCCAATGGCCCTGACAGCACATAGTCGTTATCTACTATACATTCCGCGTAAACGAGGACGTGCATGGGTTGTCTTGGATGAGTCTCATGGTGTTGCTACTCTAATAGTTGCTTAGTTGAACATAATGTACAAACGGCAAAACAAACACAACTTGCGGACTCTCCTGAAACGTCACACGCGCTGCTTCCTTTAGGTGACGTCGCAACACTTCTGGATTTCAGTCCCTCCCTTCTTGCGCAATATCAATCTTCATTCTAGTGGTCGCTAGAGTTGCACGATGTACCAGTTCTAGAAAGTAATCACGGTACCCTGTTTTGAAGACGGAACATTTGAAACCGTTTTAGGAGGAGGAGGAAAGAGAAGGATGGAAGCCGCAATGTCGAAACTGTCTGTTCCCAGTTTGTTGATAAAAAAAAGGATGCCAGAAGTTAAATCTGGCTTTACTTTGAAATCACAAAGCCAGACTATTTGTAAAGCAACAAGCCCACGCAGTCAAAGGGAGGCAACACGTTACATTAGTCAAGCATTTTTCAGATAGGCGTCCCGACCTCTTCAAGTAGTTCAAATCAGGACAGGTCAGCTAAGAGGTCTGATAGCTAAGGATATGCATAAATACATGATTCGATCACATAATACGTTCAGAGATGGAAATTAATAATTGAGCATGTCCTCAAATATTTAGTCAAGGATGCAAGTAGGGGAGAGCGGGGTAAGTTGTCACAGGTGACCTGTGATCATGTGCCTTACCTGGGCCTGTATTATGGCCAGACTGACAAATAACCTTGTATTTTGTATGATATTTTATGAATATAAAAAGTAATATAATTATTTTGTATTCACTCATTTGTTGTTCAGCAAAGTATACTGATTAAAATATCAGGTATCAAATCTCATTATGGATTCATTATGTTTTTTCTTTGGTTGCCGTGGTATCACTTAAGAATCGTAATTGTGATACGCTAGCTGATGTCAGTATTAAAGTCAAAATGTTGGTATCGTGATAACACTGGTGGCCACATTGAACTGGTCATATTGAATGAACTGGCTAAAGTACATCCATGTTTTTCTAATGTGTATAAACTATAAACCCCTGCCTGATCACTACTCTCTTCCACCTCAGCTGGCTGCCTGGCAAGGCCGCCTCGACGTAGATGCAGCAGTCGCGCTACTCGGTCACAGCTTTCCACTGTCCTGGCACCCCGCTGGTGGAATGAGCTGCCCACTGCTGTCAGGACTGCAGAGTCACTACCTATCTGCTGTCAGGACTGCAGAGTCACTACCTATCTGCTGTCAGGACTGTAGAGTCACTACCTATCTGCTGTCAGGACTGCAGAGTCACTACCTATCTACTGTCAGGACTGCAGAGTCACTACCTATCTGCTGTCAGGACTGCAGAGTCACTACCTATCTACTGTCAGGACTGCAGAGTCACTACCTATCTGCTGTCAGGACTGCAGAGTCACTACCTATCTACTGTCAGGACTGCAGAGTCACTACCTATCTGCTGTCAGGACTGCAGAGTCACTACCTATCTGCTGTCAGGACTGCAGAGTCACTACCTATCTGCTGTCAGGACTGCAGAGTCACTACCTATCTGCTGTCAGGACTGCAGAGTCACTACCTATCTTCTGTCAGGACTGCAGAGTCACTACCTATCTGCTGTCAGGACTGCAGAGTCACTACCTATCTACTGTCAGGACTGCAGAGTCACTACCTATCTGCTGTCAGGACTGCAGAGTCACTACCTGTCTTCCACTGTAGATTGAAGACCTATCTCTTCTGGCTACATCTTAACTGTCCCTCCTAAGACCTCCTCAACCCACTACCCCCCCGTACAGTTTCTCTACTGTAAAAAAAGAAGAAAAAACACTTCCTTTTTATAGCATAAATAGGATAAAGGTGTCTGCTAAATGCCAAAAATGTAAATGTAATGTAGCCCCCCCCAGGGCTATGGCTGTGTTCAGAATGGTATACTAACATACTGCATACTAGCATACTCAATGAGCAGGGTTCGACGTTAAGGTTTTTACCTACTTGCCCTGAAGTACTTCTCAAATCTACTTGCCCCATCTACATTTTTACTTGCCCTGCCTACCGTTGCCGGCTGTGCGGCGCATAGATTTCTCTCACAACATACTTCTAACTAAGATCCATTGCCTGTTGATTGTGTGTAAATCTCTACAGAACACACGTTTCTTAAAAAACAGTGTTCATTAGCTATATTACATCAATCATATATTTAATAGTAGATGAGAATTGGTTCCAACTATTAACTTATTTGTAGCATGGACGGGTAAAAGCAATGTGGCAGAAATGTAACCTGTCAATCTGTATTCATTTCAGATCAGTGGAATGATAAGTGCTATTTCAGAGTATTCAGACAGGGCCAATTACACCCTCCGTGCCCTCTCTGTACAGGTGAGCCACATGTTTAATGCCGGGTCACAGTTCACATTAGGGGTGGGTAACTCACGATACAATAACCGTATGATATTTTGCGCCCCGATACCGATGGTATCACGATATAGCGATGCGAGAGCAAGTCATCAACGATACATTACAATATCTGTGTTAACTGAAGAAAAAATACCATTATAAAGGCAAAAAGCAGGAATTATGTTTTTTATTCATTCACTTTGTTGTTGCTGGTTGTGAACAATGAAACAAACAATAAATTAGGCCTAGCCTACATCTTTCTTACTCGTCTCTAACATACACAAACACTGACTGCAGTGTTTGCATGCGACATTGCATTTCCTTTGACATTGTCACTTTTTAAATAGATAACATGCTACATTATCAATTTTCTCAAATAAAGTTTGCGAACGGATACAAGGTGTTGTGGCATAGCCTGGGTGCTTGAATACCGTCCTTGTTGCGACTAAATACAACTTTACACTACGGATACCATAGATATTACATACAGTAGATGCCATAGCTATTACATACAGTAGATACCATAGATATTACATACAGTAGAAGCCTCGTTTGAGACGATAGACAGTCAGACACATAGCAGCTACATTCAGCAGTGGCCAATGAGGCATCTACGTCTTAGGCATTCTATCTCTGTCGGATACTGTCTGAAATATTTCTTTAGGGACTTTTATTCAGAAATATTTTTGGGGGGACTTTTATTCTGAAATATTTTTGGGGGGACTTTTATTCAGAAAACATTTTTGGGGACTTTTATTTAAAAAAAAAAATTGGGGGGGGACTTATTCTGAAATATATTTTTTCAGACTTTTATTCTGACATATTTTTGGGGGGGACTTTTATTCTGAAATAATTCCCATCTGGCAACCCTGTGCGCTTTCAGCCTCAGCTAAGTCTGATCACAGAGGAGCGGTGGTATTTACACTATACTGGGAAATTAACATGGTGAAATGCATTCTTAGTCTACGTCGTCATGATTACAAATATGCCACTTGAAATGCATGAAATCCAAGTTTATTCGTGTCTTGCACACACGTTCGCCTAGTATTTGACTGCCTGTAGCCCAGTCATGAATGATCCCAGTATTGTAGCTTCAGACAGACAAGTTGGTTGTATTGTGCTGCAGCAAGCCCACAATATGTTATTGCTCATATATATTTATTTTAATCATGTTCTTTTAAAGGGCACCTTTTAGATGTGTAAAATAAAATAAAATAAAATATTAACAATAATAATAAAATAAATCAGAAAAATAAAAAACTACTTGACTAAGAACAGTGCATGGTAAGTCTACTTGAAGTGATCACCATCTGAGTTAAGTAGTCTGATAGCTGAAGGGATAAAAGATTTGGAATGACAGTTGGTCTTGCTCCGAGGAACATTAAAATGACGGCTGGAAGGCAACAGAGAAAAGTGGTGAGCCAGAGCATGATTTTGGCTGATAAAGGGCTGATAATGCTCTTTGCCTTCTTAACCACCTGGTCCTCCCAAAGGGAACACAGGTCTCTGTGTTTGACAGAAGAATATTGCAGGGGATTTTGGCAAATATTTTTGGGCCGTTACTTGTCCTTTATGGATAGACCACTAAACCAACAGATAAAGGAGAAGGTAAGAAGACTTTCAATAAAAGAACAGTAAAAAGTACTCAGGATGGCCTCACTTACATTAAAAGAGTTCAGCTTCCTCAACAAATACATTTTCTACTGACATTTTTTGACAGTGGACTGAGTGTTCAGGTTGAACCTCAGCTTACAGTCAAACATCGTTCCCAGGTACTTATAGGACTCAACAATCTCAACATCTTCATCGTGAATGACACTGATTTGGTGATAGGTGTTGAGTCTAAAGTCAATGATCATATCCTTGGTTTTGGAGATATTTAGATCGAGATAGTTGTCGTCACACCATTGTAAAATGAGACAAAAGCAACAGTCATAGATTGGAGGACAAAAATCATATACTGCAGCTGGGACCACTCTACACAAGCTCCTCCTTCCCACATCCAGCCCTTAATCTCTGAAGATGCATTCATGCTGTGATTGGCTCTCCCTTGTACACTCAGTCTCTGATTGGCTTATCATACACTAGTGCAGCATCAAGTGGTGGAGTCTCTGGGTTGTACCAGCCTCTGGACTCCTTGTCGACCACCGGACACAAGTCCTGCTCACACCACCTATAGCGTGTGCACAAACACATGTTTCAAAGACACATATAAACACACCTATGCAACTGCTCAGCTCACACAACCTGCCACAACACATGCCAAAACATCTACAACTTTAAAGACTGATACAGCCAACTTTTGAATCATCAGGTAAGATTTTTAGAATTTAAATAAAACCTGTGTATCACACTGACACTGCAAGCAGTCACCATTGTGTATGAGTGTGTTTACCTGAGAGCAGCGTAAGTGTCAGTGTGAGAGGCTCCATCCCATGAAGCGTGGTCTATGAGCAGAGCACCTGAAAAACACACACACACACAGTAACAATACTGTTCAGTGCAGGCTACTAGCGATGACAGCAAACTTTGTGTATGTGTGTGTACAGTACCCATATAGATGCGTGCCAGACTGTACGCTAGGTCTCTGGCTGCCAGCTCCAAGTAGCCTGGTGGTTTGTTGGCTGCTGTCTGTACAAATTCCCCCAGACCAGAGAGGGCGCTGTCTACTGCACTCACAGCTGGGGCCAGGGAGAGGACATTGGAGGCTGCTGCTAGCATGGACTGGGGGGGAAACAGAGTCAAGCATACTCACAGAGTAACCAAATGTAAATATGTGGTCTGACACTCTCAGCCCTCCCCTGACCTTGGTCTGAGTGAAGTAAGCTTGCCAGACCAGTCCTGAGCTCCGGCCCACACAGCGCAGAACATCCAGAGACAATATATTTGTAGTTCCCTCCCATATGCTCAACACCTGAGGGAGAGCAAGAGAGTTTGGATTGGGAAAAGAGGAAGACAGGTTAAAAACCTGAATCAAATATGATTTGGGTTAAATATTTAGCAAAACTGGCCCCTGGAGGCTGTGGGATTTGATGAATGTTGTCATGGCTAGTTGTTAGACACAAGGGGGAGCCAAGTAAGACAGAATCAGAATGATAACCTCTCATATCCTTACCTTTACAAAGAAAGACTGAAATATGTCAGGTAACCTACCTGCGCATCCCTGAGTATTGAGGGTAACCCTGTGTCCTCGATGTAGCCCTGCCCCCCAAAACTTTCCAGACCCTCTGAAACCACGGCAACTGCCTGAAATGGCAGAGGGTGGTTAAAGGACAGCCCATTCATGTTTGCCAGTGTAGTGTGTCTGTGTGTGAGTGCACTTGTATACCTGTTTCCCTGTATAGAGTTTGGCCACAGGTGTAAGCAAGCGTAGGAGGTGTGTCTCCAGATCAGAGGCGTGGCCTGTTTCCTCTCGGCCAATCAGACGACACACCTCCATAACCAGTAGAAACGCCGCCCGAGTCTCCACCTGCAAAGAAGCAGGATGCAGTTGATGAAAATAAGGATTCTAAGAATCACCTAATCTTTTCCACATTTTTGTGAAATGGAGGTTTTAGGTATTCTATGGTCAGCTGACCTCCATCCTGGCAAGGGTCTGCATGTGGAGAGGGTGGTCTCTCAGGAGCTTCCCAAAGACAGAGCGACGACTGGCATAGTCACAAGCCAGTTGGACCACTCTGCAGGACGTTCACAGACAGACACACACACACACACACACACACACTGAGAACACCCTCCTGACCGTCAGAACAACAGGTAGTAGGAGTGATGTCATACCTCCTCATGGCTGCCACTGCACTCACACTATTGTGGATCCGAGTCACAGTCAGCATGTTGGCTATGGAGACCACACCTCTCCCTTCATCTGACAGCTGGACAGAAAGAGAGTAAGGGGTATGAAGAGGGGTGGGTGACTGTATGTGAATATTAGCTCTGGAATAAGTGTCTCACTTACCCTGTATGCAAGCAGGCCATCCAACAGTAGCTCGGCAGTCGGCATCTGTCGAGTACCTAGTTTGTCCTTCAGTCTCTGGACTTCGATGCCCTCCAGCCTCCCCTCTTGGCTTCGCCTGACCTCCGCGTAGAACAGAGACAAACCCCTACTTCCCTGAGAAGAGGCACGCACACACACCACACACGCACACGAGTAGAAAGGTTACATGTGCGAGTAGGGGATGGGAGAGAGAGGAGGGGACAAGAGAGTGTTGTGGGTAAAGGTTGTGATAAAGGGTCAGAGAGAAGGGTCGGGTTGGAGAGAGAGAGAGGAGATGAAAGAGGATGTGGTGTGATGAACAGTGAGAGGTACCGGTGTGGTTGTTCCCTCTCTGTCTGAGACTCTGGCCAGTGTGAGGGTCATGTCTGCGTCTGTAGCAGAGGTGAACCACTTAAAGCCATGTAGTCTGTATGAACCATCACCCTGGGGCAAGGCCAATGTCTCTGTCCCACTGCCTAGAGGTATACACACACGCACGTATACACATACAAATAAAAGGCATGTTAGGATCTTGGTTTTTAAAATCACTATAGGCACAAATTCACAGAACCTCTTCCCTAGCAACGCTTAGTGTTGAGTGTGCACTCAGGAGAAAAAAAGTGATTTCACTGACCCACATCAGATCCCCCTCTCCGTTCAGTCATCCACTGTCCAGACGTCCAGAACTGCTCAGGGTCACGAGAGGTCAAACGACTGAATGCCTCCGCTACTGGCCTGGACACACCTAGAGACTACAAACGTGTGTCCGCACACACACACGCGCACACACACGCACACACACACACACACACACACACACACACACACACACACACACAGACAGAGAAAAGGACTTCCATCACCATAGTAAACACAACTCAAAGTACAGGGTGTTGCACATACTCATACTGACACACACCTGGATGACCTTGGCTGCTCCGTCGGTCATAGCCAGAGGACAGGAGAACAGGCCAGAGGACGGTGCGAACAGGTAGAGCTTACTCATCTGGTATACACGACTGAAACACACATACATGCATACATACATACAGGATTGAGAGGCGATAATGAAGATATCAAAACTACAGTAATGATACTCATACTGGCATTGCTGTAAAGGTGATGTTGTGATGTCAGATATGTGGCTCCCCCACCTCCATTCACCATAGGCCCTCTCGTAGCCAATAGCAACCAGCCCTTCCTGTGCTGATAGGTCCTTCATGCGTAGCCAGGCGGGAGAGGTCACTATGTGGTCAACGCGGCGACCCCAGGGGTCGAAATGCACCAATCGGGGAGGCGTGATCTCACACTCCCGACCCCATCCATCCACCTCACACACCAACCGCTCCCCGAATACACAGAGGTCAGAGAACACCGCCTGAGAAAACACATACACAAACAGTGAAGCCATAGATTAAAAGCACAATCCTTTGTGTCCTTTAACACCACTGGAGCTCCTGTTTCTGGGCAGGTATCTCTTCAGGTAGCCCCAACCCTGACCCTCTACCCCAGTCCTCCTCACCTCCTTAGGCAGGTGTCTCCTCAGGTAACTTCTCAACAGCGCATCTTCCAGGAACGGATTCTTCAGCACCGGCTTCTCTTGGAAAAATGCGCCGATCCCGGCTCGTGAGAAAACTGGGTGCCCCTCTGCCTCCCAATGATACTCCTCTTGTGACCGGACTGTACCTTGCTGTACCACGCTGTCTGACCAACTGCATGAGCAGAACAATCCAGGGAACACCCGGTAATTGTTTCTGGTGACCTGTCGGCTGAGAAACAGCCGGCTCACTGCGGCCATCGTGAAGATCTGACCTACAATGTAATAATATTGATATTGGTTAATAGTAAGTAACATTTATTTATAGAGCACCTTTCCCAGACCAAGGGTCCCAAAGTGCTTTACATAACAAGGAAAAAGACAATAAAACATAATACAAGAGCAAAAGCCACAGCAGGTGGCATATTAATACTCACTATTAGTCACCTATAGTCACTAATTTCTGCAAGCAACCAACAATAAAAAAAAAAACGAAACAGCAAATGATTTTTTCGAATGCAAAAATAGCATACATAATTTTCAAAAATCCAAAATACCTGTAACCTTTAAGGCAGGTGAATAGGGTAAAAAGATTAACTAATAGCTATCACTATGAAACTTCCCCAGTTAATCACTTACATTAAGACAATTATTTTTTTTATTACAAGTTTTCTGAAATTGTATGTTTAAATATGCAAATGAGGTGTTACCTAATTAAATATGCTGTAATTTGCATAACATTCAAGAACTTAAATCTGAACATTGGATAAAGCCAGGTTAAAAATTATTGTTTCATCTTGTTGACATATTAGAGTCAAAGGCTTGATTAATTTGTTTGTTAAATTGGATGCCCGTTAGTTGCCACCAGGGTATCAACTATTATGAACCAGTGGCGGCTGGTGCTAAACATTTTGGGTGGGGCACAGATTATGGGGGCATGCTCCACGGGGAAGAATATCAACTTTAAAATCTGGATTTACAGTCGATTTTAGCATGAGAATAACAGTGTTTCCCCTAGGTTTGCTGCCTTGGGGGGGTGGCATGGACCGTGGCATGGACCCCCCCCCCCCCCCCAGGGGGTAAGACCCTGCGACATACCAGCGTCATGTCCAGGGGGTGTACTAACTTGTACATTAAGCCGCCTCACGCTACGGAAACAGGAGGAAGGCTCCTTCCCTATGGGCCCTTAGGCTCGAGAACCATCGGTTCTCAAGGCTACTTACTTATGTGGTCTTGACTACCTGTCCACTTTCTCACCTGGTTCTTGCTGTCTCTCTCTGGTGTGCCGACACCATCCTGCTCTCTCTCCTTCTCTCCCTCTCTATCCTCCTCTCTCCCTTTTGCTGTCAACCAAAAGGCAAACATAACAACCAGAGTATTTATAATCTAATAAGAGGTATAAATTGATCCATATCAATTTATAACATAATTATAATTGAATTTTGGATTGCTGTGGGCAATGCAGTCAGATAATGTCATTTTGACATTACTCTCTCACCTGGAAAAAAAAACATGTCCAACTATACTATACAAAACAGACATTTCAAATGCTTCAATCCACTGTCCATGTACTGTAAATATGCCATTATGGTATTACCAATGAAGCCCAATTCTAGCAGAATAAGAAAGTTCTGTTCGATAAAAAAAATAAAAAACAATCTTATCATGTGTAGGCCCCTTAATTACCACCTCACTGCTATGTTTAGCCAACTTGAATGCCAACATGGCCATTTAGAAGACTGTCCATCACCACAACACATAGCTAGCTAGTAGCTACATAGCTAGCTAACGTTACTCTCGCTGCTATGTTATGATTAGCTAAATTGATGCTAACGTAGCATGCGAGCTACGAGCTAGATAACGTACAGTAGGTGCGAGCACCACAATGACAATAGGCTACCGTAGCTAGCCAGCTACATAGCTAACGTTACTAACACCAGAAGACAAGACATACAAACTGTGGTGAGCTACATTGCTTGTGTAACATTAGCTAGTAGCTATCCATTTTTCACTCATACACGGCGGGAAAAGTGAACAGAAATACAACGCTGACTTACGGTGCTATCTTGCGGCTGTCTTCACAAAGAGCTCCAGGATGCTTTCGCTTGAGGTGCTCGTTCATTGCAGATGTACTGCTGTGATAGGCCATTTCATTTCTGCACAGTTTACAGACCACCACATTGTTTTGAGCCGGTTTGGAGCCGGAAATTGCAAAACGTCACGTTTGACGTCAGACTTAACAACCGGATATTCAGGACGCAATTTTTTGCGCTCCGGCCGAGAAATAGGAGACAGCCAATTGGAGCGCTGCTACAGCTCACGTGTAAGCGAAAAGTATTTGGCCTGCGATAGACTTGCATTCGACCGGCGTCCCGACTCCTCCCCCTATGTATTTTAACAGTGAATTTTACACACACACAGATAAAATGTTTATTGTATTGGAGGATTTTTAATGAATGCTGATAGGCGCCGACAGAATATCAGCCGCATTTTGTGAATAAACAATGTTTATTTAAAAAAAAAAAAACGTTTACAAATCGCAACTAGGAAGTGAAGGTGGGGGCGGCGCCCCAGCGCCCTCTATCGGCCAGCCGCCACTGTTATGAACGTATAACAAGAGACGTAATTATACTTCAAAATAAGCTCTTTAATAGCTGTAACTTGAATAGTTATAACAGAACAATTTAACCACTTTAAACATATGTGATCACTCTGAATCAGAACATTCTGCCTCACTAGATTCTGAATCCTCCTCTCCCTCCTCCTCATCTCCCTCCTCACTTTCATCTTCCTCCTTGTCTTCAGCTGGCCCTGGTGCAGGTAGATTCATTGGGAGAGCAGGTTGTGTGTGGCGGACAGGACGACAGTGACCACCCACCAGCTCCCAGCCATGTCCGTGGGGCGGGGGGTGGTGCTTCAGGGAGGGGTTGCGCGCTAGATATGCCAAGTAGTTGGCACGGAGACAGTGTTGGCGTTCTGCATCTGGAGGGAGACGGATGAAGTCCAAGAGTTCTTTTTCATTCTCTTCCACTTCTCGGCACGGGCCTCAGCCATGGTGCTGCTCTTTTTGTGGCCATAGATGACATCTTGTGTGAACTGGAAGAGCTCCTCTACCACCTCCTCCTCAAGGTGAAGGCTATCTCCACACCGTGAGAGTTGCCGTCTTGCCACAGGGCTCTTAGCCACCTTGTCATACACCGACAATTTCCTTGTTCCATAGAAGCCTGAGTTGGCATCACAGCCTGTAATACAATGTAGCTGCACAATACAGTCTGCCATCTCCTCAGTCACTAGGCCACGGCATACAATTATCTCCTGCTTTCTTTTGATATAGAGCATACCTGGCAACTGCTGTGAGATGGCCGCTTCTGCGACATAGGCATCGGTGTCAGCTGCATCTATGACAACAGGGCCACTGTAGCCTGACTCACGCAGAACTGCATAAGCAGAGAAGAGGATGGTGTCAGCCTCAGACTGGTCAAAGATGTAGTTCTGCATTGGTTGTTGTGTTGACAAGTTGGTGCGATGAGAGCCAACAGAGTAAACAATATCTGCATCTACAGTCTGTGCAAGGTCGGTCAGGTAGCTGCATATTAGTTGTTGCAGCCGCACCTTGTTGCTGACGCTACACAGCAGCGTTTTGAACACTCTGGCAGAGGGGAAGGGGTCGCCCAATTTCATGTAGGTGTTGGGGACATGTGCCTTACCCTGTACCCGCAGGTCTCACTCGTCATCTTTCGTTGAGTATGCTCCATCGTACGGGTCATTCACACAGATGATACGGTCAGCATCACCATGGCGGGCAAGGATGATGGATGACACCTTGTGGACGTCGTCCGACCACTTATATGGGGTGTCATCTTGTGTCATCTTGTGTCTGTCGATCTTCCAAATCATGCCCATGTCGACGAGAGCGATGTAAGGTCCTTTCAGAACTACAGATTGGAGAGAGAGCTTCTGGATGAGCTTGCTCTTCTGCGTCTTCCTGTATGTGCCATTGGAGTTGAATAAGGCTGTCTCCTCGACAACACAGTGTTCCAACAACTCTGGGAAATTCACAAGTTAACTGACCTCAACCAGGTCGATCACTGCCTTGAGGGCATCCTGCTCCATCTCAGCAGAACCTTGGGTTCCTCCCCGGGTTTCTTCGTGCATGGCCCCTTGGCAAATGTCAAGCGTTTACTCAATGGGACGGATGCATGGAGGGAGGTATTCTTACTGAACACTCTGTCTCGTAAAATGCTGGTCAACTTCTCCTCTCCTGCAGCACGGGCTGAGTTGAAGTCAGCAATGAGCTCATCAGAGGCAGGCATGGCTGACTGTAGGGTGCGGAGGGTGGGTGAGGCCGGGTCGAATGGGAAGGAGTCAAACTCATGCATGCATGCGACCAGGTCCTGCACACACTGCTCATCCTTTCGCATCCATGGCCACATTGCATGTGCTTCTTTTTGGCTTCTTTTCGGTTGGCCAGCGCGTTGTGAGCCGCCCGGATCTGGGTCACATTGTTCATATTTCTGGAGTGCACTAGCAGCTGCTTCTCATTCTAGAGGATGGAGAGCCAGCCAGACTTCATTTTGCTGCCCTTGTTCATTGTACACTCATGTCCCAGGCCATGTAGGACTAGGGGTTGCCTGTGATGGACTGAGTGAAATCAGTCAGAAGGAAGGCGACCTGATCAGCAAGGAGAGCTAGTCAGCATTGCCCAGAAGTCAGGCAGCGACCTCCCATACCTATTGTTATCGTACGCTACCATTATTAATTATTAATCAAGCCTTTGACTCTAATATGTCAACAAGATGAAACAATACTTTTTAACCTGGCTTTATCCAATGTTCAGATTTAAGTTCTTGAATGTTATGCAAATTACCGCATATTTAATTAGGTAACGCCTCATTTGCATATTTAAACATACAATTTCTGAAAACTTGTAATACAAAAAATGATTGTCTTAATGTAAGTGATTAACTAGGGAAGTTTCATAGTGATAGCTATTAGTTAATTTATTTACCCTATTCACCTGCCTTAAAGGTTACAGGTATTTTGGATTTGGCCCTCTGGCAAAAAAAAACGGGATTTTTGGGAGGGACCTGGAGGCTAAATTTTTCATTAAAAGGTCCCTAGAAGTCAAATAAATCATCAAAACATGTTAGCCAGAGAGTGGTCACGGAATTTTGGTTTTGGACCCTACTAAAAGTACAGTGGCAAGAAAAAGTATGTGAACCCTTTGGAATTACCTGGTTTTCTGCATTAATTGGTGATAAAATGTGATCTGATATTCATCTAAGTCACAAGTATAGACAAACGCAATGTGTTTAAGCTAATAACACACAAACAATTATAATCATTCATGTCTTTATTGAACACACCCACTGAACATTCACAGTGCTAGTGAAAAAGTAAGTGAACCCTTGGATTTAATAACTGGTCGACCCTCCTTTGGTAGCAATAACCTCAAGCAAGCACTTCCAGTAGCTGTGGATCAGACCTGCACAACGTTTAGAAGGAATTTTGGACCATTCTTCCTTACAGAACTGCTTCAGCTCAGCCATATTCTTAGGATGTCTAGTGCAAACGGCTCTCAAGGTCATTCCACAGCATCTCTATTGGGTTATGGTCTGGGCTCTGACTGGATTTTCTGATTTTCTTTTATTGAAGCCACTGTAGTAGATTTATTTAGATGTTTAGGGTCGTTGTCTTGCTGCACCACCCGAGCATCAGCTAGTGGACAGCCACCCCAACGTTATCCTGTAGGACACCTTGATACACTTGGAAATTCATTTTCTCCTCTATGATGGCAAGCTGTCCAGGCCCTGAGGCAGCAAAGCAGCCCCAAATCATGATGCTCCCTCCACTGTACTTGAGTTAGGTTGATGTTTTCATGTTGGTATGCGGTGCCCTTTTTACACCATAAGTAGTGCTGCGTGTTTCATCAGTCCACAAAACATTTTCTAGTAGCGTTGTGGAGTGTGAAGGTGCTCTTTAGCAAACTTCAGACGTGTAGCAATGTTTTTTTAGGAGAGCAGCGGCTTCCTCCATGCCATGGACACCATGCCTGTTCAATGTTTTACGTATGGTAGACACATGAACAGAGATGTTAGCCAGTTCCAATGATTCCTTCAAGCCTTTAGTTGTTACTCTAGTGTTCTTTTTTTACCTCATTGAGCATTCTGTGTTGTGCCTTTGGAGTCATCTTGGCTAGGCGCCCACTTCTAGGGAGATTAGCTACAGTACTAACTCGTCTCCATTTATAGACAATGTATAGACAATTTATAGACAGTGTGGACTGAATATCTAAACTCTTTGAGATTACTTTGTAACCCTTTCCAGCTTGATGCAAAACAACAATGCCATAGGTCTATTTTTTTTTTTGCGAGGCATGGCTCTCATCAGCAGATGCTTTGTGCGAATAGCAAATTCTAAATGTTTGAGTGTTTTAACCCACACCTCCAATCTCGTTTAATTTATTGGACTCCTGCCTCCCATTAGCTTTTGTAGAAGTCATTAACCTAGCCGTTCACATACTTTTTCCAACCTATGTTTGAAATATGTATTCAATATGGACAAGAACAATACAATAATTTGTGTTATTAGTTCAAACTGATTATGTGTGTTCATTATTGTGACTTAGATGAAGATCAGACCATATTATTAAGACAAATGTATACATAATTCCAAATAATAAATAATGATTCCAAAGTGTTCACTTACTTTTTCTTGCCACTGTATTTCTATGCGGTAAATGAGATTGGACGATACTATGTCAAATAATAATGTTGCATATGGCCAATGTTTCAATGTGTCTTCACAACATAGGAAACCATTGAGATACACAGTATTGTTTACAAAATAAAACATTGCAGCCTTGTGGACAAAACTAGGTAAAAGTTCACTCTGGCCAGCAGCAGTCTAACTTCAATCATATTGAGCTGCTGCACGTCGTTCTACTTCTTGTCAATGTTAGAGTGTAGTGTTCATGTTCATGTTCAAGTTACTTTTAATAGACATGTAAATAGCCGTAATTGCCGAAGTGAATACTTGGAATACTCGTTTGGGAACCACAAGCAAATAGCTATAAAACATGAATTTTAAACAACAACCTTGCTGTTCGAGTAGGTCCTCCCCCCGACTTGATCGTAGCCAACTGACCGTGTTGCACTGTTTTACTCCTGGTACCATGTGTTGTTCGTGTTGTTCAATGAGAAACAGGATCTTTTTGTAACTTTTATTAACGTGCTCCGTTTACATCAACTGCATCTACCTAGTCCCTATTAGTTCTTCCTCTCTCGCTACCACCACACCATCTCTGGTGATGTACTATAACAAGGACCTTTACTGACACCTAGTGGTAGGAGTATCCAATCATCACACTGACATACACCTCAACAGTCGGTTTATGGCTCAGGCTTTCAAAATAAAAGTTCAAAACATATCAGGGTGTGTGTGTCACAACAAATTCAGTAGTATATAGATTAGATTAGATTCAACATTGTTGTCATGGCAGACTACAAATACCAGACAACGAAATGCAGTTTACTATCTAACCAGAAGTGCAAATAAATAGTGATATAAAACATTATATAAAAACCTGACAGTGATAGGTACAGTATGGCAAGTACAGTTATGAGCTATGTACAGTATGGTATGTACAGATGTAGAAATAGTGGCTATATCAAAGGTATGTGCAAGGTAGTATTTGAGTGTCCACATTGACCAGGGGTGTGTGCAACCAAGCAGTAGTGCAAAGGCTAAATTGGGTTGACCACAGTGCCCGAGGGATTGTTCAACGGAGTGTGTGTGTGGGGGAGACTGTTTATCAGAGTGGCAGCTCTGTGAAAGAAGCTCTTCTGTAGCCTGCTGGTATGGGACCTGAGGAAGTACTCCTGAGTCTGGCAGGGGATCAAACAGACGAGGTATCCTTGATGATGCTTGCTGCCCTACGCCCACACCGGTCTGCCTGGAGGGACTCGATGGTAGGGAGTTTGGTGCCAATGATGCACTGAGCGGTTTTCACCACCTGTTGTAGGGCCTTCCGGTCAGACACAGTGCAGTTGCCGTATGACACTGTGATGCAGTTGGTTAGGATGCTCTAGTTTTGGGCAGTTAGCCTGTGCTTGCATGACTCTATGCTACGCGCACATGTATGGTCCAGGGGTTGGGGTCATCCCATCCGCTGATCATGTATTTATTGCGCCACGCCCCCTCAAGTGTGAGGTAGTCACAATCGGCCTCCAAGATGGCCGAACCAGACTGAATTATATGAAGAGAATGGTAAAAACTCGAGTCACCTGGCAAAAGTAGCCCTCCCTGAGACATGTAAACTACTGAGGATGTCTTATTAGCTTAATGGTAGATGTTTGTATCTTCCATGTAGGGAGACCCAGGTTCGAACCCCATCCGTCACCTCACATCATCCTGGTCATTGACCTTCCTGAATTCCGACCGTTTGGTATGCCTTTAATCGAGTGGGCGTTCACAGATCACAGATTGATCGGTTTATTATGTGTTATGGATGTTATTGATCATTGAGAAGGCACAGCTAAAAAGCACAGCTAAAAAGTGCACAAGGATCAGCAGAAAAACATCACCAGTCAATCGTCCTTTAGCGATAGGCCACTACTCACAAGTGGACTGCAGTCTTTCTTGGCTCATCACTCAACCACCTCCTACCTATACCATTATAATCTTGAATTCGTTCAGGATATGTGGATGAACTGCCCCTTTAAGAGTCTAGTGAGGTGCCTTCGTTGAGTGGCCACAATGTAAAAGGGCATCCGACAAACTGTAAGAGTGCAGGACATTCCAAAGAACTCTCTGTTCTGTTAGATGTTTTTGAACTTCAACAATATGTGAACCTCCCTACTCATAATCGAGGTCACACTCTGGACCTTATCATCACCAAAGGCCTAGATATTGCAAATGTTGTTGTAACTGACATTGCCCTGTCTGACCATTGTTGCATATTCTTTGACATATCTATCTTTCCTGTTATTCAAACTATGTCTACAACTATTTCCAAACGATATATCAATGAAAAGACCAGTGCACTGTTCACACAGGCCTTTTCCCTAGCCCCCCCCCCCAAACTTCTATTCCAACCTCAGTAAATGACCTTCTACACTATTTCAACTTAAAAATCACAAAAACCATTGATGATATTGCACCCATTAGATCCAAATGCATCTCTGGTAAGCAAAAAGCTCCCTGGAGCTTTATAATGCCCACATCCTTTTCAGAACTGTTGACAGACTAACAAATCCCCCAACACCCATTGCTCAGGAATTTCACTCGACTAGTAAATGCAATGAGCTTGCATCCTTTTTTAACAATAACATAGAAACCATTAGACAAGGCATTAGGTCTTCTGTGTCAGGCATGAAAAACATGTCCCCATTAACAACCTCAAATAGGGCGGACATAACGGGGTCATCCCTATGTTCCCCAGGTCCTATGTTCCCCGATTTCTTAGCTCCGCTTCCGAAAAAGGGTTCTATGTTCCCCGCGTCCGAAAAACGGTCCTATGTTCCCCGGGTCCTATGTTCCCCGCTCCAGGAAAAGGGTCCTATGTTCCCCGCTCCAGCGAGTTAACGTGACGTCATAATGCTCCGTGTTGATGAGTGTAACTCCCTAGATAGATCATTTTCGAGATGGAATTGAAAATATTATATTCCTAAAAGAACACCAGTGACAGTGTATATATATACACATTATTGAATATTTTTTCTATATTTTTGTCAAACGAAATCAAATAAATACAGTAGAGATATCAATCCAAAATATAGGCTTTTATTGCAACCAACTAATTAAACTATGTTTGTGCATATGGTTCAATTTACTTCAAACAGTAAACTTAAATAATAACAATAACAATAATAATTAAATTAGGCCAATAATAATAATAATAATAATAACAACAACATAGGCCTACTGGACAACATATTTACTTCAAACAGAACATAGGACCCTTTTTCGGGAGCGGGGAACATAGGACCCTTTTTTCGGGAGCGGGGAACATAGGACCCGGGGAACATAGGACCCTTTTTCTGGAGCGGGGAACATAGGACCCGGGGAATATAGGACCCTTTTTCGGAAGCGGGGAACATAGGACCCTTTTTCGGAAGCGGGGAACCGGGGAACATAGGACCCGGGGAATATAGGACCCTTTTTCGGAAGCAGGGAACATAGGACCCTTTTTCGGAAGCGGGGAACCGGGGAACATAGGACCCGGGGAACATAGGTACGCTCCCGACATAACAACCATGTCACAATTTAACACCATCGATTACAAGACCCTAGATAAAATCATGTCACGTCTTAAACCATTCACCTGTGCCCTTGATGTCCTGCCAACAAGCTTTTAAAAAAACATATTTAGCTGCATGGCAGGCGAACTAATACAAATAATTAACACCTCCCTTTCACCAGGAATCTTCCTTGAAGCCCTAAAAACAGTTATTAAGCCTCTACTAAAAAAGAACGGCCTAGACCCATTTGTACTAAACAACTACAGACCCATATCAAACCTTCCCTGTACAGGAAAAATTATTGAAATGGTTGCCCACGAACAACTTAGCAATTATTTGACCCTAAATGATCTCTTTGATTACTTTCAATCAGGCCTTCGCCCCCTACATAGCACTGAAACGGCCCTTATTAAGGTCCTTAATGACATTCGCGTCAACACAGACTCTGGAAAAATCTCAGTTTTGGTACTACTAGATCTTAGTGCTGCCTTTGACACTGTAGACCACGACATTCTAATAGATAGACTAAAAACCTGGGTAGGACTTTCAGGCACTGCCCTAAACTGGTTTAGATCCTACCTACAGGACAGAAGCTACTATGTCTCCATTGGCAACTTTGTATCTGACCAAATTAAAATGACATGTGGGGTTCCCCAAGGGTCAATCCTTGGCCCCCTTCTATTCAATCTCTACATGCTTCCATTGGGACACAACATAAAAAAGAACAAAATTGCCTACCACAACTATGCGGATGACACTCAAATCTACATAGCCATCTCACCGAACGACTATAGTCCCATTGACAATCTCTGTAATTGCATTGAGCAAATAAACGCCTGGATGACACAAAACTTCCTCCAACTAAACAAGGACAAAACAGAGATAATTGTATTCGGTGCACCTGACAAAAGATCGAAAGTCAGTGCAAAACTTGATTCTCTCTCTCTTCAAACTAAAAAACAGGTCAGAAATCTTGGTGTAATTCCAGACTCCGATCTAAACATCAACAGCCACATAAATTCGATAACTAAATCAGCCTACTATCACCTGAAAAACATAACAAGAATGAGAGGTTTCATGTCCAAGCAAGACCTTGAAAAACTCATCCATGCATTTGTTTCGAGTAGTCTCGATTATTGTAATGGTCTACTAACAGGTCTATCTAAAGGAGCTGTTCGTAAATTGCAGCTCATCCAAAACGCTGCTGCTAGGGTCCTAACAAAAACACATTACACCAATCCTGAGATCCCTGCACTGGCTACCAGTCTCTCAGAGAATTGAATTCAAAATCCTCCTAATTACATACAAATCACAAAATGGTCTTGGACCAAAATACATATCAGATCTCCTCCCACCCTATATTCCCGCAAGGTCCCTAATATAAGGTCAGCTGAGACTAATCAGCTAATAATTCCAAGAGTAAAAACAAAACACGGTGCAGCAGCTTTCAGTCACGCAGCTGCATGCTCCTGGAACAATCTCCCTGAAGAAATCAAACAGGCCCAAACCCTTAAAATATTTAAATCTAAGCTAAAAACCTTCATGTTTTGCACCAGTTATGATTAAACACAAACACTTCTATCAATGTCTTTTTTCCATTAACTGTCTTTTTAAATGTTTTATCTATTTACTTCTTATATTTGCTTTTATTCATTGTAATTTTTATTTTCTAATGCTGTATTTTTAAATAATGTATGTAAAGCACTTTGAATTGCCCCTGTTGGATGAAATGTGCTATACAAATAAACTTGCCTTGCCATTCGGCAAAGCTGGTAACGTAGGGATCCCCTGAACCAGCCTTTGTTTTACAAGATTCAAAACTTAATACGTACACTAACTATTCTACATTACCTCTGACATTCGAAGACTTGGGCTTCGACACTCACTTCAGTCCTTCACTTCACAGTAATAATGCATATGATATTCAAGATGTTTATATGTAGTGACAACGTAATGACATAACATAATAAGCATGTAGTAAAGTTGTCTGGGAACCTGTTTTTATTGTTGCTTCATATAGAGATTAGTCAAAAATACAGCATCTTTTGTTCAGCCAACCATCTTTTAATAAAACTTTCCATGACATGTTAAAAATGTCCGTTAGAAGAATCTTGGCCACTGACGCATCCTCTTTGATACTATGAACACATCCTTTTAAATAACTCAAAACAGAAAAGCCAGTTAGTTGAAATCCAGACAATAACTTTCAGACCAAAATGAACACAGTGAACAGTCACATCAAGATGACAAGATGAAATATTGGGGGAATAATGATACTGATAAAACGCAGTAAGTTCGGTTGGTAAACCTGAAGACTCTTTGTCCGTGTTTGTCTCTGTTCATTCTTCTCTCCTCTTCTCTTTTCTAATCTCCCTTGGTGAGCAAGTATTCTATGTAAGCGTCCAGTTCATCATCTGTGTTTATGTCAATGTCCTACAGGAGGGAAGGAGAGACATTAGTGTTCAGCGTATGACTGTATATGTGTGTGTGTGTGTGTGTGTGTGTCAGGGTTTCCGTTAGAAAAAATTGCCGCCGGACATCGTGTCCGGGAAGATTTCGATTTACCGGACAAACGTGAGATATTCCGGTTATCTTTTTTTTTTTTTTAAGTTTTTTTTTTTTTTTCCTTTCCTAACACCAGGGGAGCCACCCCTCCTAAATTTCGTTGTTTGGTACCTGTACTGTAGCAATGACAATAAAGTCCATTCATTCATTCATTCATTCATCATATTAAAATATAATATAGCTGTTTGTCGCGGTGATTACTGTTGTGTAGCGGCCTATATATGCCATTTAATGTCTATTTCTCATCCGATACGATTAGATGCGAGCTATATAATATATAATAATATAACATGATTCGCATGCGCGCTATGCCATTATGTCCAGCGCTGAACGGGCGCCTCACTGGGAACTGAACAGACAGCATCGATCAATGAACGGACTCCACATTACGTTAACTGAAGTTTGTTAAATTGTTTGGGATTAATGTGAGTTTTCTATTTTCTCTTTCCAGTTTTACCCTTTTTTTTATCAATAAAACAACGTAATTTCTATAACCAGAGGGGTATTTCATCAACAGCGCTAAAAGAAAATCCAGGTTTAGTCTACCAAGTCTCGCGAGAGTTCCTAAAAAATATCCGGGCACATTCTGATAAGTCTCGCGAGAGTTATCAAAAATAAGCCAGGATTTTCCTTTAGCGACGTTGATGGAATACCCCCCTGGTCTCGCTGGTTGGGAAGGCATTTCGTTTAGCTGCCTGTCAAATCATACTTAATCGGACTCGGGAGTCATACGGGTCTGTATGTCGTCCTGAAGACCGGCTGTTAGATCATATCGCTGAAGTTTGTCTCCATCTTAGTGTAAATGTTGTCCGTTTCGTTTGTTATCCTTGTTATTGTGCGATAAAGTTAAGGCGCTCCGCTTCGGGCCACCATTTTCAGCTGAGCACCAAACACACACAACACTGCCCGAGAGAGAAGGACCCGCCCCCTTTAGTTAGCCTATAGGCTAACTAAAGGGGGCGGGTCCTTCTCTCTCGGGCAGTGTTGTGTGTGTGTTTGGTGCTCAGCTGAAAATGGTGGCCCGAAGCCAATTTGAATACAATTCGCTAAAGTTCACATTCTGATTCCTTCTATTTTAAAAAAGACGAATATATTATATTAAATTGTGATTAGAGGGAATTATTTTCACCGGACATTATGTCCGACGAGTTTTCAATTTGTCGGACTTCAACAAATTTTACCGGACAAAGACCGGTAATTACCGGTTAACGGAAACCCTGGTGTGTGTGTGTGTGTGTGTGTGTGTGTGTGTATGTAAGTAAGTCTGAGAGACAGTGTGTGTATAACTACCTCCTGTACTTTCTGTAGCAGAGCTACAATGTTGGTTCGTAGTTTCTGCAGTTTCTCATCGGCCTCCCTCAACTTAGTCTCAGCACTGCTGCTCTTCTCCTCCACAGCTTTGGCCCTGGCATCAGCTCTGCTCTGGTACGAGTTACACAATGACTGAAGACCCAACTCGTACTGTTGAAAATTCTACAGGGACACACAGACAGGATTAGATACAGATACATTATTGCACGCATGCATCTCTTCCATTCGTGATAATCCAGCTTTGTTTAGCTTCTCCACATGCGTTCCCTCTAACTTCCACTTCTTCAGTATGCTTGCTGTCATCTACCTCGCGAGCGATGGGCAATGATTGTGTGAAGAAATTTGAAGAAACCAAATGAAACTTAAAACTGACCTAGTCGAATTATGAAAACATCCGAGGGATTTTTTCAACCCTTTTTCCATTTGGAACCTCACCTCCATGACACCATGATTTGTCAGATTTTGTCTGCTTTAAGAACCTTGCAGATCAAAGCCCGGAGAGACCAGATTAGATCTCTATAACTGAGGATCACGGTAAGGGTTGTGTGTACAAATCAGCGGTCAGTCTTACCATGGGGAAGGCCACCAGCTCCTCTGCTGTCATACTGTTGATGTCATCTTTTGGGATCCGGAAATCAGGGGGAAAGAAATAACGAAGCAGTGTCCTGGAGACACACCACGCACACACCATCATACAGCAGCAGTTACATCATATCCAAACAATACAGCAATACCAGTGATGACATTGTTAGCTTACCTCATCATGGTGACCAGGCTGTCGGTCACCTCTCGACTGGTTCCTGGTTGGTTGATGTCCGCCACTTCGAGCTGTAACCGTGTACATCAGTGACACCTTTAACTTGACAGTTTTAGTTTGCAATAGACTAGACCACTCTCATACAACAGAATTTCCGGTTCATCTTTGTTTTTTAATAAAACTAATAAATTCACAAACTTTTACTACCGGTAAAAGTTTTTAGGACTCAAACTCTTTGGACAGAGTCTAATTCAGAAAAATACCAACAAAATTCAAGACCTCATAAAATCGTGATAAGACTTTTTAATACTTATTAAGGGTCTTGATTTTCCCAAAATTGATTTATCAACTTTGAATACTTTTCAAGACACCGCGGATACCCTGTAGCAATAAGCGCGGGGCAAAAATAATCTATTGCCTCTAAAATCACCACGAACAGAACGGTGGAGGTACGGGTAAGCAGGTCTCATGTTGGTGTCCTCAAAGGTAAGAGTTGGTTTTCTTTAACTCAACTGATAGCATTACCTTGCTGTTGTTGTTTACCGAATGCTCCATCTGACTGTCACACTGTGATTTTACTTGTGTAAACAGTTAATGAGTAACGTTAGCCGGTTTTGTGCGTGTACTCTCATGTAGGCCTACTTCGTATTGATCTTTCTGTGTGTGTGTGTGTGTGTAATGCGCGTTCCGCATGTTCCGCTGCAGCTGTAGGATATATTGGTATTTGATCACCTTCTATATAAAATCACCTGCTCGGCTTTAATGACTTAACCGCTATTTAAGAAATTATAATTGTTGCCACCCTCTAGTTTTTGGTGAAACTACGTCTTTGTTTTGAGCGCCAGTGCGCGTTTTATGCGCGTGCACGCGGAAAAAAATAGTGCGCGCGAAAGACAACCGCTCCGCCACTAATGTGAAAAATCCTGGAGGAAACACTGAGCTAGCATACATAGTGGAGTCCACATTCATAATAGAGACTACCCTCCATGTCACTCTGCTTTAATAGAGGCCTGCTCACTACTGACACGTTTGTCATGGACTGACGTGCTTTTATATCTCCTTTCTTGGTTGTCTTTGAAGGACCTCCACTTCTTCTCAGCCAAGGCAGCCTACTTTTTCTTCTCTCTCTTCTTCTAACACTACTCCATCCTTTTTCCTTTTCATGTGCCCTCATTCATTTACTTCCTCCTTAACGATAGGTCTTTCCATCTTTTGGTCTGTCTATCTGTCTGTCTATACGTGCTAAGCAAGGTTCTTCTTGCCATCACTATAACTGAACTGAAAATGTGATGAATTGACACTGTGAAACAACACAAAACTGAGACTGAATCTGCTGGACAGTTGACTTGACCAGGGTCTTAACAGAGAAAGATGTATGCTCTCAACACACTTGGAAGTCTGAGAAGTAGTTTAGTGTGTGTGTATGTATGTGCGTGCATACATACCTCTGTCACCTTGCCCCGTTTGGCTGGAGATGCCTTCTCAACAGCTTTACCACGATTCCCAACTGCCGATGCGATCTTGCATTTCTTGAGCTGTGGTTCCTCTTCCTCACTATCTTCTTCTTCTTCCTCTTCTTCCTCCTCCTCCTCTTCCTCCTCCTCCTCTTCTTCCTCACTCTCTTCCTGCTCTATCACTCTCTTGCGTTGGCTGCTAGCAGGTGTGGTTGGTTTGGCAGGAGAGGATTTGGCTGGAGTCTGCAGAGAGACCATACCATACCATACATACAGAGAGACCTTACTACCATAACTGCTTTCTGGGGATGGAACAGAATAACCGATTATTCGTTCCTGATGGTCAGTCGATTTTTAACATTTTCCCAAATAAACGCAAATTAAACGGACAGAACTAATGTTGGTTCTGTAGCACTATTTTATTTTTAAAATATATATTAATCGCCCCGCGGTGGTGTAGCGGTCTACGCACTGGCCGCTAGTGCATGCTGCCCACCGGGGCCGGGGTTCGTATCCCGGCTCGCCAGATCCAGAATATGGCCGAGGCACACGGGAAGCGGCATATTGGCCGGCCGCTTCCGAGGGGGGGTATAGGAGTATTTCTGGACTAGGATCCGTCGCGCAACACCGCCCCCTGGGGTGCCGGAATAACGGTACTGGGCTCGAGGAGCCAGTCAGCCTAGTCTGCCTGGCGCCCTCCTCTGGGACTGCCGGCCACGGGGTCGGGCGGCGGATCCAATGCAATAGGCAGGGGATAATTGGATGCTAAGTTGGGTTCAACTACCAAATTGGGTGAAAAAGGGATAAAATCTGAAAAACAAATAAAAAAAAAATTAAAAAAATTAAAAAATATATATTAATCACGCACAGAAATCACGCACAGAAAGGTAATCTCAGCCAGTACGCATGTGCACACACGCCACAGAGAGATCGTTAGTAATTTAGCAGTCGTTATGGCGAACACAGATAAACTAGAGCTTGAAGTTCCTCTAGCTTCCCTTAAATCTCCTTTTTGGGAAAACTACGGTTTCTCGGTTACCTACAATGACGATGGACAAAGACAGGTGGATCGGACCAAAGCTATATGCCGGCATTGTTCAACTGTGATCGGGTATGTAGCTGGCTGTACGTCGAACTTGTTCACTCATTTGAGTCGGCATCACCCGAATGTGAACATCACAGGTACAAGAAAAAACTGAGTGAAGTGGAAACCAGCTGTGGCATTTACGCTACCTATTTAGACCAGGCCACAACAAAGGCCATAGGTGTTTTTATAGCAGCAGACAATACTCTGTTGTCAGAACACAGGTTTTAAACACATGTTGAAAGTGAAAATCAAGTCTTGTTACGTAGTTCCCGCTCGTCCGCATTTCAGCCAGCAAATCATACCAGCCCTTTATAAACAAGCACCAACTACAGTTGACCATGACTTATCCATGGCATCTGCTATCACTCTCACAACCTATGGGTGGACATTTAACTATCTACATACAGTATATATATATATATATATATATATATATATATATATATATATATATATATATATATATATTTTATATATATTTCAATTTCATGGATCTTACTGTTCACCTAGCCAACACTTTTGGTTGAAGTATAAACCAAATAGTCACAAAAACAAACCCTGACCCAGCAAGCTGATGAATTCCACCACACACTTACCCGTGAGCTGCGGCTGGGTGGAGGGGGCTTGGCAGGGGTCTTGGCAGGTGCTTTGGGGGTGGGTTTTGCAGCTGGGGGTGGGAGCTTTGTTGCAGCTCTGGCTTTAGATAGGTCAGCTTTGGGAGCAGGGGGTGGAGAGGGAGCTGCAGCAGCAGTCCGGGCATTAGTGGGTTTGCGGCTGAAGGATGGAGGGAAGCTTGGGGGGTTTTTGAGGACGGCGGGTAAGGGGGGAGAGCGGGGGCGTGTCACTCGCTCTGACGACCTGGTTGCCTAGGAGACCCAGAGAACAGGAGATTGATATATGTATATATTATATTATATTTAGAAAGCAAGAGAGAGAGTATGTACCAGTGTGAGGTACCTGAGAAGAGTTCTCTGTGTTAGGTCTCAAGCTGACATCCAAAGGTAACTTCCGCACATCTGCTGAAGACCTGATAGTACTAGTTTTCTGAGGACACGAGGACGGACGGACACACAGACACACACAGACACACACAGACACACCAATTAGGGGGTGCAGATTTACGCCATTCATCAAAAACAGTTTGGGCTCAAGTCTATTTAATCAACAAACATGAGAAAGTTCCCCTCTGAAAAAGGAGTGTGCATGTTTATGTAACTGTGTGTCTACCTGAAGTGCCTGTAGTTTCTCCTGCTGTTGTTTGATCTTATCTGTGAGCTCTTTTTGTTTGTCCTCAGTTGTCTGCTTGTCCTTCTTTAGAACTCCATACGGTACATTCTGCTTTTGCTCAGCCGCATCACACCTAAAACACCAGAACGCACACACACACAATGATGCCAATAGTTCCATCATATCAGTAGCGCATACACATATTGTCACCTTCTTAAAATAATGGCTTACATCATATTTCTAAAGTGTTGCAAAAGTCTGAATAAACTGAACCAAATCTAGAATATATGATATTTAGGCAAAAACATAATTTTCCTCAAAAGTGACTTAAGCCATTATTTTAAGAAGGTGACTATATGTAATAGTGGGTGTCTCTCTGTGTACCTATCCTGGGTGCTGTCAGGGTTCATCAGACACACCCAGCTGTCTGGATATCGTTTATCCACTGCATCCATTTGGAATGGCAGAGTCCTCCACTTTAAACACTTATCTGTAGGGGATGGAGAGAAGGAGATCAGTGTCTTTGTATATGTGCTGAAAGTTACTGTGTGCGTGAGTGCAACTTACCACACTGTATAGTGAGTGGTATCTCCATGGCACGGCGTCTCTTGTACCTCTGCTCTGAGGAGGGGGTCGAGGACCAGCTGGCAGACAGGTACCCAAACTCATCCCAAAACTTAACAATGCCCTTCTGAGCTACAACACACACACACACAACAAAACACAGAAACAATTTGAACCATTCTATAGTGGTTAAGGGGTTGTGTCAGTGTAACTCTGCTGTTGCGTGAGTCTCACCGATGTTGCTATCCTTCCAGTACTGGGCTAAGTGTTCTCCCATGGCTTTCAGAAGATGTCGGTACTCTTTAGCATCTGCAAAGTCCTGCTTGTTGTGAGTGGGCTCCAGAACCAGGTAGGGAACATCCACAACCCCCACCACACCTCCACACGCCCTGACATACATACAGAGAAATACGCATTTATAGTTGATAGTAGAGTTAAGCATTAAGAGTCCACAGTTAGCATACTTCCTCTTCAGTTACATACGTGTGTGTGTGTGTGTGACTCACATTCCTCCCTCCAGTTGAGGCCCTGTTTTTTCGTACAGTTTGATGAGGCGAGAGCAGTTATACACAAACATCCCATCCAGGTCCCTCTGCCCGATGTTCACCCCAAAGATAAAACTCAGCTCCTTAGGCTCCTTTAATGCTCTGAGGGGGGTAGAGAAAGAGAAGCGTTGGGAAGAGGGGTGGAGAGAGAGAGAGAGAGAAAGAGAGAAAGAGAGAGAGAGAAGTAGGGATGTGTACGTTTTATAGTTGTAACTAGCTTAATTGTATTTGTTTATTTATAAGGTAGACTGACTTCTGTAAATTAATAAACCCTTGCATTTAAACAATTGTTTTTATTGTCTTCACGACTGCCAATGGCCCCTGGCCTGAGCTAGATTACTCTTCCTGCTACGACAGGTGAATTTATGATTCACTTGCTTAGTCAAATGTATCGATTATAAGTCCCTTTGGAATAAGGTGTCTGCTAAATGCCAAAAATGTAAATGTAAATGATCGTCTCGACTAACTTCTGTTTGGTCTCCTGGATCTTCCTCTTCATCTCGGCATCTCCACGAAGCATCAAGGCCAACTCCTGGGCTTTCCTCAGCATGGCCTGGGGAAGAGGACCGGGCATGATATTGCAAGTGGGTTGCAAGATATTGCCATGTTTATAGAATTAAAAAAGAACAATAACTTCCATGCAACAATGTGATGGTTCGTTTTGTATGTGTGTGCGTGTGTGTGTGTGTGTGTGTTCTTACCCGTGCATCTCTGGACAGGTCATCGCCATGTTTGGCCTCCAGAGCTAAACTCTTACTCTCCGCCTCGCGAGCCTTCTCGTCAGCTGAAAGACACATACACGCATTCAGCCAACAGCACAGGTGGTTTAAGTGTGTAGAAAAGGGTTCTGAGAGTTAAAATAGTTATTTCGAATGGAGACTCACCGATCTTAGCAAGGTGGTCAGCCTTCTTCACTTCCTGCTCAGCACGGGTTTTGAAGCGAGTTGACGTGTACTTATACACCCTGATGACACACAGACACAGTTGTTGTATAGACTGTATAGAGTGCACCTGGATTTCTATGAGGTGCACGAAGACCTCTTTGTGAAGTGTGTGTGTGTGTTACCTAGGTTTATAAAGGCAGCAGGACATTCTCTTGGTCCTGACTTTGTGTCCTTGAATGAAGATCCTCATGCGTGGGTCAATGTACAGAACAGCTGCGTATGCTCGGAATGATCGCCGCTCTGGCTTACTGTGGGGATGGAAGAGATGCTATCACTACACACACATAGTCTTGATCACTACCTTAAGTACAGGTTAGTCATGCACATTTACAGTACAAATGTTTATCCAAAATATATATTTTCCCCCCTCATGTTTATGTCCCCCCCTCATGCTATCATGCACGCATGAAAACACACACACACACACACACACACACACACACACACACACTAATACTCACACTCCCTCTGCTGGAGTCCCAGCCATCAGAATATCCTGGTAGTCTGTCTCTACATCCAACTCTGGTTCTCTAGTATCCATCAGCTTCAGATTATAGATGATCACCAGAGTACCTTCACACACAAATGACTGCTGTTAAAACACACAGCTGCCCCCCGCCCCCCCTCCCGGCAAAACACACACACACACACACACACACACACACTTACCACTGCTACCTTCTATCTTGTTGAACTGCTCCATCAGCTGTTGTTCAGTTTTAAAAGGAGAGTACTTGTAAATGAGCTCTGTCTCAATGGCATACTTCTCAGGGTCAGTTGTGACTGGCTGCCTGGTCTTCAGTTCCCAGGTGGGGAGAGGCACAATCACCTGACAGGGGAGGGAATAACTGAATATTACACAAATGCTTAAAGGACAATCTCCATCTTACTGAGTCCTAACCTCATCGCCTGACAGAGGAGTCACTCATAGGGATTTCACACCGACAAAGAACTGTTCCGGTTCACGTTCGTGTTCGGGAACCTCCGAATCTTGATGCTGTCTGGCGAACTAGCCCGCGTTCATACCAGTGTAACCAGAACCATCCGCGTCATCAACGATGGGTGATGAAGGGGCAGGATAAACAAAAATGTCACAACTAGATGGCGGCTACTTCACTGGAAATTAGGATAATATCTTCCACTACAGTATCTGAAATAAACACTATTTTCTATGAAACGAAACAAAAGACACTTTCTACACGCGTTCTCTTACTAATCAGCTGCGCCATTACTGGAATAGAAATGGCTTACGAAATTTGCGTTCGCTTGTGGCAAAGAAAGTCTGGGTAGAGGCGGGCAAGTAGTATGAAATGATTATGGGTGGTGGTAAGGGATAGCGGGGGCGACTGATTGTGTACTGTGATGGTTGGCTCTAAATCAGTGGGTAGGACCCAGGGGTCCAGTAGTAAGAAAATGAAGATCAACACTCCTGAATGACTGTTGCAAAAATTGTTGCGGAAAATGGCTTCATATGATAAATCACATCTGCACTTTTTCTTAAGCCTGTATATCATCACCTTCTTAAAATAATGGCGTACGTCATATTTTCAAGTTGAGAAAAACTGAACCAAATATAGAATATATGATATTTAGACAAAAACATCATTCTCCTCAAAAGTGACATAAGCCATTATTTTAAGAAGGTGACAATATATTTTTAAGATTCAGACTCAGTGGTGCCCAGAAAGCAGGCTTCATATAGTCATCCATAGTGTCTATTCTAACTTAGCTTTTAAACTGTGTTGGAGCCCCTACGATTCTGGATTACACTGATAAGACAGTGAAGCCCTGGGCTTAGGAGACCACTAGTGAGTGGCTTCATCTCAAAATCCACCAGCATACAAATGGTTCATGTAAAATGTTCAGAGCTCTGTTTTTTCTTTGGAATCATGCAGGTCACCTTGTTATGGATCATGTGCAGTGCAAGTCACAGACTGAGGGTAAAATGGATACAGTACCACCACACCCCAAAGAGACATTGCTTTTTGGTCAGGCTGCATTTGTAAATAAGAATTTGTTCTTACATGTTTGCCTGGTTAAATAAAGGTTAAATAAAAAATTAAAAATAAAAAAACCTGACTGCAGTCATTAGTAAACAGTTATTCCATAGGCCTAGAAAACCTTCAAAACATAAGTCGGCATGTTGGGCAAAGTGAACATTGGTGGCGTGAGAATTGGTCTGGGTGTGATGCATGTGTGGTATGTATTGGGTGTATTTTCCCCAAGATGGTACTTACGAGTTGGTGTGTAGATACTCAAAGGTGAGCTGAGCCCTATTCAGGCTGCTGTAGTTAGAGTAGGCCATTACCACTCACTAAAACTACTACTTATTCTCTTCCTGGTCTTCTTTCTGACTTCCTTTCCAGTGACACTTTCTGTGGGAAAAAAAGTAAAAGTGGTTTAATGTTAGTGCACACACAAAAAAAGCACTGAAATTAATTGCAGCCCCCCCCCCCCAATTCTCTAACTACACATGCACATGCGCAGGGGTGCACATAACTGGTGCGCCAGTGCGCATGCGTCGCCAAAATGCGCCAAAATGGCCAAAATGGCGCTTTTGCTCACCTCAAAAAAAAAAAAAAAAAAAAAATTGATCACAAAAAAAACATCCTCTACCATCGTTGAAATTGAGGACAGTGATAATTTACAGCAGTCAAGAGAGCAGTGATGATGACGATTAAGCTTGTAGCATAAATAAATGCTTAGGCTGTAACTTTTTGTTGAAAAGTTGATTTCAGTGTTTACAGAACAGAGCAGTGCTTAAAGAGATGTCAGTTGATTTCATTGTGTTTAAAGGAGTCTGACAGACTTTCATGCTTAAAGAGCAGTCATTTGATTTTGCATTTGTTTCTTTCGTTTTGCACACAATCATTTGTTCGTTCATCTTTATTTATGAATAAATGTCGTTTTGCTAATATAAGTTATCCATGTATCCCTTTTTTATCCATCCTGTGGGACGGGTCGTGACTCGCGAGCTCGGGGAGCACCAAGCATCATCCCTAGGTGCTCCTCTGAGCACTGGCCCCAAAAAGTTATGTGCACCCCTACACATGCGGTCACTCGGCGTTTCTACAAACCAAGCTATTGATTGATTGAATACTTTATTAGAAGATTTGCAGAAGTAGGTACATGAAAGTACATATTACATACAAGGTCAACTAACAGGATAAAAACCCAAGAAAGCCACTGGCTTATTTCAATTGGGGTCCTTGATAGCTAACTACCTAGCTACCTAGCTACTTAGCTAGTTACCTAGCTAGCTAGTTACCTTGATAGCTAACTACCTAGCCCACAATTAAACTTTAGCTACACCTGACTCAGCCAGCTAAAAGCCATAATGTTATATTCCAGAAAACAAAACCAATTCTCTAGCAAGCTAACACGGGCCATATTCAAGTGATGGTGTTACTAACTAGCTAACTAACTAAACATGATGCACATTCGTTCTTTCACCGCAGTCAGAAAAGCGAGTGCTAACTAGCCTATACACCTTTGAGCCCCGGAAACGCACTATATAAAAACAATGAATTATTATTATTATTATTATTATTATTATACTACATGAACTCATATTTCAGCAAACGAAATCAAGCTTCTGAAACCCTCTTGCATCGACTGAATTCACTTGTTAGCTATATTAGCTAGCTAAATAGATCATGTCACTGGTGAGGTTAACAAGGGGGCAAACGACAAAATTATTACACAATTGAACATTAAACTCTGACAAATAAAATTATTAACTCACCTTAATTCGCACTCCTGATATTCTTTATATTCGTTATATTCTTGATAATTTTGATAATTTTCTCGATATTCCTACTACTACGTTCATCACGACCCACGACTGAATTCAGCAGCATCTAATTGTTAATTAGAATCAGGTGTGGAGAAAGGCTGCTGGATGCACAGGTTGACAAACGGAATTTTGCAGGGGCAGTGTTCTGCGCATGTGCAACAACTGGAAACGTTTTGGACAAGTTGAGTGATCTCATCATTCTGATTTGAGTGGACTATTTTAATTTCACAGACAGGTTGAATGGATTAAAACTTAACATGTCTAGTTGTCTCAACTTTTTGGCAAAATTTAGTTGACCTGACTCACAAAAATGTGTTAAAGGAACTAAAATCCAAAATGTTTTTTTACAGTGATGACATGCATTTTTTGTCCTGGGACACACCAATTGAATTATTATTAACTAATTAATAATGTAAAATATATAATAGGATAATTCATTATTATACTTGAATTATTCCAATTGGAACAAGATCGCCTGACTGTCTTAAGACATTGATATTCAGTGTCTTAAGACATCTCAAGATGTTCTGTGTCTTCAAGACACAGAAAATATGGCTCTTATGCTCCATGTCTTAAGTGAGTGAATGAGTGCATGTCTTCAGGTTAGGTCTTAAGACGACTTAAGACATCTTGACAGACAAAATGTCTTATTTTGGTTAATTAAGACATCTTAAGACATCTCAAGACAAGGTGATGGCTGGGTATGTGGATGCATGCACGCAAGCACACACACACACACACATGCACACATGCACGCACGCGCACACACACACACACACACACACACACACACACACACAAACACAGCCCACACACACATACTCAGATCACAAGCATATCTCATACCCTGAATATGCAGACTAATCCCTCTGTCGTTCTCAGTGTGAATCACTGTGGCTCACTAACATCCCCTCTCTCTCTCTCTCTCTCTCTCTCTCTCTCTCTCTCTCTCTCTCTCTCTCTCCCTCTCCCTCCTCTCTCCCTCCTCTCTCTCTCTCTCTCTCTCCCTCTCGCTCTCCCTCTCCTCTCCGTCTCTCTCTCTCCCCCCTCTCTGTGACTGGTGTTGGGGTCATGGGTGTGTGTGTTCAGACACCCAGCCTGAGGGGAGACCAGCCAGTCACCACCAAATATCTCCATTTCCCAGCGTGAGTAACTCAACATAGCTGACTATGGACTGACTGGATGACTGACTGCATGATTGACTCTGTGTGTGTGTTTACATTTACATTTTTGACATTAGCAGACGCCACGCCTTATAATCGACTTACAATCGATACATTTGACTAAGTAAGTGAATCATCAATCAATCCACCAGTCGTAGCAGGAAGAGTAATCTAGCTCAGTCCAGGGGCCATTGGTAGTCTCCGTGATAGAAGGAAAATAAATAATAACATATGTATATATATAGACACTTTTTTTTTTTTTTTTCATCTCTCCATTTATTTTTTATTTTTATTATAGACACTGTGTGTGTATAGCCCTGTCCGGACGGCATATAAATTACCTGAGGACCTCGGTAATATGTTTTACCTGGGGTAATTCGGTAATTTTTATCCCGTCCGGACCGACCATGTCAGTGATTTACTCCGGGGACCCCAGTAATTATTCCGGCTGGAATTACCTACTGTTTTTCAGCAAACCCTGAGGTCCTCTGATAATTATATTACCGTCCGGATTGACATGTCAGTATTTGGTACGCATTGCATGATTTTGCGCGATATTAATACTAGAATTTACCGCTTTGACCGGGCTGTGAGATCTAAGGTATTAGGTGAGCTCTGTGCAAACAATGGGTGTGGATGACATTATTGACTCCCTTGAATCTCCACTATCGGATAACCAAACCACCTAAAAGGTTAATTCTAGCGAATTTACCTAACATTAGCGTGTCAACTGTGCAGTTTGTATGGTCTGGCACTCTATAAATCACGGTGTCTGACAACACACAGGGATGAAGTTAGGGGTGGGAATCACAAGGTAACTCACGTATTGATAACCGTACAATATTTTGCCCCCCGTACCCGAGTTAAAGGGAAGCCTTGTTTTGAAATATAATCGTTCCAGACTTTAGATGTCGTATCTGTTTTTCCCCGCTTTGCGCCATTTCAGCCATTCATCTTCTTAATTTTGATAACATCACAACATTCTGATAGAACATCGACATGCTAGAAACACATAACTACACATAATTAGATTATCACACAGCCCCAAACGCGAACACATCCCAAAACGAACGCCCAAAACGAACTCAAATAGCGGCTGAATGAAGCCAAGTGCTATAATATAATATAATACAGACAGTTCATAATGTACTGTCTGTATTATATTATATTATAGCACCTGGCTTCATTCAGCCGCTATAATTGAGCCGCTATCACAGGGCGTTAATACAAACCTCATTCACCTGCGTTCAATTCCAAGTATGTTTGGTATTTATAGAAGGAAGCGAGTACGCAAGTTGAAATCATCTCAGCTCGTTTTATAAATAATGCTTACGTCCGTTTAGAAAAATGTGCTTACGTCAAAGTCAAAGATGACGTTCAAGTACTTTTTTTATGAATGAGACCCCAGATGGCGAACAGTAAAGAAATGCCACAATATACCAGGACTTAAGAAACGAGATGTCCAACAAAGGATTTGACAAACCCTGGCCAATTTTGCGCAACAAGTAGACTCTGATGCAGCGGAGACAGGGTTGCCAGATGGGCTGGTTTTTGGTGGATTTAGAAGTTTTTAGATTGGTTAGGTTGGAAATTCTCAATCCCATCTGGCAACCCTTAGCGGAGAGTCTACAGATTGTATGTTTACAGATATCGCACTGCTGTGCACACCACACTTTGTTAAAAGAAATAAAGCTTGTACTTTTCTACTTATAATACTGATGTAGTCTACCATTTGGTTTTATAGGCTATTGCTCTCACTTGTTTGTACCCTTTGCTTAGTCAAGCATTTAGAATGTAGAGTGCATATTGCGAAAGTTTTTTTAAACCTCCGTTGCGAAAGGGCCCCCGCCGCCACCTTGCGGGGGGGCCTCGGAATTTTGCGGTACGCCACTGGTCTGTATTTAACTATTCTAGCTACTCCTGAGGTTCTGAATAGAAGGCGCACACGGTATGTTGTTGTTTTGTTTGTTACTGTTTGACTGTGCATTTTGATTTGCCGTTTTCTCTAGTAATTTCTCACATGTATGTGATGTCGGAACGCCATGCTAGCTAGAGAGGTGGCTAGTATGTTGAGTGGGTAGCCGACTCGACGTAGCCTCATTTTGGTTTCAATGTATAATTAATACTTTATTTCACATTGCAGTTTTTCACGGTGTTTGTGTGTACGGTGTGCACACAAAATAAAGAACATCAGTATCAGAATCGTGGGTTGCTTGTCTATCAGAAGAACACCTTCGGGAGCAGTTATAGTGAAAAACGTAACGTCGCATGGCATGGAGTGAAAACGTGGCCAAGCCTAGGACGAGTGAAATAATCATCTCAACAGCCATGGACTGAGCACCGAGGCTCGCCAGCGTTCCTGCCAGGATAGAGCAAGACCTGCGTCCCTGAAAGACTCCATCGCCGCATTCCACGTGGAAGACCTGCCTACATATCCCAGCGTTCGTTGACGTGACTGTTTGCGCCATTTGAAGAATAAAAGACTGCCATTGCCAAGGACAGCCACAAGGAGGCAGTATTTCAACACCCTTGGACAATTGAGTAGCAATAAGTCATTACACCTTTGGGATACCAGGTCAGAATGTATCTTTTGAGTTTGGAAACAAAGTCTCTTCTATATTTGATGTTATACTAATAATACATGTAGAAAATGTAATTATTGCATATTGATAATTCTGTAAGTTGATCAGAGAAATGTGTAACTTGTTTGATAATTGATAGTGTGCATTTCCCTAATGGTTCTATAGTTTGCCTTGTCATTTGGGAAACATTTACCGGTAGAACCATGCTCTCACACGTACGCTCACCTGTTTGTCCTGTTGCGTTTCCCGTAGTTGTCTTTCCGGGTTCAGAGCACGCTGGCGTCCGCGTTGGGACTGCCGCTTCTGTTCCCGGTCCTGTCTCCTGTCTTTTTGTATCCTGTCTTTTTGTATCCTGTCCTGTCTCTTTTTGTATCCTGTCTTTTTGTATCCTGTCTTATCCTTTTTGTATCCTGTCCCGCCGACCTCCGCTGCCTTCCACCCCGCCATCTCCTGCCTCTCACCGCCTTCACTACCGGACTGCAATACTCACCGCCTTCACTACCGGACTGCAGTACTCACCGCCTTCACTACCGGACTGCAGTACTCACCGCCCCACCGTTCCTGTCCCCCGGCTCTGTGTTGCCGACCGACCCGCTGCGCGCCGCTCTCAGACATCGCTGGCCTGGCCGTGCTGTGCTACTACCCTCGTCCCGGGAGGTAGCCACCGCTCCCTCCCCGGTTCGGGGGTTGCCATCTCCGCAGGTGAGTGTCGGTCCTTCCCAGCCTTCACTCACTGCTGTGCGATTTGGTCGCTGCCATGGCACGGCTAGGCTGGCCGGCCGCGCGGGTTCGGTCCCAGGCTGGCAATACTGACGACAACGGCAACGGCGGCACCGCCTGTCGTTTTGCCCTGGACTCCCGGCCATCTCACCTGCCCCCCACCTCCCCCTGCCCTTCTCTCGTCTCACCTACACTCACTGAACCACAACCATCGCCTCACTGCTGCTGCTGCCACCAAGGCAGGCATTCTCCGCTGCCGCCGCCACATCCATCGAGGCTACCAGCAACACCAACACCGGACTCTACACCACCCCCCCCCTCCCCGTTCGCTGACTCTGTGTTCCATGTTACTCGTTGTTGTTACTTGTTGTTTTTGTGTCTCCCATATATGTGTATCCTATATTGTCAGCGTCTTTGAGCCTTGGAAAAGCGCTATATAAATTTAATAAATTATTATTATTATTATTATTGAAATATAGTTTCAAAGTAGTTAAGCAAAAATGGACCAGAGTATATCAGAAATGTGTACACTAGAGCAAATTATTCTGTCTCTAGAAATTGAAAAGGCACAATTAGAGGAGAGATTAGATACCGAAATCGACGACTCAGAAATACAAACAATTAAAAATCGCATAAGGGAAATTGATGCAGATTTAGAAACAAATAAAGAAGGGCTCCAGGAGCTATCATCTGAATCTGAATCAGAGCTGAGGCGATCAGAAAGGGAAAGACGCCCAACAGAGAAAATGCTTGAGTTAAAAAAGAATGAGATAGCAAACAAGGAAAGAAAGTTTATGCGCACATATGTAAACTTCAAAGCAGAGGTTCAACTCATGAGATCTAAACTAAAGGAAGAACGCTCTAAAATTGAGTTAAGTGAAATGATCACAGCCGTAGACAAATATGACTCAGAACTAAAACAAGTATATGAGATTTTACGTGCTCTGGCCATTCCATCTCAAGATATAAAAAGGAAAATAGATAGCTGCACCTCAGTTACTACTGAAATAACTGCACTCCTTGAAAAGCGTTATACAGAAGCTGATATTAAGAAGTTTGATGCAGTGGATGCAAAAAAGGCTCTACAACAGTTACTCCAAAGAGAAGATGCTAGGTCAATTTATGGATCAACTGTGTCAAGAGATAGGCAGAGTAGTCATCAAGGAAGTCATGTCTCAGAGAAGACAGATGTAGCGGCACGTTTGGCAGCAAAACGCGCTGAAATAAACAGGGAAAGAGACGTCTCCACTCAGAAGATGGAGGTGCTAGCCCAGCAAGAGAGGTCAAAGAAGGAGGTGCTAGCCCAGCAAGTGAGGTTGAAGATGCTGGAAGATCAAAGGGACCTTGAAGCCATGGAGGCTGAATACAATGTGTATGCTGAAGAGGAATCAAAATGTAATGCTGAAATAGGAAATATTAAAGTAATAACCACTTGGCCTCCAACAAGTCAGCTTCCAATACAGCATGACAGTACTCCATGTGCTCAAGTTTCCCAAAGTGCTTCAGTCCCTCCTTGCTATGAAAGCAACCCAGAGCCAAAGGAGAATGACGCCTCGATGCTTCATGCATTAAAAGAATCCCTGGCAATGACTAGACTTCCAGCACCAGAGCCGTTCATGTTCACAGGAGACCCACTTAAATTCATTGAATGGAGTAGTTGCTTCAAGGCTTTAATCGAAACAAGCTGTACAAACCCAGCATATAGGATGTTCTATTTGAAAAAATACATAGGTGGGGAAGCACTTAGTGTGTTAGAAGGAACATTCTATAGAACTGATGCGGAAGCGTACACACAGGCTTGGGATGCCTTGAACAAGCGCTATGGCCACTCCTTCGGGGTCCAAAGAGCATTCCGGGGAAAGCTGAGTAGTTGGCCAAAGATTGGTCCAAGAGACTCGCTTAAACTAAGGGAGTTTAGTGACTTCCTCATCTCCTGCAAGAATGCAATGCCCCATGTACAAGGTCTAAAGGTTTTAGACGACTGTGAAGAAAACCAGAAGTTACTACTGAAACTTCCTGACTGGGCAACAAGCCGCTGGAACCGTTACGTCACTAGAGCACTGGATGAAGGAAAGCCATATCCAGGTTTCAAGGAGTTTTCGGACTTTGTGGCAGATGAGGCACGCATTGCATGCAATCCAGTTTCCTCCCTTCATGCATTAAAGCAGACAGATGAAAGACCAGAACAGAGGGAACAGAAGCGTCACAAAGCCAGCTCCATGGCGACGTCAACAATGGTGTCACAAAAAACAAAAGTCACTTCAAGGTACTCAAGTGCATCAGAAAGTAACACAGGTTTCAAAACCAGGGCTTCGGCCACTGAAAGCAATGGGCAATTAGAATGCATTTGCTGTCAAGAAAACCACTTCATATATAAATGTGAAACGTTTGCAGCAATGCCTCTGGAGGAAAAGAAAAGGTTTATCCTCGACAACAAAATGTGCTTCGGATGTCTCAGAGTTGGCCATGTCTCCAAAAACTGTAGAAAAAGAGCTACTTGCAATATTTGCAAGCGGAGCCATCCCTCTCCGCTTCATGAAGAACATGTGCAAGGAGAAAGACCAGAAGCACGTCCACCAAAGGAAAGTACTTCCACTGCCTTATGCAGCGTGGGAGTGGACAACAGTGATCGCACTTCAATGATTGTTCCGGTGTGGCTCTTTTGTGCAGCAAAAAACAGCCCTGAAACCTTAGTGTATGCATTACTGGACACACAGAGCAGTAATACATTTATTGACCAAGAGGTCTGTGAAAAGATACAAGCAGACACAGAACCAATCAAATTGAAGTTGTCAACAATGACTGACAGGGGTTCAATAGTGAACTGTCAAAGAGTGGTTGCGCTGAAAGTGAGAGGGTACATGTCACAAGAGTGCATCAAGCTACCACCCGCATACACTCAAGAATACATACCATTGGAGCAAAATAGTATACCCACTCGTGAAAGTGCGAAAGAGTGGACGCACCTTCTCAGCATAGCAGAAGATATGCCAGATCTGTTGAACTGTCCTGTAGGACTCCTAATTGGCTATGACTGTGCAAGGGCCCTGAAACCAAAACAAGTGATATCAGGGGAAGACTACGATCCATACGCAGTCAAGACGGATTTAGGCTGGAGCATAGTAGGATCAAAAACACCTCGCACAAGCTCAAGGGATGCGACAGGGTTCTGCCATCGAATTTCTGTAAAAGAACTTCCGCCTATCACACCTGCCTCTGTGATTAAGGCATTGGAAACAGATGTCCTGGACACGAACCCCAAAGAAAAGAGCATATCCCAAGAAGAAATTCAGTTCCTACAGCTCCTAAATGGGAAAGTTCAACACAACAAGGAAGGACATTTGGAAATGCCCCTACCCTTCAGAGAGCGTCCTCAGCTTCCGAACAACAAGCAGGTCATTATAGCCAAAAATCAAAGCAAAAAGAAAGAAATCTTGAGCTCCTTCTATTCCGAGGAGGACAAAGACCAGGCAGAAGGCAAGAACAGTGAGGCTGGACCCAGCCTGGCCACCTCATTAGACTCTGCTGAAGGCCCTGTGGTCCAGGCCCTGAGACAGGCCGGAGAGGAGGGCGAGGATGACTTCCTGGTCCCCAAGAAGAAGATGAAACTGGAGGAGGAGAAGAAGACGGTGACCGTCGTCGAGGAGACAGCAGAAACCGCCGTCAAGGAGACAGCTGAGACCGTCGTCAAGGAGACAGCCGAGACCGTCGTCAAGGAGACAACAGCAACGGCCAAGCCTAGGACTGAAAGGCCAAAATGGCCCAAGAAGAAACACAGGCAGTCCGGAGGACGCCTCATTCCGGGGCCCTTCAGGGTGAAGATGGGGGGCCGAGAGTTCAGCGGACAGAGGCTGAGGGCCTACGGACTGAACCCCAAGAGGCTGCACTTCAGACAGCTAGGCAGGCAGAAACGAAAAAAATAAATAAATAAAATAAAATAAAACAAAGCAGAGAAGCAAAAGAGCAAGCAGTGAAGGAGCGGGTGAAAGGACACAATCAGACGTGCTTAACAAGAGAACTTCCTGCCAACTGAATATGTCCAAAATGTGACTGCACATAAGAAAATAAATCACAGTGCTTCATGATTCTCTTATCACTGTGTTAACAATGTTCCCAGAAATTAGTGGAAGCTAGCCAGAATTGTTGAGACAAGTGAAGATGATGATGGTCTGGTGCGAAAGGTTAAAATCCAAGTAGGCAGGGCCCCGCGGTAGCGCAGCGGTCTAAGCATCAGTCGCTGGTGCAAGCTGCCCACTGGGGACTGGGATCGAAACAACCCGGTCTCGCCAGACCCGGATATGGCCGGGGCCCACGGGGAGCAGCATATTGGACGGCCGCTCCCGAGGGTGGTATAGGCTATTTCCGGATAAGGATCCGTCGCGCAACACCGCCCCCGTCTGGTGCCGGAACAACAGTGTTGGGCTCGAGGGGCCGGTAAGCTAGTCTATCGGCTCTCTCATCTGGGCTGCCGGCCACGGGGTGCGCGTGCGGCCGATCCTACGCAATAGGCGACAGGGGATAATTGGACACTAGGTTGGGTATAATTGGATACTAAATTGGGTGAAAAAGGGATAAAATCAAAAATAAATTTATTAAAAAAAAAAAAAATCCAAGTAGGCCAAAGTAACTTAGGAAAGAAAGGTGAACGCTTGACGCAACCATCTTTTCTTGAGCGTCCAGTTCAAAAATTTGTGGTACTAGTGGAGAGTTCCTAAACTATCATTGAAATTGTAACAAAACGGAAGCCGTAAACATTTAGAAATAATGGGTTGGTTATTTGAATGTTAATTTCCATCTTATAGGAAAATTACAGGATTTAGTGATAAGGTAAAAAATTTGGTTAAGAAAATCTTTGTAATTTTGGTGGCAGTGTAACTGTCATAGACAAGAATCACTTTTCTTATTTTGTTTAATGTAAAAAGATTCTTTATAGAAATGTATATGTTATTGTTGTACAATTATTGTTTATTTTGTTTATTTAAACTGTGTAATTGTGAGGTGTTGACGACACCTCACTGTTCACGACGACACCTCACTGTTGACGACACCTCACTGCTCACTGTTCAAGAAAGGGTTTCCGTCACGGTCGGAAGAGAAGTTTGATGTTTAAGTCTGTATTTAACTATTCTAGCTACTCCTGAGGTTCTGAATAGAAGGCGCACACGGTATGTTGTTGTTTTGTTTGTTACTGTTTGACTGTGCATTTTGATTTGCCGTTTTCTCTAGTAATTTCTCACATGTATGTGATGTCGGAACGCCATGCTAGCTAGAGAGGTGGCTAGTATGTTGAGTGGGTAGCCGACTCGACGTAGCCTCATTTTGGTTTCAATGTATAATTAATACTTTATTTCACATTGCAGTTTTTCACGGTGTTTGTGTGTACGGTGTGCACACAAAATAAAGAACATCAGTATCAGAATCGTGGGTTGCTTGTCTATCAGAAGAACACCTTCGGGAGCAGTTATACGGACTGTACCTTGCTGTACCACGCTGTCTGACCAACTGCATGAGCAGAACAATCCAGGGAACACCCGGTAATTGTTTCTGGTGACCTGTCGGCTGAGAAACAGCCGGCTCACGGCGGCCATCGTTAAGATCTGACCTACAATGTAATAATATTGATATTGGTTAAACGTAAGTAACATTTATTTATAGAGCACCTTTCCCAGACCAAGGGTCCCAAAGTGCTTTACATAACAAGGAAAAAGACACAATAAAACATAATACAAGAGCGAAAGTCACAGCAGGTGGCATATTAATACTCACTATTAGTCACCAATAGTCACTAATTTCTGCAAGCAACCAACATTAAAAAAAAAAACGAAACAGCAAATGACTTTTTCGAATGCAAAAATAGCATACTGTAGTGACTACATTATGGGTTCATGTTCTCCTCTTACTGTTGGTTGTGTAGTGGGAGGGAACCAGTTCTGGCACTAGGGGCAGAGGGGAGGATTATTAACGTTGCAACTTCCTGTTTAGACACAACAGTTTTGGTAAGCTATTTTCTGGTCCTGTACTGAGAGTACAAGTTGTTATTTTGATTAAACAGTTATCATTACGTTGCCTACGTCTTTCCTTTTTCCTCCGGCACTACACTGGTGACCCCGACGTGGATTTTTGTTAACGTAATTGTGTACAAAAACCAGCGAACGAACATTACAATCCTGCAAAATGTCCGGGCGAGGAAGACGTTCAAACCAGCGGCAGCCATCACCATCCCCTGTCAGGGTAACGCGTGGTGCGCACACTCCCACTCTCAAGCTACCAGAGTTCTGGGACTCAACGCCTGCTGCATGGTTTGCTAATGTAGAGGCACATTTCAACAAAAGTGACATCGATGACGACGACGACCGGTACAACCATGCTGTGGCAATGTTGGGCAGCTCCACCGCAGCTCGAGTGGTAGGTTTTTTGTCTGCTCCCCCGACGACGAACAAATATGAGCGCCTCAAGGCCCTGCTTCTAGAGACATTTGAACTGTCCACTGCGGAGAGGGTGCGTCGCCTATTTGCCATGTCGGACTTGGGTGACGAGAGGCCTTCTGCGCGCATGGAGAGGATGCTAAACCTGCTCGGTACAGAAGACCCCATGATCCTCTTCACAGAGCTGTTCATGCGCACATTGCCAGCTCAAGTTAGGATGGCGCTGGCCAACACCGCCATCATGGAGCCCCGCGCCCTGGCCAGGGAGGCGGACCGGTTCGTCTTGGCCATGCCTCAACGGTCCCCCGACCTGCTCGCTCCCGCGGCCGCCCCGCCACCTGACCGTCGCAGGAGAGCGAAGGATGACGCCAGACCTTCTGGCCAGCAGGGTAACGCTGCGGGCCATTGTTTCTACCACGCCACTTTTGGCGCCAAGGCCAAACGGTGCCGCTCACCCTGCACCTTCGGACCGACGGGAAACGGCGGGGCCGGCACTCAGTAGTGGCCCTGAGCGCTGGCGTCACCAACAGGCTGCTCTTCATACAAGACACCGCCTCTGGTCGCAGTTTCCTTTGTGACACAGGTGCCCAGTGGAGCATCATTCCGGCAGAGAGATCGGATGTGGCGAAGGAGGAGCGTGGTCCGCAGTTGGCAGGCGCGGACGGCACACCTATCTGCTCTTATGGCACTAGGGCGGTGGACGTGTGCTTCGGAGGGCAATGCTTTTCGTGGGATTTTGTCATAGCGGCTGTCACATTTCCCCTCCTTGGTGCGGATTTTCTGTGCGCCCACAACCTGTTGGTGGACGTGGGGAACAGGCGCCTGGTCAACTCACAGACTTTCGCTTCCTTCGCCTGTACGCAGGGGGAGGCGGTCTACAGCGGGTGGTCCAATACGCTCGCCGAAAGTGACCAGTACCTTCGGCTGCTCGCCGAATTCCCCGACCTTACCAAGCCCACCTTCTCCGCGCCCACGGTGAAACACGGAGTGGAGCACCACATCGAGACCGAGGGGCCTCCCCTCCACGCCAGGGCCAGGCGCCTCAACCCGGAGAAGCTGGCCATCGCCAGGGCGGAGTTTGCGCATATGGAGCAGGTGGGCATCGTTCGGCGCTCGAGCAGCCCCTGGGCGTCTCCCCTGCACATCGTCCCTAAGTCAGACGGCGGGTGGCGCCCATGTGGGGACTACCGCCGCCTCAACGACGCGTCCAAGCCTGACCGCTACCCGGTCTCACATGTCCAGGACTTTTCAGCGAACCTGGCAGGCAAACGCTTCTTCTCCAAAGTGGACCTGGTACGGGGGTACCATCAGGTGCCGGTGCACCCCGAGGACGTCCCTAAGACGGCCGTAATCACGCCATTTGGACTCTTCGAGTTTCTGCGGATGCCGTTCGGCCTGAAGAACGCGGCGCAGACCTTCCAACGCCTCATGCACTCGGTGCTCCGGGACCTACCATTCCTCTTCGTCTACTTGGATGACATCCTCGTCGCAAGCACCACGGAGGAGGAGCACCTGTCCCACCTCCGGGCCCTTTTCACACGGCTCAGCCAACATGGGCTGATTGTCAATCCGGCGAAGTGTGAGTTCGGACGGAACACCATCGACTTTCTCGGGCACCGGGTCTCCGCAGAGGGGGTGACCCCCCTCCCCTCGAAGGTGGAAGCTGTCGCTGCTTTCCCGCGCCCCAGCACAATCAGCGAGCTCAAGGGGTTCATCGGGATGGTAACCTTCTACTATCGCTTCCTCCACCACATCGCTCACATCCTGCGGCCTCTGTACGATGCCCAGAAGGGCAAGACTCTGAAGCAGCCGGTGGACTGGACGGCGGAGCGTGTCAAAGCCTTTCAGGACACCAAGGCGGCCCTGGCCCGCGCTGCCATGTTGGCCCACCCCTCGCCCTCGGCACCCACTGCTCTCACCACGGACGCCTCTGACTTTGCTGTGGGAGCGGTGTACGAACAGTGGGTTGGGGACGCCTGGCAGCCTCTTGCATTCTTCAGCCGCCAGCTGTCTCCCAGAGAGCAAAGGTACAGCACATTCGACAGGGAGCTCCTCGGGCTGTGGCTTGCTGTCAGACACTTCCGTTTTTTACTGGAGGGCCGCGAGTTTACGGCCTACGTGGACCACAAGCCACTCACGCACGCCATGTCCAAGGTGGCGGAGCCGTGGTCCGACCGCCAACAGCGCCAGCTCGCCTACATATCCGAGTTCACCACAGACATCCAGCACGTTGCTGGGAAGTCCAACCAGGTCGCGGATTGTCTCTCCAGGGCGGTGGTTGGTGCGGTCCAACTGGGTTTGGACTACGCGCGCATGGCTGCAGACCAGGCCGCCGACCCCGCCGTCCAGGCTCTCAAGTTGTCGGACACAGGACTGCGCCTAGAAGAGGTGGTTTTCGGTGACGCAGGGGCCACGCTCCTGTGCGACGTCTCCATGGGTCAGCCACGACCGGTGGTCCCCGCCAACTGGAGGCGCCCCGCCTTCGAGGCGATACACGGCTTGTCTCACCCTGGTAGGAAACCGTCCTCACGGCTGGTGTCAGAGAAATTCGTCTGGCATGGGCTCAAGAGGGATGTGAGGGCCTGGGTAGACACGTGCATCGCCTGCCAGCGCGCCAAGGTGCATCGACACGTCAAGGCCCCCCTGGAGCAGTTCTCTGTGCCTGAGCGGAGGTTCGATCATGTAAACGTGGACCTGGTAGGGCCGCTGCCCCCCTCGCACGGATACACCTATCTCTTTACCATGGTGGACAGGACGACTCGCTGGCCGGAGGCAGTTCCGCTCTCCTCAACGACAGCCCCCGACCTGGCCCGGGCGTTCATCGCGGTGTGGGTCTCCCGCTACGGCACCCCTGCTGATCTCTCCTCTGACCGTGGCTCACAGTTTACTTCAGAGCTGTGGGCAGCGGTGGCGGAGAATCTGGGGGTCAAGCTCCACCGCACAACCGCCTATCACCCGCAGGCGAACGGGCTCTGTGAGCGTTTCCATCGATCCATGAAGGCCGCCCTTCGAGCCAGCCTCACGGACAGCGACTGGCTTGACAAGCTGCCGTGGGTCATGCTGGGGCTCAGGACAGCGCCTAAGGAGGACCTCCAGTCGTCGTCCGCTGAGCTGGTGTTTGGACAGCCGCTGCGGGTCCCCGGTGACTTCATTCCCAAGTCAACGGAGCCCTGGTCCGCCGCCGCTCAGCGCGCCTCCCTGCTGGACAGCGCCAGGACCTTCGTCCCGGTCCCGACTACGCAGCATGGTGTCCCTACTTCGAGGGTGCCCCCGGAGCTGCACTCAGCGAGGTTCGTTTTCATTCGTCATGATGGCCACAGGACTCCACTACGTCCTCCTTATGACGGGCCTTTCCGTGTCATCGAGGCCGGAGCCAAGAACTTCATGGTTGACATGGGGGGTAGGCCTGAGTGTGTGTCCGTTGATCGCCTCAAACCGGCCCACTTGGACCTTGAACTGCCCCTGGACTTGGCCCTGCCACCGCGCAGAGGCCGGCCTCCAGTCCTACCTCCCCTGCCGCGCCCTGGCCATTCCCCCCTCCGACCCCGACAACCCCCCGCAGCTCGCGGGCCCCCGGTCGTCACTGCCCCCCGTCCTTCCCTGCAGGAGGACGTGATGGGCGATGTCACACCTCCTCCCGCACCTCCTGACTTTACCTACGATCGTAGGGGCCGGGCCATACGCCCACCTCGCCGTGGGGATTTCCAATATTGAGGTGAACACTGGGGGGGCTGGTGTAGTGACTACATTATGGGTTCATGTTCTCCTCTTACTGTTGGTTGTGTAGTGGGAGGGAACCAGTTCTGGCACTAGGGGCAGAGGGGAGGATTATTAACGTTGCAACTTCCTGTTTAGACACAACAGTTTTGGTAAGCTATTTTCTGGTCCTGTACTGAGAGTACAAGTTGTTATTTTGATTAAACAGTTATCATTACGTTGCCTACGTCTTTCCTTTTTCCTCCGGCACTACAATACATAATTTTCATTCGATTACTAAAACACCCCTATTGTCAGATTGGGAACGCCACCAGCAGAAAAAGTACAGTGGCAAGAAAAAGTATGTGAACCCTTTGGAATTACCTGGTTTTCTGCATTAATTGGTGATAAAATGCGATCTGATATTCATCTAAGTCACAAGTATAGACAAACGCAATGTGTTTAAGCTAATAACACACAAACAATTATAATCATTCATGTCTTTATTGAACACACCCACTGAACATTCACAGTGCTAGTGAAAAAGTAAGTGAACCCTTGGATTTAATAACTGGTCGACCCTCCTTTGGCAGCAATAACCTCAAGCAAGCACTTCCAGTAGCTGCGGATCAGACCTGCACAACGTTTAGAAGGAATTTTGGACCATTCTTCCTTACAGAACTGCTTCAGCTCAGCCATATTCTTAGGATGTCTAGTGCAAACGGCTCTCAAGGTCATTCCACAGCATCTCTATTGGGTTATGGTCTGGGCTCTGACTGGATTTTCTGATTTTCTTTTTTTGAAGCCACTGTAGTAGATTTATTTAGATGTTTAGGGTCGTTGTCTTGCTGCACCACCCAAGCATCAGCTAGTGGACAGCCACCCCAACGTTATCCTGTAGGACACCTTGATACACTTGGAAATTCATTTTCTCCTCTATGATGGCAAGCTGTCCAGGCCCTGAGGCAGCAAAGCAGCCCCAAATCATGATGCTCCCTCCACTGTACTTGAGTTGGGTTGATGTTTTCATGTTGGTATGCGGTGCCCTTTTTACACCATAAGTAGTGCTGCGTGTTTCATCAGTCCACAAAACATTTTCTAGTAGCGTTGTGGAGTGTGAAGGTGCTCTTTAGCAAACTTCAGACGTGTAGCAATGTTTTTTTAGGAGAGCAGCGGCTTCCTCCATGCCATGGACACCATGCCTGTTCAATGTTTTACGTATGGTAGACACATGAACAGAGATGTTAGCCAGTTCCAATGATTCCTTCAAGCCTTTAGTTATTACTCTAGTGTTCTTTTTTTACCTCATTGAGCATTCTGTGTTGTGCCTTTGGAGTCATCTTGGCTAGGCGCCCACTTCTAGGGAGATTAGCTACAGTACTAAATCGTCTCCATTTATAGACAATGTATAGACAATTTATAGACAGTGTGGACTGAATATCTAAACTCTTTGAGATTACTTTGTAACCCTTTCCAGCTTGATGCAAAACAACAATGCCATAGGTCTATTTTTTTTTTTTGCGAGGCATGGCTCTCATCAGCAGATGCTTTGTGCGAATAGCAAATTCTAAATGTTTGAGTGTTTTAACCCACACCTCCAATCTCGTTTAATTTATTGGACTCCTGCCTCCCATTAGCTTTTGTAGAAGTCATTAACCTAGCCGTTCAAATACTTTTTCCAACCTAGGTTTGAAATGTATTCAATATGGACAAGAACAATACAATAATTTGTGTTATTAGTTCAAACAGATTATGTGTGTTCATTATTGTGACTTAGATGAAGATCAGACCATATTATTAAGACAAATGTATACATAATTCCAAATAATAAATAATGATTCCAAAGGGTTCACTTACTTTTTCTTGCCACTGTATTTCTATGCGGTAAATGAGATTGGACGATACTATGTCAAATAATAATGTTGCATATGGCCAATGTTTCAATGTGTCTTCACAACATAGGAAACCATTGAGATACACAGTATTGTTTACAAAATAAAACATTGCAGCCTTGTGGACAAAACTAGGTAAAAGTTCACTCTGGCCAGCAGCAGTCTAACTTCAATCATTGATTGATTGATTGATTGAAAACTTTATTAGAAGATTTGCAGAAGTAGGTACATGAAAGTACATATTACATACAAGGTCAACTAACAGGATAAAAACCCAAGAAAGCCACTGGCTTATTTCAATTGGGGTCCTTGATACTCAATTAATCGTTACATGTAAGACAGACAAAAAACTAGTACTATCTACAAGATAATACAGACAAATAACTAGTACTATCTACAAGATAAACATACATCCAACATGGGAAGAACAATACAACAAAACATAAGGTATGTACAGCGGGTAGGACAGGTGGGGACATACACCACAGGTGGGGGCGGGGGACAAAACACAAAGTATGTACAGTGGGTAGTTCGGGCAGGGGGACAGACATATAATATGTACAATGGGTAGTTCGGGCGGGGGGACAAAACAACAAGTATGTACAGTGTGTGGTCATGGTGGGGGGGGGGGGGGGTACAAAAACACCAGTAGATTTAGGCGGGGGGAGGGGGGGGGGGCGACATAATAACATTGCGTTTGCTCAGAGTGTAGACCAGGTAGGGGGGTGAGGATTGGGGGATGGGGGGGGTTGTCCATTGTTCCACGGTTTCGGTAGAGAGTCTCCGGGTGGTGGGGGAGGGGGGGTCGTCGCCGGGTGGGGGAGGGAGGGGGGAGGGGGGGTCGTCGCCGACTGAAGCCTTTGGTCGTGTAAGCCTGTCTAACCTCGCTGCAGCTCCGGGCTTTCATCTCCCCTCCAGACAAGGACAGCAGCACAGAGAAAGTGAACCACAACACCACTTGTATTCTCCACATCGCACACGTCGGTAGTAAATCCCAGTAAATGTTTGCGTAAGAAATATATCTGTTATAGCCGAGACCCCCAAAACGTCTGGCTGGACAATCCCCGACGGTCCGCGATCTCTCACTTTCTCCCTTCTGCAGAAAATGTCAAATGTTTATCAACCAACCCCCGAAAAAATAAAACATAAAAATCACTCTCCACTTTCCATCCGTCCAGCTCCTAGCAGGAGCGTCTCTCTCCTCTGTCCTCCGCCGCGGAACAAGAAGAGCGATATACCTTCTTGAGGGGCGATCATCATATTGAGCTGCTGCACGTCGTTCTACTTCTTGTCAATGTTAGAGTGTAGTGTTCATGTTCATGTTTAAGTTACTTTTAGTAGACATGTAAATAGCCGTAATTGCCGAAGTGAATACTTGGGAATACTCGTTTGCGAACCACAAGCAAATAGCTATAAAACATGAATTTTAAACAACAACCTTGCTGTTCGAGTAGGTCCTCCCCCCGACTTGATCGTAGCCAACTGACATACACCTCACCAGTCGGTTTATGGCTCAGGCTTTCAAAATAAAAGTTCAAAACATATCAGGGTGTGTGTGTCACAACAAATTCAGTAGTATATAGATTAGATTAGATTCAACATTATTGTCATGGCAGACTACAAGTACCAGACAACGAAATGCAGTTTACTATCTAACCAGAAGTGCAAATAAATAGTGATATAAAACATAATATAAAAACCTGACAGTGATAGGTACAGTATGGCAAGTGCAGTTATGAGCTATGTACAGTATGGTATGTACAGATGTAGAAATAGTGGCTATATCAAAGGTATGTGCAAGGTAGTATTTGAGTGTCCACATTGACCAGGGGTGTGTGCAACCAAGCAGTAGTGCAAAGGCTAAATTGGGTTGACCACAGTGCCCGAGGGATTGTTCAACGGAGTGTGTGTGTGGGGGAGACTGTTTATCAGAGTGGCAGCTCTGTGAAAGAAGCTGTTCTGTAGCCTGCTGGTATGGGACCTGAGGAAGTACTCCTGAGTCTGGCAGGGGATCAAACAGACGAGGTATCCTTGATGATGCTTGCTGCCCTACGCCCACACCGGTCTGCCTGGAGGGACTCGATGGTAGGGAGTTTGGTGCCAATGATGCACTGAGCGGTTTTCACCACCTGTTGTAGGGCCTTCCGGTCAGACACAGTGCAGTTGCCGTATGACACTGTGATGCAGTTGGTTAGGATGCTCTAGTTTTGGGGAGTTAGCCTGTGCTTGCATGACTCTATGCTACGCGCACATGTATGGTCCAGGGGTTGGGGTCATCCCATCCGCTGATCATGTATTTATTGCGCCACGCCCCCTCAAGTGTGAGGTAGTCACAATCGGCCTCCAAGATGGCCGAACCAGACTGAATTATATGAAGAGAATGGTAAAAACTCGAGTCACCTGGCAAAAGTAGCCCTCCCTGAGACATGTAAACTACTGAGGATGTCTTATTAGCTTAATGGTAGATGTTTGTATCTTCCATGTAGGGAGACCCAGGTTCGAACCCCATCCGTCACCTCACATCATCCTGGTCATTGACCTTCCTGAATTCCGACCGTTTGGTATGCCTTTAATCGAGTGGGCGTTCACAGATCACAGATTGATCGGTTTATTATGTGTTATGGATGTTATTGATCATTGAGAAGGCACAGCTAAAAAGCACAGCTAAAAAGTGCACAAGGATCAGCAGAAAAACATCACCAGTCAATCGTCCTTTAGCGATAGGCCACTACTCACAAGTGGACTGCAGTCTTTCTTGGCTCATCACTCAACCACCTCCTACCTATACCATTATAGTCTTGAATTCGTTCAGGATATGTGGATGAACTGCCCCTTTAAGAGTCTAGTGAGGTGCCTTCGTTGAGTGGCCACAATGTAAAAGGGCAACCGACAAACTGTAAGAGTGCAGGACATTCCAAAGAACTCTCTGTTCTGTTAGATGTTTTTGAACTTCAACAATATGTGAACCTCCCTACTCATAATCGAGGCCACACTCTGGACCTTATCATCACCAAAGGCCTAGATATTGCAAATGTTGTTGTAACTGACATTGCCCTGTCTGACCATTGTTGCATATTCTTTGACATATCTATCTTTTCTGTTATTCAAACTATGTCTAAAACTATTTCCAAACAATATATCAATGAAAAGACCAGTGCACTGTTCACACAGGCCTTTTCCCTAGCCCCCACCCCAAACTTCTATTCCAACCTCAGTAAATGACCTTCTACACGATTTCAACTTAAAAATCACAAAAACCATTGATGATATTGCACCCATTAGATCCAAATGCATCTCTGGTAAGCAAAAAGCTCCCTGGAGCTTTATAATGCCCACATCCTTTTCAGAACTGTTGACAGACTAACAAATCCCCCAACACCCATTGCTCAGGAATTTCACTCGACTAGTAAATGCAATGAGCTTGCATCCTTTTTTAACAATAACATAGAAACCATTAGACAAGGCATTAGGTCTTCTGTGTCAGGCATGAAAAACATGTCCCCATTAACAACCTCAAATAGGGCGGACATAACGGGGTCATCCCTATGTTCCCCAGGTCCTATGTTCCCCGATTTCTTAGCTCCGCTTCCGAAAAAGGGTTCTATGTTCCCCGCGTCCGAAAAACGGTCCTATGTTCCCCGGGTCCTATGTTCCCCGCTCCAGGAAAAGGGTCCTATGTTCCCCGCTCCAGCGAGTTAACGTGACGTCATAATGCTATGTGTTGATGAATGTAACTCCCTAGATAGATCATTTTCGAGATGGAATTGAAAATCGTATATTCCTAAAAGAACACCAGTGACAGTGTATATATATATATACACATTATTAAATATTTTTTCTCTATATATTTTTTTTACATTTGTTTTTCAGATTTTATCCCCTTTTTCACCCAATTTGGTAGCCAATTGAACCCAACCTAGCATCCAATTATCCCCTGCCTATTGCGTAGGATCCGCCGCACGACCCCCGTGGCCGGCAGCCCCAGAGGAGATCGCCAGGCAGACTAGCTGACTGGCTCCTCGAGCCCAGCACCGTTATTCCAGCACCCCGGGGGCGCTGTTGCGCGACGGATCCTTGTCCGGAACTATTCCTATACCGCCCTCGAGAGCGGCCGCCCAATATGCCGCTCTCTGTGTGTGCCCCAGCCATATAATTTTTAATTAATTTTGCCATTTAGCAGACGCTTTTATCCAAAGCGACTTACAATTACGAATTACAGGGACATTCCCCCTGGAGTAACTGAGGGCTAAGTGCCTTACTCAAGGGCACACTAGTAGTGGTGTGGTTTCAGGCGGGATTTGAACTCACAACCTTCCGATCACAAGTCCAACTCACTATCCACTAGACCACTACATATCCGGATCTGGCGAGCTGGGATTCGAACCCAGTCTCCGGTGGGCAGCTTGCACTAGTGGCTAGTGCTTAGACCGCTACACCACCGTGGGGCACTCTATATTTTTGTCAAACGAAATCAAATAAATACAGTAGAGATATCAATCCAAAATATAGGCTTTTATTGCAACCAACTAATTAAACTATGTTTGTGCATATGGTTCAATTTACTTCAAACAGTAAACCTAAATAATAACAATAACAATAATAATTAAATTAGGCCAATAATAATAATAATAATAACAACAACATAGGCCTACTGGACAACATATTTACTTCAAACAGAACATAGGATCCTTTTTCGGGAGCGGGGAACATTGGACCCTTTTTCGGGAGCGGGGAACATAGGACGCGGGGAACATAGGACCCTTTTTCTGGAGCGGGGAACATAGGACCCGGGGAATATAGGACCCTTTTTCGGAAGCGGGGAACATAGGACACTTTTTCGGAAGCGGGGAACCGGGGAACATAGGACCCGGGGAATATAGGACCCTTTTTCGGAAGCGGGGAACATAGGACCCTTTTTCGGAAGCGGGGAACCGGGGAACATAGGACCCGGGGAACATAGGTACGCTCCCGACATAACAACCATGTCACAATTTAACACCATCGATTACAAGACCCTAGATAAAATCATGTCACGTCTTAAACCATTCACCTGTGCCCTTGATGTCCTGCCAACAAGCTTTTAAAAAAACATATTTAGCTGCATGGCAGGCGAACTAATACAAATAATTAACACCTCCCTTTCACCAGGAATCTTCCTTGAAGCCCTAAAAACAGTTATTAAGCCTCTACTAAAAAAGAACGGCCTAGACCCATTTGTACTAAACAACTACAGACCCATATCAAACCTTCCCTGTACAGGAAAAATTATTGAAATTTGGTTGCCCACGAACAAATTATTTGACCCTAAATGATCTCTTTGATTACTTTCAATCAGGCCTTCGCCCCCTACATAGCACTGAAACGGCCCTTATTAAGGTCCTTAATGACATTCGCGTAAACACAGACTCTGGAAAAATCTCAGTTTTGGTACTACTAGATCTTAGTCAAAGTCAAAAGTCAAAAGTCACTTTATTGTCCCATCACTGGGAAATTTGTATTGGGCTTGCACCCCACAGCAGCCAACAAAGAGCAACAGACAATACAGAATGTTAACACACAAACAGAAGGCAGCCTTGATTAAAACAAGAGTGGGAATAAAACGATAAGCAAGATATGTTCAACATTCATCTGGTGCAGTTTAAAAGTTTAAAAGAAACGGGAATAAAATATTTTTAAAATCTATTTAGTCTAGCGCGGGGGACTCTGAACCTCCTCCCAGAGGGCAGCAGTTCATACTCTGCATGTAGGACATGGGAGGGATTCATGAGAATTCTATTAGCCTGTCTGAGAGTAGCCTGTTCAAAAATAGACTGCAGGGATGAGTGGTCTTTCACCCCTATGATCTTCCATGCTTCCAGTCGGACCAGTTTGGACCTTAGTTGTACAGATAGGTTACCAAACCAAGATGTAATGCCGTATCTGATGAGACTCTCTAAGACAGACTGGTAGAAGAGTAGCATCCATTTTTGGTCAACACCATGAACTCTAAGACGGCGTAGGAAGTGTAGTCGTTGTTGTAATCTGCTACAAACGCTGTCTACATGAGTGCTCCAGGTGAGTGAGTTGTCAATGAAAACCCCAAGGTACTTGTAAGAGGCGACCTGAGAGATGGATTGTTTGTGGATGACCACAGTGTCATTAGTGCTGCCTTTGACACTGTAGACCACGACATTCTAGTAGATAGACTAAAAACCTGGGTAGGACTTTCAGGCACTGCCCTAAACTAAGCTACTATGTCTCCATTGGCAACTTTGTATCTGACCAAATTAAAATGACATGTGGGGTTCCCCAAGGGTCAATCCTTGGCCCCCTTCTATTCAATCTCTACATGCTTCCATTGGGACACATCATTAAAAAGAACAAAATTGCCTACCACAACTATGCGGATGACACTCAAATCTACATAGCCATCTCACCGAACGACTATAGTCCCATTGACAATCTCTGTAATTGCATTGAGCAAATAAACGCCTGGATGACACAAAACTTCCTCCAACTAAACAAGGACAAAACAGAGATAATTGTATTCGGTGCACCTGACAAAAGATCGAAAGTCAGTGCAAAACTTGATTCTCTCTCTCTTCAAACTAAAAAACAGGTCAGAAATCTTGGTGTAATTCTAGACTCCGATCTAAACATCAACAGCCACATAAATTCGATAACTAAATCAGCCTACTATCACCTGAAAAACATAACAAGAATGAGAGGTTTCATGTCCAAGCAAGACCTTGAAAAACTCATCCATGCATTTGTTTCGAGTAGTCTTGATTATTGTAATGGTCTACTAACAGGCCTATCTAAAGGAGCTGTTCGTAAATTGCAGCTCATCCAAAACGCTGCTGCTAGGGTCCTAACAAAAACACATTACACCAATCCTGAGATCCCTGCACTGGCTACCAGTCTCTCAGAGAATTGAATTCAAAATCCTCCTAATTACATACAAATCACAAAATGGTCTTGGACCAAAATACATATCAGATCTCCTCCCACCCTATATTCCCGCAAGGTCCCTAATATAAGGTCAGCTGAGACTAATCAGCTAATAATTCCAAGAGTAAAAACAAAACACGGTGCAGCAGCTTTCAGTCACGCAGCTGCATGCTCCTGGAACAATCTCCCTGAAGAAATCAAACAGGCCCAAACCCTTAAAATATTTAAATCTAAGCTAAAAACCTTCATGTTTTGCACCAGTTATGATTAAACACAAACACTTCTATCAATGTCTTTTTTCCATTAACTGTCTTTTTAAATGTTTTATCTATTTACTTCTTATATTTGCTTTTATTCATTGTAATTTTTATTTTCTAATGCTGTATTTTTAAATAATGTATGTAAAGCACTTTGAATTGCCCCTGTTGGATGAAATGTGCTATACAAATAAACTTGCCTTGCCATTCGGCAAAGCTGGTAACGTAGGGAGCCCCTGAACCATCCTTTGTTTTACAAGATTCAAAACTTAATACGTACACTAACTATTCTACATTACCTCTGACATTCGAAGACTTGGGCTTCGACACTCACTTCAGTCCTTCACTTCACAGTAATAATGCATATGATATTCAAGATGTTTATATGTAGTGACAACGTAATGACATAACATAATAAGCATGTAGTAAAGTTGTCTGGGAACCTGTTTTTATTGTTGCTTCATATAGAGATTAGTCAAAAATACAGCATCTTTTGTTCAGCCAACATGTCCATCTTTTAATAAAACTTTCCATGACATGTTAAAAATGTCCGTTAGAAGAAACTTGGCCACTGATGCATCCTCTTTGATACTATGAACAAATCATTTTAAATAACTCAAAACAGAAAAGCCAGTTAGTTGAAATCCAGACAATAACTTTCAGACCAAAATGAACACAGTGAACAGTCACATCAAGATGACAAGATGAAATATTGGGGGAATAATGATACTGATAAAACGCAGTAAGTTCGGTTGGTAAACCTGATAAGCTTTAGAACTGGTCTGGGCTGGGAATACTGGGATAACCTATTCAAGACTGTTTTGTTCTACAGTCAATCAAGACTTCTTGGTTTAATACAGATTAGCATACATAACGGCTATATAAAAGGACTAAAATGAGACATGCGCTACACGCTAATGGGCTAGTCTCAGTCGGACCACCATAAAACCTGTACAAACCCAGAGAGGATGGAGATGCTAACTTAACAGAAACAGAAAGATAAAGATACTGCAGTTTTATAAAAACAAACCAAACAGAGGTCATCCTCAGATGCTCAGGGAACTGTGCATGTATCGGCCACACCTTTTGCCCCACAAACATGGACACCCTCACCCTATATGAACGGAAGCACAGACCAACCAGAGTCTAGAATAAAATAGAGTGGAGAGCTGTCTTGCGAGTAAGGAACTGAGTGGAGACTCTTTGTCTGTGTTTGTCTCTGTTCATTCTTCTCTCCTCTTCTCTTTTCTAATCTCCCTTGGTGAGCAAGTCTTCTATGTAAGCGTCCAGTTCATCATCTGTGTTTATGTCAATGTCCTACAGGAGGGAAGGAGAGACATTAGTGTTCAGCGTATGACTGTATATGTGTGTGTGTGTGTGTGTGTGTGTGTGTGTGTGTATGTAAGTAAGTCTGAGAGACAGTGTGTGTATAACTACCTCCTGTACTTTCTGTAGCAGAGCTACAATGTTGGTTCGTAGTTTCTGTAGTTTCTCATCGGCCTCCCTCAACTTAGTCTCAGCACTGCTGCTCTTCTCCTCCACAGCTTTGGCCCTGGCATCAGCTCTGCTCTGGTATGAGTTACACAATGACTGAAGACCCAACTCGTACTGTTGAAAATACTCCTTCTACAGGGACACACAGACAGGATTAGATACAGATACATTATTGCACGCATGCATCTCTTCCATTCGTGATAATCCATCTCTTCTGTTTGCATTCACTTTGCCAAATCAGCTTTGTTTAGCTTCTCCACATGCGTTCCCTCTAACTTCCACTTCTTCAGTATGCTTGCTGTCATCTACCTCGCGAGCGATGGGCAAAGATTGTGTGAAGAAATTTGAAGAAACCAAATGAAACTTAAAACTGACCTAGTCGAATTATGAAAACATCCGAGGGATTTTTTCAACCCTTTTTCCATTTGGAACCTCACCTCCATGACACCATGATTTGTCAGATTTTGTCTGCTTTAAGAACCTTGCAGATCAAAGCCCGGAGAGACCAGATTAGATCTCTATAACTGAGGATCACGGTAAGGGTTGTGTGTACAAATCAGCGGTCAGTCTTACCATGGGGAAGGCCACCAGCTCCCCTGCTGTCATACTGTTGACGTCATCTTTTGGGATCCGGAAATCAGGGGGAAAGAAATAACGAAGCAGTGTCCTGGAGACACACCACGCACACACCATCATACAGCAGCAGTTACATCATATCCAAACAATACAGCAATACCAGTGATGACATTGTTAGCTTACCTCATCATGGTGACCAGGCTGTCGGTCACCTCTCGACTGGTTCCTGGTTGGGTGGTGTCAGGTTCCATGGGGGCGGTTGCTTTTTCTGTCTCCTGCTGTGTGTCAGGGGTCTGAGTGATGGGGGAGGTTGGGCGCATCAACCTCACCTCCTCACTGCCCTTGAACACCCTACAGACACACACAGATGTGTAAGAGAACAGAGAGAATGCATACATATTTATGTCTTTATGCCTCTCTCTCTAAGAGTGACCGTACCAGCGATCCTTGGGGGTGGATCTGGGCACGTAGTCAAACTTCACCTTCCAACGAACACTCTGCTTACTGGTCTCTATGGCAACCACTCTGCCGGTGTACCACTCCTTACTCACACGCACCTCCACCAGCAAACCCTTATCTACAGGAGATAATACACATGTACACACATACACAATTTCATTACAGGGACTATGGATGCATTTCAGAGCATAAGCATTTGTGTACATCCCAAGTCCTGTTGTCCCACTGTGTGTTCAGCTGTGGAACTCTGTAGACCACCTGGCATCTCTCACCTTTCTGAGCATTCTTCAGATCCTTTGCTGGGTCCTCCCCCTCATCACTATCAGACACCTGAAAGATGCACAACACAATACATGAAAACACAGTACATTTAAAAACGCTCACAACCCAGAATTATACCAGAACCTATCCACTGGACAGTCACTCAGCGTGTCTTGTCAGGAGCTGGTCCTGACCATGTCTGTGTAGAAAACACAGGGATGGAAATAGAAAAGAGACACCAAAATCCAAAGTGAGAAGGAGAGGACCCATTCCATTTAGAGTTGAGACAATTCCATAAAGAGTAGATAGGAGTAGGGCAGGACCCATTCCATTTAGAGTAGAGTTAGGGGAGAAGGACAGGACCCATCACCGACTTGTCATTTCAAGTCAATAAGGAGAGCTGGAGAGAACCCATTCCATATATAGCAGAGTTAGTAGAAGACAGGACCCATTCTACTTAGTAGTTGAGTTAGTTGAGAAGGAGAAGAGCCCTTGGTCTTGGCTGAAGGTGAGGGTTACAGACAGTAGTGAGTACCTTGGTCCTCAGGTGAAGGGTGGGGGATTTGGTCATGGGTAAGGTGTGTCTGTGTGTGTGTACCTTGGCTTTAGCCCCAGGCTGTGGGGTGGGGGTGAGTTTAGGGGTGGAGGAGGGCAATGCTCTGCCAGTCAGGGGCGGTGTCGCAGGGGTCGGCCGGGATGTTGCCATGGTTACACTCTTCTTCTCAGGCTGGGGGAACTTAGTGCTGGCAGGGGGCATGACCACCTACAAGGTCAACAGCAGAGTGGGTCTGATTGCAGCTGCAGTCTTGCTGTTCCACTTCAACGTTGCATGAAGACCTGCACCATGGGGCAGCTGTGGAACTCTAGCCGTCTCTTCATTTGCTATCACTGTTTGGGGACTTGAGAAAGCACCAGCTAGCATACATAGTGGAGTCCACATTCATAATAGAGACTACCCTCCATGTCACTCTGCTTTAATAGAGGCCTGCTCACTTCTGACACGTTTGTCATGGACTGACGTGCTTTTATATCTCCTTTCTTGGTTGTCTTTGAAGGACCTCCACTTCTTCTCAGCCAAGGCAGCCTTCTTTTTCTTCTCTCTCTTCTTCTAACACTACTCCATCCTTTTTCCTTTTCATGTGCCCTCATTCATTTACTTCCTCCTTAACGATAGACAGACCAAAAGATGGAAAGACCTATCTGTCTGTCTATACGTGCTAAGCAAGGTTCTTCTTGCCATCACTATAACTGAACTGAAAATGTGATGAATTGACACTGTGAAACAACACAAAACTGAGACTGAATCTGCTGGACAGTTGACTTGACCAGGGTCTTGAAAAGAAAGATGTATGCTCTCAACACACTTGGAAGTCTGAGAAGTAGTTTAGTGTGTGTGTATGTATGTGCGTGCATACATACCTCTGTCACCTTGCCCCGTTTGGCTGGAGATGCCTTCTCAACAGCTTTACCACGATTCCCAACTGCCGATGCTATCTTGGATTTCTTGAGCTGTGGTTCCTCTTCCTCACTATCTTCTTCTTCTTCTTCCTCTTCTTCCTCCTCCTCCTCTTCCTCCTCCTCCTCTTCTTCCTCACTCTCTTCCTGCTCTATCACTCTCTTGCGTTGGCTGCTAGCAGGTGTGGTTGGTTTGGCAGGAGAGGATTTGGCTGGAGTCTGCAGAGAGACCATACCATACCATACATACAGAGAGACCTTACTACCATAACTGCTTTCTGGGGATGGGACAGAATAACCGATTATTCGTTCCTGATGGTCAGTCGATTTTTAACATTTTCCCAAATAAACGCAAATTAAACGGACAGAACTAATGTTGGTTCTGTAGCACTATTTTATTTTAAAAGTATATATTAATCACGCACAGAAAGGTAATCTCAGCCAGTACGCATGTGCACACACGCCACAGAGAGATCGTTAGTAATTTAGCAGTCGTTATGGCGAACACAGATAAACTAGAGCTTGAAGTTCCTCTAGCTTCCCTTAAATCTCCTTTTTGGGAAAACTACGGTTTCTCGGTTACCTACAATGACGATGGACAAAGACAGGTGGATCGGACCAAAGCTATATGCCGGCATTGTTCAACTGTGATCGGGTATGTAGCTGGCTGTACGTCGAACTTGTTCACTCATTTGAGTCGGCATCACCCGAATGTGAACATCACAGGTACAAGAAAAAACTGAGTGAAGTGGAAACCAGCTGTGGCATTTACGCTACCTATTTAGACCAGGCCACAACAAAGGCCATAGATGTTTTTATAGCAGCAGACAATACTCTGTTGTCAGAACACAGGTTTTAAACACATGTTGAAAGTGAAAATCAAGTCTTGTTACGTAGTTCCCGCTCGTCCGCATTTCAGCCAGCAAATCATACCAGCCCTTTATAAACAAGCACAAACTACAGTTGACCATGACTTATCCATGGCATCTGCTATCACTCTCACAACCTATGGGTGGACATTTAACTATCTACATATATATATGTGTTTTGTGAATTTTTCAATTTCATGGATCTTACTGTTCACCTAGCCAACACTTTTGGTTGAAGTATAAACCAAATAGTCACAAAAACAAACCCTGACCCAGCAAGCTGATGAATTCCACCACACACTTACCCGTGAGCTGCGGCTGGGTGGAGGGGGCTTGGCAGGGGTCTTGGCAGGTGCTTTGGGGGTGGGTTTTGCAGCTGGGGGTGGGAACTTTGTTGCAGCTCTGGCTTTAGATAGGTCAGCTTTGGGAGCAGGGGGTGGAGAGGGAGCTGCAGCAGCAGTCCGGGCATTAGTGGGTTTGCGGCTGAAGGATGGAGGGAAGCTTGGGGGGTTTTTGAGGACGGCGGGTAAGGGGGGAGAGCGGGGGCGTGTCACTCGCTCTGACGACCTGGTTGCCTAGGAGACCCAGAGAACAGGAGATTGATATATGTATATATTATATTATATTTAGAAAGCAAGAGAGAGAGTATGTACCAGTGTGAGGTACCTGAGAAGAGTTCTCTGTGTTAGGTCTCAAGCTGACATCCAAAGGTAACTTCCGCACATCTGCTGAAGACCTGATAGTACTAGTTTTCTGAGGACACGAGGACGGACGGACACACAGACACACACAGACACACCAATTAGGGGGTGCAGATTTACGCCATTCATCAAAAACAGTTTGGGCTCAAGTCTATTTAATCAACAAACATGAGAAAGTTCCCCTCTGAAAAAGGAGTGTGCATGTTTATGTAACTGTGTGTCTACCTGAAGTGCCTGTAGTTTCTCCTGCTGTTGTTTGATCTTATCTGTGAGCTCTTTTTGTTTGTCCTCAGTTGTCTGCTTGTCCTTCTTTAGAACTCCATACGGTACATTCTGCTTTTGCACAGCCGCATCACACCTAAAACACCAGAACGCACACACACACAATGATGCCAATAGTTCCATCATATCAGTAGCGCATACACATATTGTCACCTTCTTAAAATAATGGCTTACATCATATTTCTAAAGTGTTGCAAAAGTCTGAATAAACTGAACCAAATCTAGAATATATGATATTTAGGCAAAAACATAATTTTCCTCAAAAGTGACTTAAGCCATTATTTTAAGAAGGTGACTATATGTAATAGTGGGTGTCTCTCTGTGTACCTATCCTGGGTGCTGTCAGGGTTCATCAGACACACCCAGCTGTCTGGATATCGTTTATCCACTGCATCCATTTGGAATGGCAGAGTCCTCCACTTTAAACACTTATCTGTAGGGGATGGAGAGAAGGAGATCAGTGTCTTTGTATATGTGCTGAAAGTTACTGTGTGCGTGAGTGCAACTTACCACACTGTATAGTGAGTGGTATCTCCATGGCACGGCGTCTCTTGTACCTCTGCTCTGAGGAGGGGGTCGAGGACCAGCTGGCAGACAGGTACCCAAACTCATCCCAAAACTTAACAATGCCCTTCTGAGCTACAACACACACACACACACACACACACACACACAACAAAACACAGAAACAATTTGAACCATTCTATAGTGGTTAAGGGGTTGTGTCAGTATAACTCTGCTGTTGCGTGAGTCTCACCGATGTTGCTATCCTTCCAGTACTGGGCTAAGTGTTCTCCCATGGCTTTCAGAAGATGTCGGTACTCTTTAGCATCTGCAAAGTCCTGCTTGTTGTGAGTGGGCTCCAGAACCAGGTAGGGAACATCCACAACCCCCACCACACCTCCACAAGCCCTGACATACATACAGAGAAATACGCATTTATAGTTGATAGTAGAGTTAAGCATTAAGAGTCCACAGTTAGCATACTTCCTCTTCAGTTACATACGTGTGTGTGTGTGTGTGTGTGTGTGTGTGTGTGTGTGACTCACATTCCTCCCTCCAGTTGAGGCCCTGTTTTTTCGTACAGTTTGATGAGGCGAGAGCAGTTATACACAAACATCCCATCCAGGTCCCTCTGCCCGATGTTCACCCCAAAGATAAAACTCAGCTCCTTAGGCTCCTTTAATGCTCTGAGGGGGGTAGAGAAAGAGAAGCGTTGGGAAGAGGGGTGGAGAGAGAGAGAGAGAAAGAGAGAAAGAGAAGTAGGGATGTGTACGTTTTATAGTTGTAACTAGCTTAATTGTATTTGTTTATTTATAAGGTAGACTGACTTCTGTAAATTAATAAACCCTTGCATTTAAACAATTGTTTTTATTGTCTTCACGACTGCCAATGGCCCCTGGCCTGAGCTAGATTACTCTTCCTGCTACGACAGGTGAATTTATGATTCACTTGCTTAGTCAAATGTATCGATTATAAGTCCCTTTGGAATAAGGTGTCTGCTAAATGCCAAAAATGTAAATGTAAATGATCGACTCGACTGACTTCTGTTTGGTCTCCTGGATCTTCCTCTTCATCTCGGCATCTCCACGAAGCATCAAGGCCAACTCCTGGGCTTTCCTCAGCATGGCCTGGGGAAGAGGACCGGGCATGATATTGCAAGTGGGTTGCAAGATATTGCCATGTTTATAGAATTAAAAAAGAACAATAACTTCCATGCAACAATGTGATGGTTCGTTTTGTATGTGTGTGTGTGTGTGTGTGTGTGTGTTCTTACCCGTGCATCTCTGGACAGGTCATCGCCATGTTTGGCCTCCAGAGCTAAACTCTTACTCTCCGCCTCGCGAGCCTTCTCGTCAGCTGAAAGACACATACACGCATTCAGCCAACAGCACAGGTGGTTTAAGTGTGTAGAAAAGGGTTCTGAGAGTTAAAATAGTTATTTCGAATGGAGACTCACCGATCTTAGCAAGGTGGTCAGCCTTCTTCACCTCCTGCTCAGCACGGGTTTTGAAGCGAGTTGACGTGTACTTATACACCCTGATGACACACAGACACAGTTGTTGTATAGACTGTATAGAGTGCACCTGGATTTCTATGAGGTGCACGAAGACCTCTTTGTGAAGTGTGTGTGTGTGTTACCTAGGTTTATAAAGGCAGCAGGACATTCTCTTGGTCCTGACTTTGTGTCCTTGAATGAAGATCCTCATGCGTGGGTCAATGTACAGAACAGCTGCGTATGCTCGGAATGATCGCCGCTCTGGCTTACTGTGGGGATGGAAGAGATGCTATCACTACACACACATAGTCTTGATCACTACCTTAAGTACAGGTTAGTCATGCACATTTACAGTACAAATGTTTATCCAAAATATATATTTTCCCCCCTCATGTTTATGTCCCCCCCTCATGCTATCATGCACGCATGAAAACACACACACACACACACACACACACACACACTAATACTCACACTCCCTCTGCTGGAGTCCCAGCCATCAGAATATCCTGGTAGTCTGTCTCTACATCCAACTCTGGTTCTCTAGTATCCATCAGCTTCAGATTATAGATGATCACCAGAGTACCTTCACACACAAATGACTGCTGTTAAAACACACAGCTGCCCCCCGCCCCCTCTCCCGGCAAAACACACACACACACACACACACACACACTTACCACTGCTACCTTCTATCTTGTTGAACTGCTCCATCAGCTGTTGTTCAGTTTTAAAAGGAGAGTACTTGTAAATGAGCTCTGTCTCAATGGCATACTTCTCAGGGTCAGCTGTGACTGGCTGCCTGGTCTTCAGTTCCCAGGTGGGGAGAGGCACAATCACCTGACAGGGGAGGGAATAACTGAATATTACACAAATGCTTAAAGGACAATCTCCATCTTACTGAGTCCTAACCTCATCGCCTGACAGAGGAGTCACTCATAGGGCTTTCACACCGACAAAGAACTGTTCCGGTTCACGTTCGTGTTCGGGAACCTCCGAACCTTGATGCTGTCTGGCGAACTAGCCCGCGTTCATACCAGTGTAACCAGAACCATCCGCGTCATCAACGATGGGTGATGAAGGGGCAGGATAAACAAAAATGTCACAACTAGATGGCGGCTACTTCACTGGAAATTAGGATAATATCTTCCACTACAGTATCTGAAATAAACACTATTTTCTACGAAACGAAACAAAAGACACTTTCTACACGCGTTCTCTTACTAATCAGCTGCGCCATTACTGGAATAGAAATGGCTTACGAAATTTGCGTTAGCTTGTGTGAGTGTGTGTGTTTGCTAAGCATGTGAGGAAGATAGAGAGAATGATGAAACTTTTGATAATTGTTTTGATCACTAATGATTAGATTTAGATTAGATTCCATTTTGTCTCCTTCCTTCTTGCTGGTCTTTGCAGCCTAGAATATGACGCACCTACTGACGACGTGACTGTTCTACGTTTTGGTTTCCGCTTGAGAACCACTATTTTCAGATTCCTGCTGCGAACCAACTTTTCATTTTCGGTCTGAACGCGGCAGCCGGTTCCAGACTTGGTTTGCAAATGCAAACCGAAACGGTTCTTTGCCGGTGTGAGGGAAGATAACCAGCATTATTGTACAGGCCATACACACTGAATGGAATAGGTATAAACAACAGAAACTAGTGAAATCATGGCCCTATTGGATACACCTCTCCAGTCCTTTCAGATCTACATAAAGTGCCTGGATGCTAGGAGTCCATTTGGGATTCAACAAAAGACATCCTACACTTTATTGCCAGATTAAACCACTACAGCTGACCCCTGACCTCATCCAGCCCCTCCTCTTCATGGAATGTTCTAGACAGGAACAGGCAGGTGAGTGTGTTCTCCTTCTTAGTGAACAAGATGAAGTCCTTCCCAATACGCATGGAGCCCCTAAAGAACAGACACACCACAGTAAGTCAATAACCTCCAAAGACACAACACATCTATTCAGTGGGGTCTGTCCGTCAGCTTCATCTGGGAGTTCCACATGTCTCTTACGATTTTAGCCCGTTGCCGTACTGGCCGATGTGAGTGGACTCTGGAGTTCGCTTACTGGACTTCCCAAACTGAATCACATGAGTAGCTTCATCTGAGAGTGAAGGACGGAGAGAGAGAGAGAGAGTGAGTGAGATGTAGAGAAAGAGCCAGCGATTAGCATGGTTCAATGCTGCACTGACTTGTTAGACTAAACCTACCATGAGACATGCTAGTATAACTTGGACCTCAGTCTCAGTTAGTTAGAGCCCTGTTATTGTAAGTCATTGTATATGAGTGACATCAGTGTAGCACTCACTGGGATCCATTCCTGTCCCATCGTCCAGGAAACTGAGCATGTAGCCTCCACGGAGGTCTTGTCTCTTCTCTGTCAGCCAGGGGAGGTGCAATACAGGTTAGAACATGATGGTAGATGTGTGTTGGAGTCGGAGAGTGTGTGTGTGTGTGTGTGTATATATATGTGTGTGCATGGCGTACCTGTGTAAATGTCGATCCGGGTTGCATTTGCATCCCTGTAGGATAGATGATCGACAGGTGTATGACCGATCAGGGTAAACATAACCTGACACTGCTAAGTTTTATTTTAAGTGATTTAGCAGCACATATACATAGTGAGAACAGTGTTGTGTATCGTTAATAGAAGAGTCATTAAACTCAAGGCCTTAGCAATTGACATTATTAGTACCTGGAGTTGTCCACCAGCTCAGCCAGAGCTCCAAATAGAAACTCGTGGGTTGTCCTGGAAACATACAACAACCAGTCAATTCAATTGAACATTTATTTAAATGGCAAAGAAAGTCTGGGTAGAGGCGGGCAAGTAGTATGAAATGATTATGGGTGGTGGTAAGGGATAACGGGGGCGACTGATTGTGTACTGTGATGGTTGGCTCTAAATCAGTGGGTAGGACCCAGGGGTCCAGTAGTAAGAAAATGAAGATCAACACTCCTGAATGACTGTTGCAAAAATTGTTGCGGAAAATGGCTTCATATGATAAATCACATCTGCACTTTTTCTTAAGCCTGTATATCATCACCTTCTTAAAATAATGGCGTACGTCATATTTTCAAGTTGAGAAAAACTGAACCAAATATAGAATATATGATATTTAGACAAAAACATCATTCTCCTCAAAAGTGACATAAGCCATTATTTTAAGAAGGTGACAATATATTTTAAAGATGTGCTAAGCCTACAACCTTTTCTTACTCCAGAGTCTTCCTCATAAAGTAGTAACATCACGCCATCCATCCATCAACAGGCTTCAGTGTACATTGTAATTTACTGTGGAAAGTCATCACACAGCATCTTCCTTCATTTACTACTTAGTCATCCTCATTTGGACTTACATGTCTCCAGGGAGTGACGTTCCAGCACAATAGTAAAGGCAACACTGCTGCAATCATCACCCTTTGACCTCCTCCGCAGAGACCGGTGGGTATTGACCCTCCATCTTCTGCTCGCAGTAGTAGGCCTACTTGTTGCCGAGCGTATTTGGGTTGACAAAGCACCAGAGAAGCCAACACTGTCTAGCTGTTACACGTCTGCTACACAGCGGCTGGCTGAGATTCCCAGCACAATTAAGAAGCATTTGGGTTCTCTGTGTGCTCTCTCAAACGAGGTATCTAGAAAGCTCAGTTTAATTCATCTGCTTGTGATTAAAACAACTTTCTCTTGTGCAGTTTGATAATTATAATTCTCATAATTCTAATTATGCTCTCATAACATCTGACTGATTTGAAGACAAACATTTAGCTGTCTCTCTCAGCATTGACACCTTGAATATCAGCAGCAAGTCTCAACTGATTCCCAGGAGCACTGCTTCCCCTCTCCTGCGAACGTGGAGTTGTTTCAACTTTGCGAGGGGTTTCCTCTCCTGTGCATACTGGGGCTTCATTGACATTCCTCGGGGTTCCCCTGTCCTCCCCAAAAAGTCTCATCTGGCCCGTCAGACCTCTTCCTCCCATTACATTTAACATACTCTAGTATTTTCCTTTTGATTATTGTAGGGGATGGATAGTGTCAGCTCATTCTTGATACAGGAAATACAAAAACACTTCAATGAGGAGGGATGGTCTGCCACTGGTATTTGCCTTGGACCATACCAGTCTTAGACCATGTTCTTGAATTCTCTTGCATTATGTTTACACTCTTAACCCAAATGATTAAGAGATGTACGCCTCTTCTTCGGCGTATGGGTAGTTGTTTTCCTCTCCACTCCACCAGGCTCGGGGCCGAGGGGCTACCCTTTTACCACCCCGAGACCTGGTTGAGGGGCTCACCCGGGCTATATTTCTGGACACCCCTCCAGAAGCCACGTCATCGTCTCGTCATCTAATACCGACAGACCATGCATCCCGTTGGGTGGGTGGTACACCGGGCAATCCAGGATAACATGGTCTGCGGTTTGGTCCTCTGCGCCACGCTCGCTTCTGTTCGCTGTACGCTTCTGTACGCTGATGCACATTGAATAGGGGCCTTACATGCACCAGGTGGCATAAGATAAAGTTGATCCTTGCAGTATTGTTTGATGGTGTTAATGTCCAGGCTCTACCTGGCCTCTATGGTGAATCTGAATCCTAATCTTGTTTTGTAAGCCACAGCAGCTATAGAAAGAGAATCTCATGTCTGGCTGTCACATAGCAGTGACCTTGGAACATCAGCACCCAATTATATAACATCCCAGCGGTTCACAGGGGTTTTAAACAGGTGTTGCTCAGTTTTATGTACTCAATCATTGTTCCGTAGCAGTCAACGTCATTCCTCCTGACCCCCTCCCCATCCTTCCATTGTCTTCAGACTCAGTGGTGCCCAGAAAGCAGGTTTCATATAGTCATCCATAGTGTCTATTCTAACTTAGCTTTTAAACTGTGTTGGAGCCCCTACGATTCTGGATTACACTGATAAGACAGTGAAGCCCTGGGCTCAGGAGACCACTAGTGAGTGGCTTCATCTCAAAATCCACCAGCATACAAATGGTTCATGTAACATGTTCAGAGCTCTGTTTTTTCTTTGGAATCATGCAGGTCACCTTGTTATGGATCATGTGCAGTGCAAGTCACAGACTGAGGGTAAAATGGATAGTCCCACCACACCTGACTGCAGTCATTAGTAAACAGTTATTCCATAGGCCTAGAAAACCTTGAAAACACAAGTCGGCATGTTGGGCAAAGTGAACATTGGTGGCGTGAGAATTGGTCTGGGTGTGATGCATGTGTGGTATGTATTGGGTGTATTTTCCCCAAGATGGTACTTACGAGTTGGTGTGTAGATACTCAAAGGTGAGCTGAGCCCTATTCAGGCTGCTGTAGTTAGAGTAGGCCATTACCACTCACTAAAACTACTACTTATTCTCTTCCTGGTCTTCTTTTTGACTTCCTTTCAGTCCAGTGGAGTGGATCTATTCATGAGAACCTACACAATCACAACAGTACACTGGTTTAAAAATGAACAAAAAATAAACGTATCTGGATGGGGGGAAAAACCAATGACCTGAAATAAGGTGCGATCATGCAGAGCATAATACATAGAGAGGAAACAACTCAATCATTGATTAACCCCTAATGGTTGACATAGCCTACTCGCTACATTGGGCATTATATTATAGGCTTTTTCTTAAGACTGCTTAGGTCTACTCTCAAACGTCCTCAGCCACAGCACCACGCGCCAGGTGAACCGCTTCACTTTCAAAGCAAGACTCCCAAAAGACAATCCTCTCACGTGGGAGGTTCACAAGTGCTGAAACGGTTATGTATCATTCCAAAGGGTTCATCTTGACGTCGTTTTATGACTTAAGTATGGATGAGGAAGTAGACTGTTCTGTCATACTATGTTCTGTCAACGCTGGCAGGCAGTAATGTCCAGTCCAGTCTTCGATAAAAGGCCGGTACACTGATTACAAAGCTAACTAGCAGTGATATCCCAAAACCCACCTAACATTCTGATTACATAGCTACATCCTCATGTAGCTTACCTAGTCGTAGTAAACACCTGTAAAAAGGCCCGGTTAGGAAGTATTTAGCTACTTTAGCAAACCGTTTAAAACGCCAGCGAGTTCAGATAGAGTTACGGTCAATGGTAAACATCCGTCGGCAAAGAAATAAGCGTTCAAACATAAACATTCCAGAATGCACACACACCAGCTCCGAAGAAGGCCGCGAAATGGCTTTAGTCCCTCGCCTCTCTCTCTCCCAGTCTTGCGCAGAGAGCAGGAGAAGGCCCGCCTTTATCCTGCACTGACAGCCAGTAAGAACCCGCCTGACTCGTTTCGCTGCTACTTTTGGGCGATCTGGGGGGTATTCCATCAACATCGCTAAAAGAAAATCCAGGTTTAGTCTGACAAGTCTCGCGAGAGTTCCTAAAAATATCCAGGCATATTCTGATAAGTCTCGCGAGAAGTTATCAAAAATAAGCCAGGATTTTCCTTTAGCGACATTGATGGAATACCCTCCTGGTGAGCTATTCCAGTTTAGAAGATAAGCAACGACAACCAGTACCAAATGCTTGCTGTTTTAAAGGAATATAATTCCACTTTTCTTTCGTCTGATAATTGTATATCCAGAAAAGTGTTAGTCACTATTATTAATAGTATTATTATTTTTTGTCGGCAGTTTAGTCAGAAGGAGAACCAAAACACTTTTTGTTTTTGCTCAAATCTTTCAAAAATCGAATACCTTTTTTTATGTACTCAAAGGGCCTATTTCTCTCAAATCGTGTTCACAAATGTGTTTAAATCTGTTAGTGAGCACTTCTCCTTTGCCGAGGTAGCCTAATCCATCCATCTGACATGTGTGGCATATCAAGATGCTGATTAGACAGCATGATTATTGCACAGGTGTGCCTTAGGCCGCTGGTCACAATAAGGCCACTCTAAAAATGTGCAATTTTATCACACAGCACAATGCCACAGATGTGGCAAGTTTTGAGGGAGCGTGCAATTGGCATGCCGACTGCAGGAATGTCCACCAGAGCTGTTGCCTGTGAATTGAATGTTAATTTCTCTACCAAAAGCCGTCTCCAAAGGTGTTTCAGAGAACTTGGCAGTACATCCAACCTGCCTCACAACCGCAGACCACGTGTAACCACGCCAGCCCAGGACCTCGACACCCAGCATCTTCACCTGCAAGATCGATAGCTGATGCAACAATTGGTTTGCATAACCAAAGAATTTCTGCACAAAGTTGTCAGAAACCGTCTCAGGGAAGTTCATCTGCATGCTCGTCGTCCTCACCGAGGTCTTGACCTGACTGCAGTTCGTCTTCGTAACCGACTTGAGTGGGCAAATGCTCACCTTTGATGGCGTCTGGCACTTTGGAGAAGTCTCTTCATGGATGAATCCCAGTTTCCACTGTACCGGGCAGATGGCAGACAGCATGTGAGTGGTTTGCTGATGTAAACATTGTGAATAGAGTGGCCCATGGTGGCGGTGGGGTTATGGTAGGCATACGCTACGAACACAGGTGCATTTTATCGATGGCATTTTGAATGCAGAGATACCGTGACGAGATCCTGAGGCCCATTGTTGTGCCATTTATCTACCACCATCACCTCATGTTGCAGCATGATAATGCACGGCCCCATTTTGCAAGGATCTGTACACAATTCCTGGAAGCTGAAAACATCCCAGTTCTTGCATGGCCTATACTCCACCGGACATGTCACCCGTTGAGCATGTTTGGGATGCTCTGGGTCGGCGTATACAACAGGGTGTTTCAGTTCCTGCCAATATCCAGCAACTTCGCACAGCCTTTGAAGAGAAGTGGACCTACATTCCACAGGCCACAATCAACTACCTGATCAACTCTATGCGAAGGAGTGTGTTGCACTGTGTGAGGCAAATGATGGTAATGCTGCTCCAAAGCGCTTTACAACGGCTTCTCATTCACCCATTCACACACATTCAAACACCAATGGCGGCAAGCTGCCATGCAAGGCGCTGGGTGCAATTTTTGGGGTTCAGTGTCTTGCCCAAGGACACTTCGACATGTGGCCAGCCGGGGCTCGAACCGCTGATCTGCCAACCTTGTGATCATTAGATCACTCTATCTCCTGCGCCACAGCCGCCCCACAACCATGTAGTTGTATAGTATGTTCTGTTCTTGCATCCTAAATGTAAATATACTGTATGTGTGAATAACATGTATGTCGTTTTCTGGATTAGGTGCAACCGAGGTTGTTGACACAACAACATACCACAATCAGAAATTAACAAGAGAGGAAATAGTACAAGTGGCTATCGCCACAAGGATGGAAGTGCCAAGTGGCCCAAGATAATAGAACAGAGTGTTTGTGGCAGTCATGGTTTGAGTTTTTGAGGAGCTGTTCCCCTCTGCCCTGCAGATTAGGTAGAATCTCTGATGTGGAGTCTAATCTGATGAAACCACAGCTCTGTGGACTGTCAGCCATTCAATCACAACAGAAATGATGCATTAGATATGAAAGTATGTTCATGGTAAACACTTGAGATGTAACAAGCTGTTGGAAAATTTAAACAGTTTAATAAATTAATATAATAAAGCAATTGTAATTAAATCCTCACACTACTCCCAGAGTAGAATATCAGTCTAAAATTACAGCCAATCAGAAAGCAATGTTTGTTGGCAGCCTGGTCCCGATGGAAACTAACTTCCACTATTACAGTCCTTCTTCCAAAAAACATAAATGTATCCTTCATAGAACTACCCCTCCTTCCATAATCCTTTGTACAACCATCCTTTGTTCCTCCCTCTATGTCCTGCTGACTGCTCCATAGTGTGATGGGTAGGTTCAGGAGTCTATTAGAGGCTCCTGCAATGAAATCATACCGTGATGCATGGATTAAAAACTCAGACAGCATAGTACACAAACATCACACAAAATGCATACTCGCTTGGACATCAGGTTGGAGTTCAAATGCACCAGGACAGAAGAGAAGACAGGGTGAAAACAGAAGAAGGCAACACCAAGGGCACATGACACGTAAAGAATGTGATATTATCTGTAATAAAAGGGTTTCATAAATGTACCGAACTAATCTAAACATGTGAAACACTAAGGGCCGGTTTCACAGACAAGGCTTAAGCCTAGTCCTAGACTAAAAAACATCTTCAATGGAGATTTTACATTGAAAGTGTGATTTAGTCCAGGACTAGGCTTAAGCCTTGTCTCTGAAACCGGCCCTAAAACATGCAACATAATACTCGAGTTTTGGAAGCAGTGTTACCCTGTGCAGGTCCAATCCATTACTGTGGTAGCGGCGTGTGTGAGACTGTGTGAAGCTGGCAGAGAGACACATCAGCAAACACACTCCCAACAGACACGCGCTCACCTCCAACAAGTGTTGCTCTGCTACACCCTGCTGCTCCTGCAACACACACACAGACACACACCAGATTAGAGGGTAGTGTGCGAGAGAGTAGTAACTAAAATGAGGCAGCATAGGTGTGTGTGTGTTTGAGTACTCAAAGTCTTGAGTTTGTGTGTGTGTACCTGTGTTAGCATGGCTGTGAATGTGGGATCGAAAGTGTACTGTAGGCTGTAACAGGTCTGTGTCACTAAGGGCTTCTGATTGGTCATCTCCATAGAAACCACTGAGACAGGAGATGCCATCTTCTCATGGGCTGGACACTTTGGAGGCAATCTAAACACACAAACATACAGGATTGAGAGCTGTCTGGAGACACACAGGTTTGGTTTATGATTAAAGTAAAAATAAATCTAAACTAAATTACTATAGGCCTATTCCGTCCCCACACACATTGTTATGTTTGCACATCCTTCGAAGATAACTGCTTTCAATATTCTCTTTATTTATGTTTTGTGTGTATATATGCATATATATATATATATATATACATGTATATTGTTGCTCTTAACCAGTAAAGGGAAAGGGGTGGGTGGATTGCACATTTAAATTGTATCTTGATGTACTTCTGTATAAAAAAGGAACATTTTAGGACAAATTGTACATATAAAAAAATAAAAACTTTGCACATCCTACTAAGTGCTTTCTGTGAGAGGGCCAGCTAGTTAGCAGCGTTATAGTATCAACTGTTTTTCAACACAAATTCTGGAAACTGAAATAGAAAATGAGGGCCAAGCCGATGTAGGCTCAGCTCCAAAGTTCAAGTAGAAACAAGGTTTTACACACACAAGTTGTGTACAGATCTATGAGGAAACTCACGGGGTTTGGGGCAGTATGTGTGCAGGCGCACTAATGGTGAGGCAGGTGAGTGTGCCGTCACCTGCAGGTTGAGAGAAGACTCTCATCGTCACATTCACAACCTCATCACCTAAGGAAGGAAACAGCAATAGGAGGTTATACACCTACTGAGGACTTCACTTTTTCCTTCTTACACACTTACACACTTACACACTTACACACTTACACACACACACACACACACACACACACACACACACACACACACACACAACCACAACCTTGCATGTGTGAGTTCTGAGGTAGAGTCTAAGAACAAACACTACTTAGTGGTTATTCAAGCTATTCTAGTTAGGTCTGCACTTGGTACTGCTGTGGTGTGTGTGTGTGTGTGTGTGTGTGTGTGTGTGTGGGGGGAAGGATGACACTGACCTGTGAGGCCTAGCTGATGCGCCAAGAGGGTGGTGTGTAGCCCCAGGTCTCTCAGGGGTTGGCTCGCTGAGCTTTGTGTTAGAGCCAGCGGCACCTGCAGTGACAGATGCGCAAAAAGGCTTTGGGAGGAATTAGCCAATGTTGTTCCACCTGTCTTTTGACCAATCGGAGGCATGGTGACTGGATAGCCTAGTTCCATCGCTGTAACATTGGTTGTTGTACACAGCTGGAGGCGTGACAAAGAAGCCAGGAATTGGTTCCAATCCTAAGAGGAAACAGTGTTCACAAATCAGATCACAAATCAATACACCTCAGGCACATACACATGTAGTGTCTGAATTGGGCAAACCTATAGACACACACACACACACACACACGCGCGCACACACACACACACACACACACACACACACACACACACACACACACACACACACACACACCTGTGTACTATCAGGGTTGGCCAGGGTGTGTGTGTGACTGTAAGAGCTTAAGTAGAAGAGTGAGAGGGCCAGGGTCAGCAGACACAAGAAGAAGGTCACTCCTGGAGGATGCTGGGAGAAGAAGTCTCTCAAATTAGCTACCGGCTGCCAGGAACCCATCTCACACACCTGGAATACAACACACAAACACCTGTTACAACACTATTGAGGTCATACAGAAAGGTCTTTCAGTTGAGATACATAGGTTATTCCAAAACTCACGTAGAATCCCACTGTCTATCACATCCCTCATGCTTATCTCAGACTCTCTTTCGCCACATAGATTTTAGCCTTATGATGTTTCGTTGTGGCCCTGTGTTGCCCAGAACTAGTGGCCTTTCAGCAATTGTACCGGTCAGACCCTCTGTCCCATCCCTATCATTATTATCACCACCGGTGACCACTTATCCCTACTTAAATACAGGTCTATTTTACTAACAAGGTTAGTAGAGCTATCCTTGTATGTTAAAACTACTCAACTACTGTATCAACAACACTAATGGGTTTGAGGTAGTAGCCTATGCCATTATCACTATTGTTAAAGCTACCGTCAGAGAAAGAACATTGCTTACTCTTATTTTAGCCATCAATACAGACAGTCTAGCTATAACAAGCAATTGACTACAGTATAGCCTGCCAGGCTAACATCACTGTTAACCACGCTAACATCACTGTTCTGGCAAAACAACAGGTCTTAATATTGAGCACCAATTTCCATAATCATCATCACACTGCAAGAATATTCATGCATACTCATTGCAGAAAAGCATGCCACAACATAATCACCGCCAGAGACAGGATTGTTTATTGCTTACGAGGATCAGCTGATAGATGAATCGGCGGACCTTCCACATCCACAATGACGATCGCGTCCGTTGCTGCTCATAAATACTCGTGTTTCTCAATCATTGGAGTTAATGATTGCTATGTCATCTCGCCATGTAATCAGCGGGTTTACCACTCAAAGTTGAAAGTACAATAAAAACAGGTGTGCTGCAACTTCCTACCTGAGCTAGTTGGAGAAAGTTAGCTAACCATCTAACATGTTAGCTAGCTCGCTAAATGCTTTCTGAACGACAAAAACGAGTTATTATGAAGTTGCATTCACCTTTGTACATATCTTGGAGCAGCGAACCGTTCGGGAGAAACAATCAGACACGAACGCAACAGTCTGTCAGCTCAGCTGCAACGGGCGACCCGGTAGCTAACCATGTCTGGAGTATTGCTGCTCGCAGTGTTGTGTGAAACCAGTCTTTTCAAAATAAGAGTCTTCCTAGCCAGTTAAATGTATGCTACAGGATGTTGTGTATTTTTAGCCACACCTCCCCACTAACTTGAGCATTATTTTACCAAAGTTTGTTGGCCTTAAACGAAGACGGAGGTATGGTCTAAAGAGATTGATAAACATTTATATCATGAAACATATAATCACGTAAGCTAAAATGTTATTGAAGAATTAGTAACAAAGATCCAGTAGCATCTCTTAAGGTTGCTTCTCTTTAGCCCCATGGTATAATAATTAGGCATTGTCTTATTAAGACAATATCGCTGTTGTTGTTTCTTACCCAGATGATCAATAGATCAATCGATGACCAGTAAAATAGTGTATGTTGTCTTGACAAACAGAATCTGACGTCTTTGATATCAGAAAAGTATTATAAGGATGACATTTGCCCAAAAGCAATCTTTAATCTTTAACGCCACAATCTTTAAGAAATCTTTAATGCCACAATAATTTATCAGTGCATTAAAAATACAACACTGAGTAGGCCTACATTACACCTTTGAATTAAAAAAAAAATGAAAACAAGTTAAAATCAAATCGCATTGTCATTGTAGAGATATGCTTCAATTAAAATAATACCATAGCAGCAATATTCCTTATAAATCTAATCATCGCACCCACAATGTCTTATTTCATGTTGCCTAAATTAATAGGCTAGTGCAATTCATTTCATGTTTTAGGTTCTACCTTTGCACTGTCTAAAGGGAAAATCTATTCTCTCTGAAACAGAGTTTTTGCAGATCTCACATCACATTACGAGATATGTTCTTTGTTACAGCCATTTCCCTTTTCTCAATGTAGTTACACCAGAGCTTTAGATAAATATGCTAACCCAAAAGTGCAAAAGTTATGATTCCTTTCCCTTTTGAAATAAAACATAAGGATAGCAGTGAGGGAGAAGTGTACAGTTGACGTATACAGGTATGTGAAGGCTCAGCGGTGAGGGGGTGTGAGGGGTATGGTTAGGGGGACCAGGTGACATGTACAGGTGTGAAGGCCCAGGTGTCAGGGTGGCCCATGTGCATCAGGTCACTGTAGGGGGAGGAGCTCCACTGGAAGGGTGGTACCTGGTCCCAGGTAGGCCCGCTCACCGCTAGCAGACCAAACTCACGGAACATTCCATACGACGTCACCTGCAGAAGTACACACAAACACACACACGCACACACGTGCACACACACACACACACACACACACGCCAATCAGTCCCTCACTAGAGACTAACAGATATAATGATGTGGCATGATGTCACTGCACTAAACACCTAACCTCAAATGACACTGTTACACTGTCTGAATGAGTTTAGAGAGTGCGGGAGAAAGACATACCTTCATGTCTGTTCCCCCGTGTGGTCTCTGTCTCAGGGCTCCGAAGGGATACGTCCCATTGGCAGGGTTCAGGTCTGACCGTGCTGAAATAGCATTCTCCCCGTTAGCAGGCGGGTTGCAGCCCTCGCACCGAGACAACGGGTCCTCCTCAAAGTTATTATACCTAAGAGCAGAGAGGCAGATACTCATAAGTGGGCACTGGGTAAAGAAATACAGGGACGATGGTAGCAGCACAAAACTAGCATGGTGTTCAGGTTTTTACCAGCACCTCCTGTAACACATCTGATGTGAGGCTTCTTATTGGCTGGCCATACCTCATGAGGCGGACCATGGAGTCCATGTCTGTGACTTTGGTCTGGTTCCGTCTGAAGATCTGAGCTCTGGGGTTCTGGTCCAGGGAGAACCACGGACCAAACTTCTCTACCAGCTCTCGACAGCCGCTGGTGTTAAACACCACCTCATAGTACCTGGACACACACACAGTTTGCATCACATCTCATGTAAATAATAATAATGGGAGGTTCTGAGTCAAATCCTCAGACTCAGAACACACCTCTCTATTCCTGCATTTTGTAGTTGATGTAATTAATTATATGGTTCTTGGTACTTACGGGATGTTGTAACTGGCCCAGTAGCCCTTCTCCAACAGTTCCTGGGTTTTATCTGTGTAAACCACTAGCCCCCTACAACAATGATTAGATTAGAGAGATTAGATACTCATTCATTGTTTGGGTTGGATGGAGTTGAGAAGCTGGTTAGGGGTTGATCTGAGTACATAGGGTGGGTGTGTTGAGGTGTACATGGTGGGTGTGTTGAGGTGTACATGGTGGGTGTGTTGAGGTGCACATGGTAGGTGTGTTGAGGTGTACATGGTGGGTGTGTTGAGGTGTACATGGTGGGTGTGTTGAGGTGTACATGGTGGGTGTGTTGAGGTGTACATGGTGGGTGTGTTGAGGTGTACATGGTGGGTGTGTTGAGGTGTACATGGTGGGTGTGTTGAGGTGTACATGGTGGGTGTGTTGAGGTGTACATGGTGGGTGTGTTGAGGTGTACATGGTGGGTGTGTTGAGGTGTACATGGTGGGTGTGTTGAGGTGTACATGGTGGGTGTGTTGAGGTGTACATGGTGGGTGTGTTGAGGTGTACATGGTGGGTGTGTTGAGGTGTACATGGTGGATGGGTTTGGGCGCATTGTGTGTTGTTGAAAATATCCATGATACCTTACATCCAACAACGAACCGCTAGAAGTCGCTAGGATAGAGACACCTGAGCCCCAAAGCCATTTTCCTAGATCTCAGGCCTCCCAAACCTCTACCCGCATGGAGCTGTCCACCGGGGGAAGGAGATCTAGGGGTTTCATTTATGAACCAGAGGATGATGAAGCCTTAAGCCTGTCCGTTTCTGAGACTGAGAGTGAGGCGTCAGTAACACTCAGGGACACTGAGTCAGAACACGATTGGTCAGAAGTATCACCAGTGGGGACCTAGGTTCCACTATTATGACCCAGATGAATACGCAGTCGAGCATAGTGCAGCGGGGAGTCCAGTTAAGGTTTATAACCTAAAGTACAGAAATACTGCCTTATATTTGAGGAGACGAAAGGCACAGGATGAGGCCAGATATCTATCCCAGCTCAGTAAACAGATCTCAGATCCCCGGACAACAGCTAAACCAACGGCTAAAGACCCAGGGACTGAGACAAAAGACATATCCCTGCCTTGCTGGAATCTTCCGCCAGGGTGGACCCTCCTAGACCAGGTTCAGTTTGACAGGCCTGTGCATTACATCACCAATGTCAAAAGTTCCTCAAACTCCACTATACTGATTTCATCAGAGAAGAAATCAGAAGGGCATTAGCAACTAGCCACAGGGCCAGGAGAGGGAGACACATCACAGATGATCCTAACAGGGGTCATTATAACACCATCAGCAGAGGGCAACGATGAGCAGACCCCACCTCCGTCCGAGGAGGATCTAATGCCGGGTCGGGACTTGAACTAGAACATTGAACTGTTCCACATGATTGACAACCATGGTATACCACAAACGACTCCAGAAGATATGGAATTTGCTATGATGATTGTCTCTGTGATGTTCTGACAGAATAATTTGCCATGAAATGTAACTCACGCTTACCGCTTGCACAAAAATATAATCAGGAAGTGAAAACGCTGAACACTTATACTCTGAGAGAAATCAATATATCTAAGATACCCACTAGAATGGGATTGATTGTGTTGCAAGATGTATATGAAATGTAATGTAGCTGGTACAAACAGTGCCTCTATAATCAAAGAGAGTTAAGCGGGGTACACACATAAGGATTTTCTGAGATTTCACCGATTTTCGGGAGGCTGAAAACAACAGAAAACGCCCGGTTATCAAATGGCTCTTAACATTTTCCTATAACAGAATCCTGGGGTGTGAGGTGTGTTAAGAGTCAATCAATTGTCAATTGTCAATTGTCAATTGTCTCTCCCGACAACCTGCTCGGAAAATGGGCGTGGCCGGCAATCGTAAATGTGAAATGTGTTCAATAATTACGACCAGAAATCATAGGGTTGCCAGATATTTTGGTGGAATTAGCGGTTTTAGACTGTGGTTAGGGTGGAAAATGTCATTTACATCTGGCAACCCTGCTCGCGAGTCTAACTATAATGTAGCCAATCAAGAAGCGAGCTGACTTCTTCTTTTCGTTATTCTGCACTTTATTTGCCCTGTCGCACATGGTTGTCTCGTACAGGTCAGTCAGGGTACTACGTTAGATAATAATAATAATAATAATAATAATAACATTATTTGTATAGCGCTTTTCCTGCAAACGTTGCGGCTCAAAGTGCTTTAATCATGATGATCAATAATCTTAATTTAATTATTTTGTAATTTAAAGGCAATATTAAAAGGATGGGTTCACGCGAGATTTCTGGCTTGGGGAACGAGACTCTAGAGAGTTCGGAATCTGTCGTTCCCCAAGCCCATTTTCCGAGCAGGTTGTCGGGAGAGTTGATTGCACAATTGAAGAGAATTGACTCTTAACACACCTCACACCACAGGATTTTGTTATAGGAAAATGTTAAGATCCATCTGATAATCTGGCGTTTTCTGTCGTTTTCAGACATCCCAAAATCGAGCAGAAAATCCTTATGTGTGTACCCCGCATTATGAGTGTTAAAGATGATGAATGATAAGACTTGAGATAGGACCAATGTGTTTAATCTTGTTGTTGATTGTGATGTGTGACCACATGGGTATCTGTCTGTTTGTCTGTCTGGGTGTTGGGGTATTTGTTGTCTGGTATACATCTGGATGGATCTTCATGGGTTTACCCTCACAAGCACACACGCACGCACACACTCTGTCTGTCTCGGTGTCTGTCTTGTATAGTGTGGTTCTGGGATTACTTGATGTCTAACACCTGTGTCCTGTTCCTCAGGTGCTGATTGCACCTGGTGCCCCAAGTATAAAAGACCAGAGAACACTCCACTCCTGGCTTCTTACCTGTCTGCACAGCATTAGTATTTGCTATTCTCTTTAGTTCTTTTTTATTATTATCATTATTTTTCCTTTGTGTTTGTTTTTGTCGTTATGTTGAATTTTTTGTTGGTCCTTACCCGAGAGTGGTAATTATTAAAATAATTTTCTTTGATTCAAACAGCGACTTTGTCCATCCGTTTCCATTATAATGTACCATTGACATGTGACAACGAGCCCAGAGGGCATTTAGTCAATGATAATGTTATATTGATTAAAACAATGATTTATGTTGAACTAGTGGCAGAGATTGAAGAGAAAGGAGTTCCCTTTTTACCAAAATAATCTCTCTCGGCCTAAGAACAAGTAAACGTTCCCCTTCTTGACCAGATGGTCTCAGGGAGAGGAGAACTTCCTCTTTTTAGCCAGTAGCCATTAGCCAAGATGTCACCAGAGGGAAGTTCTCCAATTAGCCTTTAGCCCTAGCCAAGACGGCTGCCAGGCCTCAAGAGAGGTTGACTATTGTCGCTTCTCCATTGACCAGACCAGGACGGTACAGGACGGCACGCATTTGTATCTTACCCGTACAGTATTTTCAGAAACGCTTCTCCATTATACACAACAGACCTGCCTCCCAGAATGCATTTCGCACCGGCCGGCAGCGGGGATCTTCCATCCTCCTTTTTAAACCTCCATTGGCTAAAAGCTGTAATTTTGGCTCTACAAGTGTAGACTTTTATTCAGAAAAAAAGGTTAAGACTTGTATTCTGAAACTACATTTTTCGGACTTTTATTCAGAAATTTTATTTTCCAGACTTTTATTCTGAAATTTAATTTTTCGGACTTTTATTCAGAAATTTTATTTTTCTGACTTTTATTCAGAAAAAAAAAGTTAGACTTTTATTCTCATTTTATTCAAGTTTTAATGTATTCAGTCAAGAAAGTAACCATATATATTCCCAAAATGTGTCCAGTTTATCAAAATAACCCGTTTATATATCTGATCTGACGTTTTTTCCCCACTTCTGTTCGCTAGCTACATTACGTTGCTTATACTTCACTGCGGGGTTCGACAGAAACATCGTAACATAATTGCTAAACAAGTTGTAAAATGATTTGGGGGGTCAATATCTTGTGGTCTTAGCAGTTGGTAAAAGAACAGGATTAAAATAAATATATATATGAGCAATAACATATTGTGGGCTTGCTACAGCAAGCACAATAACAACCAAATTGTTCCGTCTGAAGCTACAATACTGGGACCATTCGTGACTGGGCTACAGGCAGTCAAATACTAGGCAAACGTGTATATAAGACACAAATAAACTTGGGTTCCATGCATTTCAAGTGGCATCTTTATAATCATGACGACGTAGTCATGTCTAAGAATGCATTTCACCATGTAAATTCCCAATATAGTGAAAATACCACCGCTCATCCGTGATCAGACTTAGCTGGGGTGCTGCAGCTGAAGAGTATCAAATAGAGTGGAAAAAAGCAGCATTTGCACACTCAAATGGTCTCAAGGCTCTCGGACCATTGTACACAACAGCTGTATGACGCGTCACTTTGTAGCACAGATGGTACCTTCCGCTCCGAGTCAGGAAGGGTAGCTAAAATCAGTACGGGTACTACGGCCTGGTACGGGCCAGTTGGCAGTGGAGAAAGCAAAACAAAGCGGGCGCACAGGTTCTGGTACGGTATGGTAGTGGAGAAGCGCCATAACGACACAACTCTGCAGACGGGGTCATCTAAGGATGCCGTGCAGAGACCCAGAAAGGGTGGTTTCCACCTGGGGAATTTATGTACTTTCCAATGAAAAAGGGAAGTAAGGCACTAAACAATCATTGGCTATCATAAGTTTGAGAAGAGGGGTATAGGGATGGAATGTTTAGGGTTTAGGGTAAGGAGGGTTAGTGACAGTGTTTAGAGGCAGGGTAGTGCCTTCTTGTCAACTGTAAAAACTTTAGATTAATTTTGCACCCTTTGGGCCGATAGATCTGACCCGTTAAGAGGGGGGCTAGTCCGGAGCTTTTGCCGGGAGACAGTGTGTACACAGACTTACGGAATCTGCTCCAGCACAGTGAAGAGTTGGCCCTTAATATCCGTCTTCCCCGGGGTGAAGTGTTTATAGTCCACGATCATCCACTGGTTATTATACCTTCACACAAAACACACAGAAATAACAACATGAGAAAGCAGCAGAGATAACTGCCTGAAATTCACCTTTGACCTCTGGCCTGTAATTCTACACTCCCAGGGCTGAGTGTGTGTGTGTGTGTGTGTGTGTGTGTGTGTGTGTGTGTGTGTGTGAGAGGGATAAAAAGAGTCTTTAGACCTGTAGGTCTAAATCAGTTCTGACTCACACAAGAGGGCAAGACTCAGCACTTCAGAGAGAAATAAAACTGTCAGCTGACGCTGACACACACACACACACACACACACACACACACACACACACACACACACACCCCTCAGCTGACCTCATGTGATGTTTGCTCACACTCATCAGTTCCAATACTCTGCTCCAATAAACTGCCTCCTTGGGGGGGTTGGGAAGGTTAGGAGGTACAGGTTCTAAGTGTGTGCACTCACGTTCCACTATTGTACATGCTGAAAATCTCTGCCCACTCCTTTCCATTTGTAGCTAGCCGATTGGCCACAATATTCCTCAACCACTCCAGGACAGCTCCAGTTGGTTGAACAAATTTCCAGAGGGCAGGGTTGCTGTTGCCAATAGTGGTTTCCAAAGTAACCTGTGGAGGAATAGAGGAACGTGGGATGAGTTCAATTAGCTAAACTATTCCATTTACTTAAAACTGTTCTATGACAGTTACACACACATACACACACACACACACACACACACACACACACACAGCTCTCACCAGCCCGCTGCTGAGAATGTAGAAGTCATCACCAGAGAAGATGGATCCGGGATAGGAGGAGAATGCCTGGGTTCCTCCGGGGAGACTTTCACTGTCTGAGAACACAGAACAGACCTCAGGGCACAGAACCGCACAGTCAAGTTCTATATGAGAGGGTTCATGAAAACACTCTGAACTAGAGGTTACTGGAGGGGTCAGGGTTAGTTACCTGTAGGAGACACACTGGGGTAGCATATCTCTATGAGAGGGTTAGGGAGTTAGGAGATTAGCTACCTGTAGGGGACACTTGATAGGCAAAGCTGTATTTCTTCATGATGCGGAGCATGGCTTGGTAGGTGTTCCAGGTATCATGTGACACCAGCAGGTCCTTGTTGCCAGGCAACAGCTTGATGAGGGCAGAACATGATCCAGAGCCTAATGGTTGTGATTGACTGGATTTGTTTAGGGCCGACTCCAAATCCTCCAGATCTCCACCCATCTGGAACAGTCTGGCCACAGGGAGGGGGGAGGGGGGAGGGGGGGTCAGAACTGGGATGACTAGGGTGGGTTCAGAAGGGTGAAATATTCAGAATGTGATGTAAAGCGGTATAATAATAATAATAATAATAATAATAATAATAATAATAATAATAATAATAATATGTTGCAGCTCAAAGTGCTTTCACACAGGAACAAATATATATAGTATAGAAATTGACAGGATCTATTCACCACGTCAAAGAATAATGTCTCTTGCTATGTGTATGTGTGTGTGTGTGTGTGTGTGTGTGTGTGTGTGTGAGTGAGAGAGAGAGAGAGAGAGAGAGAGAGAGAGAGAGAGAGAGAGAGAGAGAGATGCAGGGAACAAAGTTCCTGTGTGAAAGGGCCTAGAACAAGATAGAAGATCTAGAAGTGATATCACTTACAGGAAGCCAAAGGGGTTGAGTAAGAAAGGGCCTTTGGGAAATAGCAGCTGGTCATTATAACTGTCCTCTAGTCCCTTCAGCTGTAACAGAGCCAAACGCACCTGAAAAAGAGAGAGAGATAGAGTGTGTGTTGTGCGAGTTTGGACCATGAAGAGCATGCACGCATGCGCAAATGACACACACAAATGAATACCTGGTGCCAGTAAGGCGACTGCGGCTGCTCCTCTATCTGTTCTCTGAGCCACTGCAGGTTGGCTGTGATGTAACTCTTCAGGCGCTCGCAGTAACCCGTCTCAAACTTATAAGGCCCACAGTACCCCATCAGAGTGTTCATCCAGTGCTTATAGATGAGCTGTGAGACACACACACACACACACACACACACGACAGATTTAGATAAGCAGTAGGCTATGTGAAGCAGAGCAAATATGTAATTAGCACAATGGTTTAGAGTTGCTATGGGGACGATCCTGACCTGGGAGGTAACTGCAGCCTCCACAGCTCCTGCTGTGTATGCCTGGATGCTGTCATTATAGCGTCCACTAGTGGTCACTTCAAGAAACCCCCAGCTGCGAGAAGAGGGAGTATGTAACATCAATGCCGATGTCCTATCCCAAACTCTAGCCAAGGCACTTATGAATGGATGGTTAGGGGTAGGGTTATTGGTGGCGAAGCGGATAGTGAGTTGGGGTGGATCAGAAGGTCAAGAGTTCAAATCCGACCTGGGAACACCACCACTAATATGCCCTTGAGTAAGGCACACATAGCCCTAAATGACTCCAGGGAGAATGTGAATGTCCCTATAATCTCTAATTGTAAATAGCTTTCGCACCTCCCACAGGTCAATATGACAGATGTATATAGAAATAGAGATATTGATACTTCACTTAGGAGTTTTCTCATTCACTCGCTACTGTACTTACCCTGAGTTCTTGATGTCGTCGGTAAAGTTAGCCCAGGCGACATAATCGCTACGATAGCCCTTGTGCAAAGACAATTGCCCAGTTTGTTCATCGAGGACTGCGGAATAAATTTCGGCTCGAATAGACGTCAACGAAAAGCACAAAACAAAAATGTTTACAAATGTTGTTGACGTGACTATAGCCATCTCCACAACGACAAGTCATATGACCGTATCATGTGACGACCGGGACTGGCATTTCAAAATAAGAGTCGCTCTTGAGTCTTGACTGTCAACCTGGTGCTATTCCCCCGCCTATCTGAATGATCAACCCATCAGAAACCAAAGTATATATAATACCATACTCTAGAACCGTGGAGTAGCAACATGCAGCACTATAGCAGGTATCAACACTGTGTGTTGCTGGAGTGTAAAGGTGCACCTATGGGTGGTGGTGCTCATTTGGAATTTCCTGTCTTTTGTGGTTTTTGACAAGCCATAACTTCTCGGTTAAAACATAGTTTCTGGCCATTAATCATTCAATCAATTAGTGTAGACTAGGGTTGCAAAATTCTGAGATTTCCAAAACATGTACATTTCTGTTTTGCACAGTAATTCCATTCTATACAATCGCAACAACATTCACAACATTTCTGGAGCCTGGTAGACCCAGACAACTATAAGAATATTCACCAAGCAGCCCTGAAAGTATTTGCTTTATTTGTCTACATACCTTTGCCAATCAGCTTTTTCTGATATGAATGTAATGAAATCTACATTCTGAACAAGCCTGACAGATGACCATTTAAATGACTCTATAAGAGTGAACCTAAGTGGATACACTCCAGCATACACAACTGTAGTAGACTCCATGCAGTGACAGTCATCTCACTAAGTGTAGGAATGAGTCAACACACTTATTACACACATGCACAATATTTTTTGAAAGAGACAAAAAGACAAAAGAATTCGTTATGTGAATGAATGTAAGTAATAAGATATGAGTAGCGCTCGGCCACTTACATTTTTTCAAAGTAGCTCTCAGATGAAAAAAGGTTGGAGACCCCTGCTTTATGCTGATACATGCCTGCCATCTAGTGGACATTTAAGGGTACGACCAGGTAGGGGGATATTGCTTGTAACACAATCCTCATTCCTTCTCTCTCTCTAACCTAATCCCATAGTAACCTTCATAATTCAGTTCTAGATATGTATTTTCTTTATGTGGCTAACACAACTCCAATTAAACTGCTTCATAAAGTTAAAGTTAATAAATGTATAGTAATAATCACTTTAATAGTAATTACTTTGTTGTTTAGTATCAGGGAGGGAGGGAGGGAGGGAGAATGGATGACCATCTTTCTTCAGTAGGCATACCATTTCTAGCTCATGTATATTTCTAATGATTCATTATATGTCTTGTACATGATTCTTGTTATGATTCTTGTATATGATTCTTGTATATGATTCTTGTTATGATTACATTTCTATTGGGATATTGCCTCAGGCATAGCTGTAAACATGCTTAGCTACTATATTTGTTGCTGTAATCGCAGTTGCTTCTAGCTATGATATTTAAGATCACTTATCTAGTTACACAATCTTCAGCATAACAAGTTCATAAGAAAAATGAAAAATGCACAAGCAAAAGGAATGGAATCCAAATTATTTTTTATTCACGGTGGACAGCAGCTCCGGCCAAGGCTGTTTGCAGTTGTGAGCGTCCTCTGGAGGAGTCGTGCCGGGTGCTAGAGACAGGAGAGAGAGTTCATATGAGCTTCACCAGGCCTATAGCTACAGAATAAAATACTTTATTAGTTTAGTTAGTATGTCCTTGGTCTATGTGTTCTATGTGTTGACTTACCTCTGCTGTGTCCATCGTCGTGAAGACGGTTACTGGGGGGACGGAGGCCGTCTGCCTGGAGAGCAGCTCAGCAGCCGGATACCTACGTTGATGTCCTTCTGTCCTTCAGCTGGAGGCTGGACACCAACCTGGTTGGTCCTCTTGCACTATATCAGTTGTTACAGAAGAATAATCAATGACAGAACATATCTCTTAAAACCCCAGTATTCCTACAACAACAATGCATAGCTTGTCTGTTGTTTTACGATAAACTGGTAAGACTTTACCTTTACATTACATTTCCTTAATGTGAAATTATGTGGAATGTGGCTCTCTTATAAATTCACTGTATATTTCTGTTTTACCTTGCGCTTCACCATTGAACAGAATTTCCTGAATTTCCCTTTCTTCTTATTCCCACTAGCATCCCTCTGAGGCAGCTGGGCAGCGAGGGCCTGGCTCCTCTCCTTCTCCAGGTCGGAGTTGTCACAGACAAGACTCCTCTTCTCCTGCTCCATAACATGGACTTTTCTTTTGAGGTCTCTCTCTCTCTGTCTGCTTTCCTCCACCTCCCTGTCAAGCACCTGAGCCTTCTCAGCTGCCGCCAGCTTGTCCTCCAGGGCGTCTTTCTGCAGGGCCTTGATGTGGTCCTCTGCCTCCCTGGTGGCGTTGGCGGTCTCCAGGAGGGTCGCCTTGACCCCGGCCAGGCTCCCCTCAGTCTCTCGCTGGGCAGCGAGGGCCTGGCTCCTCTCCTTCAAGACTCCTCTTCTGCTCAAGACAAGACTCCTCTTCTCCTGCTCCATAACATGGACTTTTCTTTTGAGGTCTCTCTCTCTCTGTCTGCTTTTCTCCACCTCCCTGTCAAGCACCTGAGCCTTCTCAGCTGCCGCCAGCTTGTCCTCCAGGGCCTCTTTCTGCAGGGCCTTGATGTGGTCCTCTGCCTCCCTGGTGGCGTTGGCGGTCTCCAGGAGGGTCGCCTTGACCCCGGCCAGGCTCCCCTCAGTCTCTCGCTGGGCAGCGAGGGCCTGGCTCCTCTCCTTCTCCAGGTCGGAGTTGTCACAGACAAGACTCCTCTTCTCCTGCTCCATAACATGGACTTTTCTTTTGAGGTCTCTCTCTCTCTGTCTGCTTTCCTCCACCTCCCTGTCAAGCACCTGAGCCTTCTCAGCTGCCGCCAGCTTGTCCTCCAGGGCCTCTTTCTGCAGGGCCTTGATATGGTCCTCTGCCTCCCTGGTGGCGTTGGCGGTCTCCAGGAGGGTCGCCTTGATCCCGGCCAGGCTCCCCTCAGTCTCTCGCTGGGCAGCGAGGGCCTGGCTCCTCTCCTTCTCCAGGTCGGTGTTGTCACAGACAAGACTCCTCTTCTCCTGCTCCAGAACATGGACTTTTCTTTTGAGGTCTCTCTCTCTCTGTCTGCTTTCCTCCACCTCCCTGTCAAGCACCTGAGCCTTCTCAGCTGCCGCCAGCTTGTCCTCCAGGGCCTCTTTCTGCAGGGCCTTGATGTGGTCCTCTGCCTCCCTGGTGGCGTTGGCGGTCTCCAGGAGGGTCGCCTTGACCCCGGCCAGGCTCCCCTCAGTCTCTCGCTGGGCAGCGAGGGCCTGGCTCCTCTCCTTCTCCAGGTCGGAGTTGTCACAGACGAGGCTCCTCTTCTCCTGCTCCATAACGTGGAGTTTTTGTTGGAGGTCGCTCTCTCTCAGTCTGCCTTCTTTCACCTCCTCCCTGCAAAGGACCAGAGCCTCCTCTGCTGCCTTCAGCTTAGCAGCCTCCTCCCTCCGCCTAGTAGCCTGCTGAAGGCGTGCGTTCTGCTCATGCTTCCTTCTTGTCGTTCTTGAGCTATCGTTATACATGGCTACAATATGAAAAACAAGGAAGAGAATGTGAAATTACGTATTTTAGATTTATATATTATTATTATATAATTACTTGTCCCCTAGTCATTTCTCAAAACCAACAAACTAAACTGTCAACTTCTATGACGTCTTGCCGCAAGGCCTTCTGGGACCTGCAGTTCTACCTATTCTTAGTCAATACAACAGAAATGTACTTCTTTAAGTTATGTAACATATTAATCAATCTCTCTCTAATTTTCAATCATGTAACATATTAATCAATAATGTAACCTATAAAGTTAATCATGTAACCTACAAAGTTAATCATGTAACCGATAAAGTTAATCATTTAACCTATAAAGTGAATCATGTAACCGATAAAGTTAATCATGTAACCTATAAAGTTAATCATTTAACCTATAAAGTGAATCATGTAACCAATAAAGTTAATCATGTAACCTATAAAGTTAATCATGTAACTGATAAAGTTACAACAATCCTATTAATACAATCCATTTACACCTAATATGACTTTTACTTGTCAAGGCACAT
>NC_137690.1:17427022-17487022 GCF_963989245.1 Nansenia antarctica
GTTGTGTGAGTAAGTGGGGCTTCAATGCGATCTTCTAACCACTTCCCGGGCTGCTACCATGGAAAACGACACACCCCCGTGACCGTATGAACACGAGGAAGATAACCATCCTTAAATGGAACCTCGAAACGGTTCTCCTATCGAGATCGACAGACCGCAAAGTTCGGGAAATAACTGACGCTTTCGTTTTCATGCAATGAATTGAATACACCCAGACAAGGTGCCGCTATAATAACAATGGTAACGCCCGGTTATACTGCGTTTCTGTCTAAATGTGTAGTTTCTAGAGCCATGGCGTCATAATGATGGTATTAAGAGGTGGAATAATTCAGGTAGGACATCACTGAAGGCCTAGGTGTGAAATGCACCGCCCGCCACTTACAAAAACCTTCTGATGCCAAAAGCGCTCTCTCTTTGTTTCTCTCTCTCACACACACACACACACACACACACACACACACACACACACACACGCACACACACACACACACACACACACACACACACACACACACACACATTTTAATCATTTATTTCTGTCCACATAGAAACAAGTATACAGGGACACAAATACTGAAGGCACAGATGGGATGCATTCACAAACAGACATGGACAATGTCTTTCACATACAACAGGACAAGACTCACGGGTACAAGTAACACCGTCTCCGCCATATTTGGCGGCTGCCAATAATCGCAGAGACAGAGCAATACTTGCTGAGCCTTTTTGCTTCTCCCTTGGACATTCCCAGTAGACGTAGTCCTCTGACAACCAATCTGTGCACATGTCCAAGACTGCCAAATATAAAGATTAATAGCGTGCACCTATAGCCTAGCTCTGAGATGGTGTCTACAAGCTGCTGGTATTTCATGACCTTAGTCATGAAGGCTTCCTCTAGGCTTATATCAAAGGTGCATGCTACCTCTAATACAGACACCTCTCTGGACTCTTCATTAACAACAACAACATCTGGTGTGTTAGCAGACAACTGTGAAAAGTGACATTGGTCATTACAGAAATCGAACATGGATGCATTGACACAAGCATGTGTATACATTTTCACTGTAACTGGGAAGTGGAGTGATATGTCCTTTACTATTAGGCTCACAATTCTGTCATGACGTGCTATATACATTCCTTTGTAAACATAACAGCCATTCAAGATATGTGATAGTGTTTCTGTAACCTGTTCTGTGGTGTGGTGCAAGCAATGAGGAACCTGAGTGGAGGGAAACCAAATAGAGAGGTTGAGTCTGGTAGGAAGGACTTGTAATCTGGCCTTGGTTGTGAATATGACAATGTCCTCATCGAGTGCAGTGTTTTTTAGAAAAGAATGGGAAACAGAGTGATCAGCTGTGGGAAGACATGCCAGTTTTCCCTGGAGTTTCAGACCAGTCCAGTGTTGTTGTTGTTGTTGATGTTGATGAAGGTCCATGAGAGTCCGTCTGGCCCCTCTAGATGTTAGCTACACACACACACACACACACACACACACACACACACACACACACACACACACACACACACACACACACATACTTTTCTCAATACACATTATCCCATGCCATTTTTAACAAAAACACAATGCAAGAATTATGAAATGATTGGCTACATGATAGAAGAGACGCTCTATCATAGCCTAAGCCAACAATATCAGAAAAGGTCCACCTAAATAGAATAAAAAAGAAAAAGAATATTCAGGCACCAGATGACCAATCAAAATATAATGTAATATAATGCAATATAAGGCTCTCAGGCATTCTGTACTTTCAAATATGTATTCTCCTTGAGCAGTCAACATCAACTATCAGCTATTTCGCTAGCGAAAACGAAAGCTAACTTATTTGCGAAACAGCGCCCCCGCCACCACGTCGGCGCAGTGCCGCAATTGCAGTTTTGTCGGAGGCGGCCGCCTCATAATTCTCTATATGCAGGAAAAACCCTGCATATGCACTACCAAACGTGGTCCAATTGTAATATCTGCCAACAACTCAATTGTTGCTTGGGCCTACCTTATTTGAAGAGAAGCTCACATCGCCTTTCTAGGACGCAAACCGGTTAATTACCACATGTCTTAGAATTAATGATAATGATTTTATACATATATGCATCATAATGCATCACAGCACTGGCAGTGTCTACACATCAACATCCATCACAGACATAATGCAATAAAACCATGGGCACACACACACACACATGCACACGCACACGCACACGCACACACACACACACACACACACACAGACACTCACACACCACACACTCTCACACACACACACACACAGTCACGCACTCACACACACACACACACACCCCAGGCCTCTCTGCGCCCCCTATATGCAGCCCTGGTCCCTGTGGTCTTAAGCGATCATTTTCCAATAAGGAGGATCAAAGCAAAGCCATGTACAGAACCCTGTAATACACACTTCTGAAAACCAGGATAGATAAACTGTTGACCTCCTCCCTCCCTCCCACATCCCTCTCTCCATCCCTCCCTACCACATCCACCCACCCCTGAATACCATACTCCATAGAATAGAAATAAGTACAAACATGAGTTTATCCCCCTGCCTCCCTCCCACATCCCTCCCTCCATCCCTCCCTTCACCCCTCCCTCCCTCCCACATCCACCTACCCCTGAATACCACACTCCATAGAATAGAAATGAGTGCAGAAATATGAGTTTATCCCCCTCCCTCTCTTCCACCTCCCAGCGTCCCTCCCTCTCTCCCTCTCTATCTTCTACCTCCCAGCCTCCCTCTCTCCCTACCTATCTTCCACCTCCCAGCCTCCCTCCCTCTCTCCCTCCCTATCTTCCACCTCCCAGCCTCCCTCGCCTTTGCAATAGAATATTCTATACAGAAATAGTTTACCCCTCTCCCTCTCTATCTTCCACCTCCCAGCCTCCCTCCCTACCTATCTTCCACCTCCCAGCCTCCCTCCCTCCCTCTCTCCCTCCCTATCTTCCACCTCCCAGCCTCCCTCGCCTTTGCAATAGAATATTCTATACAGAAATAGTTTACCCCTCTCCCCCCCCTCCCTCCCTCTCTCCCCCCCCCTGTCTCTGGTTACCATAGTGAACATTAACAAGTTACTGTAAGATCCTGAGATGTAGAGGCATTGATTGGCCTCCTTGAAGATGGTCAAGACACCCACACACACACCTAACCACACACACACACACACACACACCTAACCACACACACACACACACACACACACACACCTAACCACACACACATGCACCCACGTCTTGCTTGCTATGTCTCCCTCTTATTAGAAGCAGTGTCAGAGTGTGTGCGTGTGTGTGTGCATGTGTGTCTGTGTCTGTGTTTCTGTGTGTGTGCGTGTGTGTGTGTCTGTGTGTGTCTGAATGTGTGACTGTCTGTGTGTGTGTGTGTGTTAATGCTGCCTGTTAAACACATGATTAGTAGAGCCTTGTTCTGCAGTGTGGGGGCGACAGGCACCCGTCACTGGGGTGTGTGTGAGAGGGAGAAACACGGTGGCTCGCGTGGGGAACAGTCTTTTGGCGCCATACGTTGTTGTGAATTAATATTGACGTGTAAAAGTCTAGGGCGCGAATATAACACGATCCGACTTTTTTCCGGGGAAAAAACCCCGTCTTATATTCGGGTCAATACGGTAAGTGGAATTTGATAATTTCCCACAGAACATCTGATGATCTCTCACGGCAGCACAGTGGTTGAAAAACACTACCGCAGACTAGGGCTGTAACGATTAGTCGACTAGTCACGACTAACCGATTACGAAAATTCGTCGACGTGAAATGTTGTTGTCGACTAATCGCATAAAAAAATTTATTAAAGGAAACGGCTTTTTTTTTTGTTTTTTTTGTTTTACGGGAGCCATGCAAGAATCAGCTGGGTAAGTTTTAGCTAACGTTGTTAGCCAACTGGCTAATTATTGTTAGGGTCGTAATGTTTATGTTAGCTTTACTGTTACATGTTGGAAAACAACGTCTCATGGACAGGGCTGTACATGCTATGAGCGTTTGTGCTATTAATTTATTTGCCCTGTGGCACGCATGTGACAGACAGAGGCGCTTGTATGTAACGTTACGTAGCAGGGGTTTTCCATGTTGAAGCCAGGAGAACGCGAGATGAAATGAAGTGAGGGGTGGTCGCTATTAAAATACCAGGTAGTCATGGTGGATGATCATGAATGATGCTTGATAAGTGAATGCTATTTCAATTATGTTGAGTCCACCAGCGAGCTGTCTGTAAGATAAACAGCGCCAAGCGTAGCCTACTAACGTGAGCTGTCTGTAGTCTAGCCAGCAATGCTAGCTAGCCAGTCAACTAGCTCTGTGAGCAGCTGTAGCTTGGCGTAACGTTAGGTTAGATAGCTAGTTAAGCCGGATTTATGCTTCTGCGTCGCCATTTACGCGCAGCGAAAAGCCACACGACTAATCGAAAAAATAATCGACAGATTAGTCGACTACCAAAATAATCGTTAGTTGCAGCCCTACCGTAGACGGTATAACTACTGGTGGATAACATTGATTACATTTACTTAAGGGGTCATACATAAAAGCACTGCATTTTGCACCACAAAACCACATACCATACAATCATTCACAGAAACACACACTCAATCACACAATTGAACACATTTACATCCAGTTTTCCCCATATGATATGACTATGATAATACCTAACTACATCTCTAAAATTCAAACACAAAACTGTTTTAAAATCCACTGTATGAAATAAGTACATTTATTTAGTAGAATAGCCACAAGTCATTCCCACAGCCCCTGTCCCTCTCATACACAATTTCATTTATGATTGCCACGACTGATGGTCATCAGAAACACACAGAGCTGTGTCACAGATGTACATAAGAGGTAAACTTCACAACAATACTAAAAGTCCTGAAAAGGCGCCTGCTGGATTGGATGCCATCAGTCTGATTCTGATCAATCAGGTCCAGATATATTCAGTCCCACCCACATGTGTCCACAGAGTACCAATCAGGGCAAAGGGTGAAGATTGGTGGGGGGTGTTTAGGAGGTCAGTCCACCTCCTTCCCTGCTACCTCCATCGTCTCCAGAATCCCCTCCATCACCTCTGCCTGCCGTCGCTTCTTTGGAGCATCTGAGAGAGAGAATATGAGAATGAGGAACTGGTAGTTGTGTGTGTGTGTGTGTGTGTGTGTGTGTGTGTATGTGTTGAGTTTGGGGCTAGTGTTGGGTGTTACCATGGAAATGTTGTGCGGTTTTCCTGCGCAGCGTCTCCACGGTATCCTCAGCGTCAGCCCACTCCAGCACCAACCGCCGCCCGTACAGATGGGTGCTGTGGCACAGCGCTGTAAAAGCTTTCTACATGGGACGCACAATACAACATAATACTTCTCAGCAAAGCACAGACAGTGTGTTCGACATCAAAGACTTGGTGACATTTTGTTTTATAGACCTATTTTAGGTTATATTATTTTATGAGAATAACCTAGAACTGTAACCTGGAGTTCTGAACTTCTAGTATAAATGTTTTTTTGTTTTTTTGTTTTACAAAAGCACATATTCCCATATGTGACAGCAGCTGGTGAAACCGGGAACAAGTAGGCAGCCAATCAAATGTTCAGACTTTTATTCAGAAAAATATATTTCAATGTTAGTCAACTAAAGCCAATTTTGGCCCGATTTCCCCCCTTCTGACCAAGGACAGCAAACGCCCAATTATCGGAAGGCTCTAAAGATTATCCTACAAGATTATCCTGTGGTGTGAGGTGTGTTATGAGTCAATTTCTCCCGACAATCTGGTCGGAAAATGGTTGGGGCCAACGGTCGTAAATATTAAATGTGTTCAATATTTATGATCAAAAGTCCTCTTGTGTGAGGGCGACTCCCGAGTCCGATTGTGACGTGGAATGGAATGTAGCCAATCAAGAAGCGAGCTGACTGATGCATCTTCCTCTTTTGTTCTTCGGCACTTTATTTCCCTTGTCGCACATGGCTGCCTCGTACAGGTCAGTCAGGGTACTACTACCCTGATCACGCGAGATTTCTGGCTTGGGGGACGAGACTCTAGACTGTCGTAGGACAGATCTTTATGTATGTGGTGTGCTGTATTGGGAATATCGGAGCACACCACACACAATACGATCAAAACTGTTCAATCCATGATTTTTTATCTTCATGTGTGGGGTCTCTCTCAGAAAAAAAATCTGTTTTGTGAGCCTGCTAATGTAAAGTAGTGTTATAGTTAACTAGGTTACGCTCACTCATAGTTAACGTTAACTCAACGCTACCAGATCTCATTCCACTGCTATGCGGACGACACCCAGCTTTACTTATCAATCAACACTGACGACCCCGCCGATCTGATGCGCCTGATGGACTGCCTCCACGATGTGAAGGAGTGGATGGCCCAGAACTTCCTACAGCTGAATGAGAGCAAGGGGGAAATCCTCCTCATCGGCAACACCACCGCCATCACTCAGCTCAGCACCAACATGGGAAGCCTGTCCACCCTTGTCAGACCACATGTCCAACCTTAACCGACAAGTGAGCTCCGTCGTGAAGTCATGTTTCTACCAACTACGTATCATAGCCAAGATCAAGTCCTTCCTCACCCCCAGTGACCTGAAGAGGGTCGTCCTCATGCTAATTTCATCTAGGCTCGACTACTGCAACTCACTCTATGCTGGACTTCCTGATAAGACCATCTACCGCCTGCAGCTAGTCCAAAATGCCGCTGCCAGGCTGGTGTCAGGCACTAAAATGAGGGACCACATCTCCCCTGTCCTCATCTCCCTTCACTGGCTCCCAGTAAAGAAGAGAGTGAAGTTCAAGATCTGCACCTTTGTCTACAAAGCTCTCAACAGTCTCGCCCCACCCTACATCAAGGACCTCCTGGAACTGTCTTCCACCTCAAGGCTCAGGCTCAGGTCCGACGCCCATCTCAGCCTGAGGGTCCCCCGCACCAACCTCAAGAGGAAGGGTGACCGTGCCTTTGCGGTGATAGCACCGACCCTGTGGAACGCGGTCCCTTCCGCCATCAAGTCTGCCCCCACTCTGGACTCCTTTAGAGCCAAGTTAAAAACCCACCTCTTCGTCAATGATGTTCCCTAAGTCTACTTCCTATTTGTTGTAAATTGTATCCCTTGAGTTGTTCGTTTAAGTAGTCTGTGTCTGTTTGCTTTCTGTGTTCCTTGTCCTTGTCCTTGTCTTTATCTGTTCCTTTACCCGGGCTGCGCCCCGGGCCGATGTAAAAGTTGGATGGGGGGCGCATTCTAAATAAAATTAACATTAACATTAACATTAACATTAGGTAGTAGTTAGAGATGCTCCGATCTGATCGGCGCCGATCGGTATCGGCCGATATGGCCTTGATCGGTTTTGATCGGAGTTCTCAAAACGGCCGATCAAACACGACCGATCAGTTTACAAAATGGCGTCGCCAGTCTGGAAATATTACACAGTGTCGGAAAGAGACAACAAATATGCCGTTTGTAATGTCTGCTCAAAAGAAATACCTCGCGGAGGAACGCACGCAAGGTCTTTCAATACCACGAATATCATACGGCATTTGCTGCGTTCGTTGATTCGCTCCGAGAGCGCCGAAGCGCACACTGGGCTCGACGTCATAAAGGGACCGAGTGCTTTGATTGGACGAGAGGCGTTCCACGAGTGCTGGTCAGAGTTCCAGCGCGACTTCACGAGCGTAGTGTAGGTAGTGTTCAGCGACGTCATGTGACCCAGCGAGCAGGAAGTCACTAAGCTAGACTAAGGCCCATAGCAACAACAACTATTAGCGCGCGAGTTTTAGGTCTTCCTCTGTGCACCTTGCACAAGTGTAGATAGCGAGTGACTTTTCAGCATAGCAGGACATATTTTAGATGATAAGAGGAACAGGCTGAGTGCCAAAAACGCTGAGATGCTTGTATTTCTCAAGGCTAATCTTTATTTATTTTATTTATGGACTTTATTGTCATTATCTTATTATTAATTTTTAATTATAATAATTATATATATAATAATAATAATAATAATATAATAATTATTATTATTATTATTATAATCATTATAAATAATTATTAATCTGCCAGTGATGCTGCTTAAGAAGTAAGGTTTGAGTCTGAAATCTCCTTAGGTGCAATGTTTTGTTTTTTTGTTTTATTGATTATTGCTGACTTGCTGTCTTATCTCCTCCTAAATATGACTTATTTTATATTTGGCTATAGCCTGTTTATGTTGCAGTTTAGTTTGGGTATGTTTATTGTTCTTCAGGAAAGCTACTGTATACTATAAGCTCCAAGTTCTCTAAGAGCCCCTAGTTCCTCTCATTCGAGTGGAATGTTGCACATTTGATGTGACAGTGTACATTTTATTTATTATGATTTTTATTTTCACATTTTATTTGTTTTTCCTGAAGTAAGCTACAGGTGGTTGTGAATTCAATAAAACAGATGGTTGTCAATTCATGATACTTTCTCATCTCCTAATTTCATTTGAATACTTAATATACAATGTCAATGGTGTTAAGAATAATAAAAAAACATAAATAATGCTACACAATAAATAGAATGCTTCAATTGCCATTTTCGACGCTGTGATCGGTGATCGGTGATATCGGATCAGCAGATCACTGATTCCAGTGATCGGTGATCGGTGATCGGCACCAAAAACCCTGATCGGAGCATCTCTAGTAGTAGTGGCGATTACTCACCAAATCCATTGCATTGCAATATTTTGGCATTGCAATATGTCTCTCTCAGATAAAAAAAGCTTGTTTTGTGAGCCTGCTAATGTAAAGTAGTGTTATAGTTAACTAGGTAGTAGTGGCGATTACTCACCAAATCCATTGCATTGCAATATTTTGGCTTGACTAGCGAGTGCGTCATTGATTTTCAACAATGTTGAAATCTATTTACATTTTTCAGAATAAAAGTCTGAACAATTTGATTGGTCGCTGACTTGTTTACGTTTTTTCCAGCTGCCATCACTTATACTCTCACAGACACACTCACCTTGGCATCCTGTTTGGTGAGGAAGTCGACGAAGCCAAACCCACGGTGAGACCCTGATCCAGCAGCAGCCGCTTTTTTGGGCAAACGAACCGTCTTTAGCTCTCCGAAAGTGCTGGGGGGAGACACATATCATCATCATTCTCTCATCCAATACAGTAAACAGGTTCATTGCAATGTGTGTGTGTGTATTACCAGAAGAGCTCTCGAATCTCCCTGACTGTGGCTTGGAAGGGAACGTTGCGTACGAGGATCTTGGAGCTGGTCTGTTTCTTCTCTGACTGCTTCTTGCGAGACACTGTCGCAGACCTGAGATGAGAGAGAGGGAGAGAGAGGGGACCATATTATTTAACCATATTAACAGAGATAGGGGGGGGGCATATGGTTAGTCTACAGTCTGAATGATCTCTATTGCAGTTTAGAAAGACTCACTTGGTGGCTTTTTCAGACACTTTCAGCTCCAACTGGTGATCATCCACACTGCAGTGCTATGAGAGAGGCAGTACAGGGCAAGAGGGAGAAAACACCAGTTAGGACAAATAATTGACTGTAGCAGAAGCGCCAGGGTAAGGGAAGATGGTCAGGTCATCTTACACCTTTAACAGGATGATTGTGTCTTTTGTTTGACTGAGAAATCACCTGTAGGGTTGGGGTTGTGGTTAAGGTCAGTATGTGTAGGGTTTAGGTTAATACCTGTAGCTGCCTCATGGCCTTCTGTGCGGCCTCGGGGGTCTGGTACTGGACAAAGCCATAGCCCATGGATAACAGCTTGCCTACAGGAGCCAACAGATGACAAACAGTACTGAGGCATCATTCATCACTGAAGCTTTTATAGCATTTATCCAGTATCAGCCTAAATGTTCAGTACCTGTCTTATCTTTCTTCTTGGAAATGGTGCAGGTTTTCACTTTGCCACATTTGGAGAAGGTCTGAGAAAAGGAGAGAAACAACAACCATGAGATATTCATCAAGGCCCAACTTCAACCTCTTCACCACATCGACTCACTCTCATCGTCTAAACCTCATTATTTCATCAATCTGAACCGTAACTCCTTATCATGACCCTACCTCATGCAGCGTCTCCTCTGCTGTGCTGAAATTGAGGTTCTTGACGAAGAGTGTGGAGCCAGGAGCACTCTCTTCCTCCTCATCCTCTTCTTCCTCCTCCTCCACTTCCTTCCCCTCTTTCTCTGGTGCTGGGGTTTCGGGGTTGGACTTTGTGACTGAGAGACACTCTGATTAATAAATTGTCTCTCATTCATTAACAGTGGTACAACATGTATACGATGAATAATGTGTCTGTAATATAGAGGGAACCAGAGAAGCCAAGCTAGAAAGAGATGATGTGTGTGATTTACCTGGGTCAGGTCTGGCTGCTGTAAACACTCCAATAGGGGCCCACTCCAAATACAGTGGGATGTGTTGAAACTAGAAAGAGAGAGAACACATTTAGGGAGGAAACATCTCTCCTCTCGTCCTCTGCTTAATGCTGACAGCAGCCCCCACGCACACACACACACACACACAGCTACCCCCACACACACATACACAGCCACCACCACCACACACGCACACCTTGCTGTAGGCCAGTCTTGTAAAAGCACGTTTAGCCTCAGTTGGTTCCAGGTATTCTATGATGGCGGTAAGCCCAGCAGGTGGCATAAGCACTCTACCGAGGGTGCCGTGGGGCGAGAACAGTGCCTCCAGCTCTGACACAGTCACTCCAGCAGGAAGATTTTTCACCAGGAACACACATGTACTCCTGCCAGCCGCCGCCTAAATAAACACACGACAAATACAAAAAGTATCGAAAGTCAATGTGAGATGGACACAGACAGACAGACAGACAGACAGACAGACAGACAGACAGACACCTACCTGACTGAAGGAGTCCAGACACACTTGGTTGTCCAGTAGAAACTGTCGAGTCTCCTGGACGATCTGAGTCTCACCAAGAGCCATCCGAACTGCAACACTACCCTTGGACTCCTACAGGGAGAGACATAGGCCATGTGCGATAACTCGTAACGCAACCTATTCATTACTATCTTTGTATGTATGGGGCTCATACGCATGGAAGACAGGTAGAAGGAGTAGTACTCACGTGGTCGAGTACTTGGCTCTTAGTGGTGTTGTATCTCTCAGCAATGGCGTCTGCAACTGCACTGGTGCCCAGAAACAGGGTGTTCCAGTTATGGGAGCTGGAGAGGAAGAAACATCGTAGCATTAAAAAAAACAGAAAGACATTAATCATACCGGACCATAACAACACTGGAATGTAAACTTTGTTGATGATTTGTGTGTCTGACTGACCTGGCTCCAGCTGCTTTGTCTTTGGCATCTTTCTGCCGCTTATAAGAGGAGGAGCCAGGGCCGGAGAGGGAGGAGTCAGCCTTCTCCTTCTTCAGTGTGGAGGGAAGCAGGTGCAGCATCCTGCCCTGAGAAAGAGACATGGAGAGAAAGAGAGCGAGATAATGGATTTGTGTGAGAATAACAGTTATATGCCCTCTATAATCAAGCTTACACTTTTCTACTGTAAATAAGGTCTATTAGAGCATCGGCAAAACAATTAGGGTTAGGGTTGGTTACCTGAAATACGTGTCCATCTAGCTGAGCCAGTGCTGACACAGCATTCTCTGGTATCATGTAGGTGACAAAGGCGAATCCTTTAGGCCTCTTAGTAAGATTGTCGATGGGAAAAACCACCTCAGACAGGGGACCTGCAGAACACAGAGTTATGGAGCTGGGCTGGGTTTGTGTGTGAGAGATACTATAATTGACTGACATATTATTTCCATCATTATTACCATTTGTCATTACTTTCTGATTTCTGATCTGTTTGTGATGCTTTGGCAATGTAAACATTTGTTTGTTAATGAGAAACACACCATGCTTGGAAAATATGTCTCTGAGCTCCTCTTCAGTGCAGGTGTAGGGCAGGTTCCTGACGAAGAGTCGTCCAGACTCTGCTACATCTTCTTCTTCCTCATCATCCTTCAGCTCCCTGGTGAAATTCTTCTCGCTCCCCTTCTCACGTTTGTCCGTCCGGGCCTGCCACACAGACACCCGGAACACTTCGATATAGCGGCCCCCTAAGAACACACAGACACACTGAACATCTCAGGTAGATTCAGTGATATGACGTTTCCATGGTTTATGCTTCAATTTGGCTTATCATCTCTGCCAGTAGTATCCCCACTATTTTGTGGCTGTGTCATATCACAGAGTCTACCTTTAAGGTTTTAAGTGAATAGAGTACACCAACACACAGACCGGCTGATTTGCTTACCCATGTAATCTTTGTTCCTCTTCAGGGCCTTTTCCACCTCTTCCTCAGAGCGCAGGTCCACATATATATAACCTGAGATATATATGCACATTCATATACTCAAACATATATACAACCAGAGAAATATCTATGTCAACATAGAAGCAGGCATGGGAGGAGGAGAAGACCGACATGAACACAGAAACACACACCTGTTTTGTTGCCGGTCTCGTTCTTGGCTATTCGGATAGCAACAGGCTTCAGAGGGGTCATGAACTCTCGAACTTGTTGCTGGTTATATCAAACAAACAAAAACATTCTGTCATACACTCAGAAGCAACAAGAACTACAATTTGTAGACCCCCCCCCCCCACACACACACACACACACACACACACACACACACACACACACACACACACACACACACACACACACACACACACACACACACACCTCTTTGACATTGAAAGGAGCACCTCTCAGTTTCACTGTGAACTCTGTGGTGGGCTCAAACTATGGAGCAGAGAGAAAGAAAAAAAAGCACATTGTTACAGAGATGCTACACTACCGATGGCTTTAACTGCAATGTTAAAACAATACTGCACCAGTCTCATACATACTCAAACTTAAATCCAGAGGTTTATGATTAAGCGTTAAATGTTGACAGAAAGGGCTAAAAGTTATTTGTAAGAGAGGTAAATATTTAGAGTCCCGGGAAAATGCTAGGGACTTAAGGTCAGGGGTAAGATCTTACCTCCTGTTTGGTAGGCTTTCCAGCTTTGCCTTGTTTTTTATCCAGGGAGGGAGTTGCTGTTTTGGCCTTCTGGACATCTCTGTCACCACTCTCATAGGCACTGTCTGTCTGATGCACACGGCCACGCTCTTCTTCATCATTTTCTTCCTCCCCTTCACTCTGCTCAACGGTGCCCCCTGTCTGTGCCACTTTAGAGCGCAGGTACTCCATGTCAGACAAACCAGATTCCAGAGCCTCCTTAGCAGCACCTGACAGTTAAAACACACTGTTAAAGACACAGCCCCACCAGCAAACATAAAGACACAGCCCCACCAGCAAACATAAAGACACAGCCCCATCAGCGGTTGGGCCTGTGTGTAGGTGTACGTACCCTGATCTTCCCCTTCCTCATTCTCATCTTCATCCTTCTCTTCCTCCTCCTCTGACTGGTCTGAATCAAAGTTGAGGTAATCATCAGAAGAGGGCTTCTTCTTCTCCTGATTCTTTACTTTCTTCTTTTGATCCATTTCAGATCCAGGGGCGGCTAATTGGTCGTCATTGGCCCAGGACGGTGCCAGGCTGCGATTCTGATGTAGTGACACAAACTCCTTGAAACCCTGGTCCTCCTCCAGCTGACACACACACACACACACACACACACACACACACACACACACACACACACACACACACACAGTTAAACAGTGCACCGGAAAGACAAGGAGTATCTCTCCATCTGTGTCTCTCTCCACACCCAGTATTGCTTTTCCAGATGGATGCTTCACAAGTGTGCTCTCTCTCACTCAACTGAAATGACACACTGTGATTACTCTATGAAATGAGCAAACATGGACTTACTTCGCCCAGGACACTGGGAAGTTCCTTTTTCATCTAGCAAAGAGCACACAAGGAAAGACAATCACAGATCAATCTCAAGCAGCAATGCAATACAATATCCAGTGAGGTATTAGTACAATTTACAACATATTACGGTCATACTGTACACATCACATCTGAGACACATCTGGGGATGCCATGTAAGGCATATAAAACATTGACAACATTGAAAACAAGCCCTATACCTTCTTATCCCCCCTGGGCTCTTTGTTGGCTGGGTCAGGGACTGAAGCTGGGCCTGAGCTCTGGGTGTGTTTGCTCCATGCTCTAGCCTTGGTGGGGTCTCCAAAAGACTTGCACATCTCCACCTGTACACAACATACAACACATCAATCGTGAGCCATGACCGTGTTTGGCATGACAAAGGAGTTAATCTCGCGGCACCAGACACTTCTTAGTAGCCTGGGTCCGAGGTTAGGCCAAAGCTACAATGGATCTGTAAACCAGTGGAGGAAATCTGTTTTACCGTTACTCTGGACGTGTCCACAAAGCTCTTGTTAAAATGCTTCAATGCCTTCTCGGCATCTTCCTCCGTCTTGAACCCTACGAAGGCGAACTTGCGGAACTTGCCGTCCTTGGTGAACTTCAGAGTGCAATCTGTCAGGGTTCCGAAGGCGGCGAACAGCCCTCGGAACCTCTCCTCCTTCATCTGCAAGCACAAACACACACTTTAACTCACGTTAAAGTTACTAGTAAGGTTAGCCAGCTAGCTGGTAACACTCACTGAATAGATTACACTAAGAGCTGGGTAATTGTAAGAAGTTAGCTCAAATAAAGATGTTCCCGCTTACTTACCCCGTTTGGGAGGTTTTTGACTATTAATCTAGACATTGTTGGTAACTATATATCTCGTCAATACTCTGAAATAATGGCTAAACGTACATGTCAACAAACACGCATGGACGTTTACCTAAGTGGCCATGTTTTTCTAGTGGGAGGAGCCTAATGAATCCGGGTAACTGGAAACTTCAAGCAGAGAGGAGAGCAGAGGAATCGACCAAAGCATTCGATAAAACCACATTTATTTGGTTGTACTTTGACATTTTCATCAATTTAAGAATGGATACTTATTGTTATAAGACCTCAGCCTATTTCTCCTTTTTTTGTCAAGATGCTAATTATTTACTGTATAATTATTAGATTTAGAAAGCTGCAGCAAATACATCACAATGTTGTTTTCATAATGTTCTCAGCTAGTTTATCTCTTATTTGAAAGGTGAAATGGCATTTCCTTCTTTTTGACTCTACTGTACCTCCTGACCATCATTTACACACTTCTGTTTTTCCAAAACTTCAAATTAAAAGTCATGCAAAATAACACATTTTTATTACTCATGGCAAGGACAAAAAACATTGCGCAGAGAGTTGGTTTGGAAATTGGAGTTATTATGTTTGGTGTTAGTATGATGAATGAATGGACTTTATTGTCATTGCTACAGTACAGGTACAGTGTTTCCTCCAGGAATGTTTCCAATGGTGGCGGATGGCCGTGACCGCGCGCGCCGCGCGCGCGATTTTTTCCCGCGTGCACGCGCATGAAACGCGCACGCGCGCTCAAAACAACGATTTTTTATTTTTTATTTTTTTTTACTTCTTTTTCTAATCACAGCCAAAACTAGAGGATGGCCAATTTTTTTTTTTTATGAATATACAGAATATAAACTTGTGACTGACAGTCACATACACACACACAAAGATCATCAGCTATAATATAATACGAAGTAGGCCTACATGAGCACAAAAGCGGCTAACGTTACTGATTAACTGTTTACTGTAGTGCAGAGAGATGGTAGTCGTAGGCGGCGTATCAAATGACAAAGCTAAACGTTTAATGAAGGACATGAACGATTGTCAACAACACACTCAAGCAGTAAATAGAACAGTCTAAACAACTTGGGTACTACAGACGGAACAATAGTCTCAACCTATAGTTCCGTGCGTGAATTATGTCAACCCACCACATTACAGAAGTAAAATCACAGTCAGATGGAGCATTCGGTAAACAGCTGAGTATCAGCTGAGTTAAAGAAAACAAACTCTTACCTTTGATGAGACCCACATGAGCCCTGTTTTCCCGTACTTCTCCCGTGTGTCTCTTATTGTCCAAATGTTCCCTGAATTTTAGCTGCATGTTTTTCCAGCATGTAATTCCGTTGTCAATAAAAAAATCGTCTCCCCTTCTTTTCCCCTTGACAATACTGTGTCGTTGCTAAAGTGACGGCACATAAGAATCGTTTTTTGACTTGCTAATGTCTGCTAACGTAGCACTTGAAACTGGCGCCGTTCTCTGGACTGCAGCTGCTCCCGCGTTAGCATTAGCATCCATCTTTTCTTCTCCCTTCTCACCGTCACGAGCTCAAATGACACTTGTCGGCCGATCTAACTCTTAACACTCACTTACAGGACTTCTGACACCATGTCGTGTTATTCTATTAAACATACACGTGAGTCCTTCTGTATTTCAATGTAAGTGTCTTTATTTTAACTCGCTCTGTAAGCTCTACAATACCGGTCTCTTGTTGTCTCGTCGTAACCTGCCCACCTGACCTGGGGGGTATTCCATCAACGTCGCTAAAGGAAAATCCTGGCTTATTTTTGATAACTCTCGAGAGACCTATCAGAATATGTCTGGATATTTTTAAGAACTCTCGCGAGATTTATCAGACTAAACCTGGATTTTCCCTTTAGCGATGTTGATGGAATACCCCCCTGATGTCACTACGGTGGCCTGTACACAATAACAATAATACCACAGTTCACATTTAGACCAATCAGGAGCCCTTGTGTCACGTCGTCAACTGAATGTCATTAATCTGATTTTGGATCAGCGGTTAGAGAGAGATGGGCGTGGATTTAGGTGCACTTTTAGTCAACATCCATTATAGCGCTGATCTAGGATCAGATATATTTGAATCAGCTAAAATGTTCAGTTTTTTTTTTTTTTTTTTTTGAGAACTTTTTTTTTTTTTTGGGGGGGGTGACTGAATCAATTCGTGGCGGAGGAAATTCATTCGTGGCGGCCCGCCACCAATAAATGCATGTAGAGGAAACACTGAGGTACCAAACAACGACATTTAGGAGGGGTGGCTCCCCTGGTGTTAGGAAAGGAAAAAAAAAAAAACTTTTAGAAAAAGAATAAAATCACAAGAAGGTAAGGAGCTGGTTTACATAAATAAAGGCTATGTACACAATCCACTGTACTATACTGCACAGATAGTCAACTAGGGTTGTCATATTGCACAAAAGTATTTTTTCACGTTATTTAAACTGTCACAGTTTGCAGGCTTGAAATGTACATGTTTGTGCCTCAGCACTAGCTGCCATACAATCCGTCCAGACTGTCCTGGGCCCAGAACTTAGGCCTTTGCTGTGTTCAGGGCCTTGACGGCCCTGTGGTAGAAGCAGTTCTTCAGTCTGTTTGTCTTAGCGGCCGGGGTCCTGTACCTCCTTTTCGAGGGCAGCCTGATAAAGTGTACGTGCCCAGGGTGGGTCGGGTCCCTGGAGATCTTGGAGGCCTTCCTTAGACAGCGTGTGTTGTACAGCTCTTCCAGAGAGGGGAGGGGGGCGCCGGTGATCTTCTGTGCTGTTCTCACGACTCTCTGTAGCGCGTTTCTCTCCGCTGTTGTGCAGCTGTAGAACCAGTTGCAGATGCCGTAGGTGAGGATGCTCTCCACTGCGCCGCGGTAGAAGGCCACCAGTATCTCCTGCTTGTTGTGTTCTTTCCTGAGGCATCTCAGGGTGTATAGCCGCTGTTGTGCCCTCTTGATGGTGCCTTTTGTGTTGTCCTTCCAGGCCAGGTCATCCCGCATGTGATGTCCCATGAATCGGAGGGTTGAGACTCTCTCCACGCTCTCTCCGTCGATGAGCAGGGGCTGGATCTCGGACTTTTTCCTCCTGAAGTCTACGATGAATTCCTGGGTCTTTGACTTGTTTAGCAGCAGGTTGTTAACCTTGCACAGCTTGCTCAGTTGCTCTACCTGATCCCTGTACGCCGCCTCGTCCCCCCCCGAGATACATCCCACCACGGTGGTGTCGTCTGCAAACTTTACGATGTAGTTGCTGGGGTGGACGGGGGTGAAGTCGTGGGTGTAGAGGTTGTAGAGGATGGGGCATAGCACGCAGCCCTGGGGGGACCCAGTGCTGAGGCTGAGGGCTGTGGAGGTGTGGGGGCCCACCCGCACCCTCTGGGGGCGGTCGGTCAGGAAGTCCTTGATCCACGCACATATAGAGTGTGATAGACCCAGGTCTAGTAGTTTGGTCACTAGCCTGTCTGGAAGGATGGTGTTGAAGGCGGAGCTGAAGTCCACGAAGAGCAGTCTCGCGTAGCTGTTTCCCCTCTCCAGGTGGGATAGAGTGGCGTGGAGAGTCGTCGCTATGGCGTCCTCTGTGGACCTGTGGGCTCTGTAGGCGAACTGGTATGGATCCAGGTTGGGCGGGAGGCGTGTGAGTATGTGGGCCCGGACTAGTTTCTCGAAGCACTTCATGATGATTGGTGTGAGTGCCACCGGGCGGTAGTCGTTTAGGCAGCTCACCGTGCTTTTCTTCGGGACTGGGATGATAGTTGAGGTTTTCAGGCAGGGTGGGACGGTGGCCTGGGACAGGGACTGGTTAAAGATGTTGGTGAAAACCCCGGCCAGCTGGTCGGCGCAGTCTCTCAGCACCCGTCCCAGGACGCCATCGGGCCCCGAGGCTTTCCTGGGGTCCACCGCCTTCAGTACGCGTCTCACCTCATGCTCTGTGAGGGTGAGGCTGCTGAGAGCTGGAGAGAGTGGTGTTTGTGTTGCGGTTACCTCCGTTCGCCCCTCGTCGAACCGGGCGTAGAAGGTGTTCAGCTTTCCCGCCAGCAGGGGGTCGTCCTCTGCGGCTGTGAGCCTGTTGGCTCTGAAGTTTGTCATCTGCTGAACCCCCTGCCACATCCGCCTGGAGTCGTTGCTCAGGAGGCATTCCTCAATCTTCTCTCTGTGCTCTGCCTTGGCCGCATTGATGCCGCACTTTAGGTTGGCCCTGGTGGAGCTGTACAGCGGTGTGCTCTTCCCTGCGAAGAAGGCGTTGTCCCTCTCGTTGATCAGTTTTTGGACCTTCCCAGTCATCCATGGCTTCGTGTTGGGGTAGACCCGGACCCGTTTGTCCACGGTGACTGAGTTGGTGCAGTTCACTATGTGGTTCAGAACCGACGACGTGTACTGTTCCAGGTCCTCATGCTCATATTCCTGCCATAGGGTGTCATTTAGGCAGATCTGCAGTGGAGCGGACCCTTCTGGCCAGGTTCTGACAGTCTTGGTGGTGATGGGAGCACTTTTCCCCATTGTAGTGTATGCAGGAATCAGGAGGATTGACACATGGTCAGACATGCCTAGATGAGCTAGCGGACTAGCCTTGTAAGCACGTTTGATGTTGGTGTATACCTTATCCAGTGTTTTTTCTCCTCTCGTTGCACATTTCACATGCTGATAGAACTTGGGTAGTACTGCCTTCAGGTCGACATGATTGATAGTATACATTTATATGTATTAATATTTGATCACTTTCACCATAAACTAAGCAATGTTAATTGTGCAGTATATATCAGACTGACAAGTTGTTGACATATTTTATTTTTATTAAAAGATATTAATAGACATTTCAAAAGCCAATATGCAGAAATATATCATGTCAGTAATGTATCCTACTTTTCGATAAGGTATTTGTATAATTTCCAGTCAAATTCTACAAAATAACAATGAACATTTTCTGGACTTGTGACTTAAAAACACAGGTAAGTGAACTACAGTACAAACCAATCACTTATTCATCATGATTATGTTGCATATCCATTACAGTTCTAATGTTCTGAGGACCTGGTCATAGAAAAGAATAGCGCTTAAAATAGTTATTGTGTTGTTTCCTTGGTTGAAATGACAATGTTGATTATGTTCTTAACAGTGGAATATACATTGAATTGTCAGTTTTACAGAGGGGTTTATATTAGTAACCTCTGACGGATGTCAGCTTTCGGGGGCTTCCTCTTGTCTCTGGATTGAAACTCTGTGTGGATCTCCAGGAAAGTCTTGTTCTTAGTCTCAGGAACAACAAAGAATATGTATATTGCCACCAAGGAACAAATGACCAAGAACACCAGGAAACAATAGTGCTGCAACCCAGTCTGTGGATGTAAAAGAGCAGATTTAGGATCAGCTTTAAACATATTTATCTTACCTCAGTATCTTACTGTATCTTACCTCAGTGTTAGTATCCAGTCCTGCTTAAAAAGCAAGAACCATATAAGCTATACATTAATGGTAGAATACTCATGGAAACACCAGCCGTGAAGTGAAAATCACAGTTGGCACCTACCACAATAAATGGGAACGCCATGCCTATAAAGAAGAAGCTGAGCCAGTTGACACAACCTCCAATCATGTAAGCTGCAGGGCGTGTGGTTTGTGTGAATAACTCAGTGGTCAAGATGTTTGTCACACCACCTGCAAGACACAGGGTACAGTGTCAGTTTAAAACAACTCAACACTCTAGCTTATCACCACCAGTAAAATCATGGTTTCTCCAGATCACACACACCCTCAGCTTGGAGATACTAGCATAAAGTTGTGATATGTTCTGTTAGTTACCTGGTCCCAAGCCAAAGCTCAGAATGAAAGCAAAGATGCATGCCATACTAAGATAAGGTACCCAGGGGCCGGCATCCTGTGTGTAAAGAAAAGAGAACCACAACATACTCATAAACCAATGTTTTGTACATATTTCAGTAGGATGCTAAATGAAGTGGAATTGGTCAAAGATGTTTTACTTGAAATGTGAGGGTCAGAGTGAAGAAAATGCACCAGATGGACATAAGTGTGTACCCTCCGATGATAAGTACTTTCCTTCCCAGAGATTCGACAAGCATGCCCTGAAAGATACAGCATCTCACATGACATTGCAGCAAGCCAAGTATGGAGAAAGGTAAGGTTTTTTAAGTGACCTTACAATCAGTAATCTTCTGACACCATCATCTAACAACATCAAACCACTGGTATGCACATGACATACTGTACATCAAACATAGAACCATTGTTTTCAATGAGAACACTAGGTAGACATATGGTGGCTAACAAACCAAAGCATAAATATGTTAGGGATAATTCATGTGGAAAACACAAAAGCATGCGGATGCATGGCAAGGGGAATGCGACACATGGCTCTGAATACTATAGGAAATGTGTATATGATGGCTAATTGCTACTTACACAGGTCAGGGCAGTGAGACACTCACAGGCTCCAGTTCCTACAGTAACATGTAATATCATATCGTCTGGAATGCCAGCCTCGGCGAACACATAATCTGCATAAAAATAAATCTGTAACAGAGAAATGGAAAACACAAAGCAAAAGAGCACCAAACATTAATGTCAAGCAAGTTTCATCTACTGATTAGAATACTCTATTTCTAGTATGTGACTTGTGTTAATACAGATAGATATGTCAGCCTGGAGGGGACATCAAAGGGCCATGTGCTGCTGACGTACAGCGTTGATGCCGTTGAGCTGCTGGGCAGAGTGCAGCAGGATAATGGTCAGGAGTTGCCATCGGAGGTTCCTGTCTGAGAACAGCTCCCATGGCTTCTTGGGTTTAATTCCCATAGCGCTGATCCTCTCACTCTCCATGTCCTCCCGCTCACTGTCAAAGTTATCTGAACCGTGCAGTTTTTGCATTGCTGTGGGGGTCAAAGCATAACATTTCTGTGTCTAATAAGGCAGATTTTTCAGTATTCCGTCATGTGCTTGAGTTTAGTGGGAACATTCTCTACAGCTGATGTTTCTGCGTCTGCTGACCTTAGATAAGAAAGACTAAATCATCCCCCATTAGAAACTTCCCGTCATGCGCACCATGTTTAATCACTATAAACGGACTGAGGGTGTCAGCTCTCTCTATTAAACAAATAAAGGATAAAAAACAAATATATAGGTTTGGTTGTCTGTCTTAAGAGTTTTCCAATTGATTTAATATGCATTTCCTCTATTAATGTACCTTGTTGACATAAAAGATCATCTCCTCTGTCAATCAGCAGGTAACGAGGGCTCTCTGGGAACCAGGGCAGTGTGAGGAGTTGTATGAATGCTGGGATACAGGTGGTGGCGAGCAGGATGGGCCAGTATTCTTCTTTTCCAAGAAGCTCACTAAAGGACCATAGAAACTCAGTAGGAGAAAAAACACAACCCTCTATCAAAACATAATGCACTTTTTTGTCCTTTTTCACATAGCTATTCTAAGAGTCAAGAGTGGGTACAGTGTACTTACTTGAGCCCAATCACCTGTCCAGTAACAATCCCCCCAGTGATGAAAATGGAGGTTCCCATCGCCATGGCACCACGAAGTGCCCTTGGGGCAATTTCCCCCAAATATAGAGGCTGGACGCATATGGAAATGCCTGCCAAGTGAAGTCATAAGAAATATAAATAAGCCTCTGTTAGAGCTCTTAACCCTCCCCAGCATATAACTCTCAACATGTTCCTCTTTTGTTTACACCTGTGTGCAAGTCAATAAAACAAAAACTAATATCTCTGCTTTTTCTCATGCTATGTGCTGTCTGGATAGAGTTATCCTTCTGTGTGCATGAGCTCAATAACTACGCTGGGATTTCACATAACATTCAATAAATGTACTTATAGAAGAAAATACATGCCTCTGCATCATATTCTAGAAATAACGATATCAATGCATGATGATATCAACACTTCATAGATTAACCACGCAATCCCCATACTAAAATATTTACCCGCATTTATTCCTATGAAAAAGCGTCCAACGATGATCAGTTCAAATAGTCCAGTGGGATAGCTCAGGCCCATAAACAGAGCAGCCAGTAAGGCAAATATGTTGTTGACCAACAATGTTCCTTTTCTGTGACAGGTAATATTCACAATTGATTAACAGTGTAGTAAATGTGCCATGTATGTGAAAGCTAGCAGTCAAAATCTGCCACATCTTTAAAAATCAAAATAAATTCTTAATACCTCCCAAATGTAATAGCCAGGGTGCCACCAATAAGTGCTCCAATAAATCCTCCTATAGTGAAAATGGATACTATAGTGGACCATAGAAGAGTCAGAACTTCCTCTGAGACGTGAATATCATAGCGCTCCAGCCAGGTTTGGTTGATGAAATTCTGTATAGACTGAACAAAAAAGGAACATTTACTCAATACAGACTTAATTCATAAAGAGATTAATTGGTTCAATTGGTTCAATTCAATCTGAATTTCCAAGTGCATGATTTGAGTATTCAAATCATACAGTACCTCTGAATGTGTGTGAGAAATGTATGAAACAAATAAAAGTTGCACAACTAGGCCACTACAATCACATAGTTCTTCTTGTCAAATCATGACTATGTGGTGGGACCTAAGATTTACTGAACCTCAAAGGCTGCATGTGACTGCCTCAGACAGTGCTGGGTAAATGAGGACAAGACATAAAACAAATAAAAACTATTATTAATATTCTTATGTAGAATTCATGTTGACAAACATGTCTTACCTTAGTGGGGGCATTGATGACAGAAACATTATAACCATACTGAAAGGTCCCTCCAATGCAAGCTGCACAAACAGCCATTAAAAGGGATTTGTTAGGACACTGTAACCAAATAAGTACAATTGACGAGTAAGTACATTTTGAGTGATTAAAAATATGCACATATAATTTCTATAATAAGAGCATATTCAATGTCCAGTGTTGAACATGATAATGATGGGGAATAGCTTCAGCAACAATAATCATCACCAGTTTACCATTTAGACACCATTTAGTATTCAAAATTTGAGGGCCCATTTTCTGTGTAAAGACATTACATGTCACAAAAAGACATGTAGACCATACTGCATAAGCCTTCATGAATTATTGATAGGCTACTGATTATAGTTTGTAGGCCCATTCACATGTAGCCTAAACACAGTATTAGAGTTATTATTATTATTGTTATTATTAATATTAATATTATTATTATTATGATACATACCTTAATTTTCCCTTTTGATTCCTTAGTATCTTTGAGCAAAGGTTGATATTCCGTATCCCCATTTATTTTGGTCATTCTGAACCCTGTATTCATTTTTTTTTTTTACAAATTATGTTTGTGATGGCTATGTAAACGCGTTAGTTGTTTTTTTTGTTGCTGTCCACCACAATCTAACAAGTATGTTACACAGTTGACTCTCTCTCTCAGCGCTCATCCTGGGCGATAGGGAGGATCAGTCGGATGCGCAGTATAAATAACGAGGATGATTCAATTGATCATTTTGTACTAAGCATGACCGATATTCCCTTGTCTATAAGCATGACATTCCTTTCGAAAAAAAAAAACTTTTTTTGACGTGTGCGTAATTCAGTTCTCTGTACAGACATAGCATTCAAATCAATTAAAGGACAGGCATGTCTCCCTCCCACCAGCCACAGATAATCAATTTCGTGAAGTCATCAAACAGTTGGCCAGTATGCTTATATTTTCTAGCCTAATAATAGTAAAAACTAAATCAGTTACCTGTTTTGAAGACTCTTTACTGCTATTCATTTTAAGTCGTTAATTGAAGCAAAATTCAGGACTCAGTCATTTAGTTTTGCCTCTACAGCGTACTTGCCGTAGCCTACTTTGATTGTGGCACAAGGACAGCATATTTACGATGTGATTTGAGCAGATTTCTCATTCATATACCCTGGGGCGATCGAAAGTAGCCCTCAAACATTCCATTCCTTTTGCGCACAGGCACAGCACTGACCTAAATATAATTAGAAATATGTGAAAACACTCTTTGATAACTCCATCTGACCATTACCAAAGGTATTCTTTTTATAATTCTAAAAGTTATACAATTATTTTCACATTGTATCTAAATGTTCTGGTCATAAGTCGGCTACACTTTTATTGATCAAAGACCTCGTTGTTTCTGGAGTCAAGTGACCAACAAAGATTTAAGCCTCCTGTTGGCCAGCAGCCGACCATTCCACAGTTATCCCCAGTGTGTACCTCCAGTCAACTGTATTACCTTTTGAATAAAAGCTCCAATAACATTTGAAAACAACTGTAAAACAAAGCATTTAGAAGACATCATGTACACCTTATTTTACCCTGGGAAGCTAATGGTCTTTGTGAAAGTGTGGCAACTTTTAACGGGCTCTGAAGCCCTGGGACTGGAATCAGAATGTAGAAGTTGTAGTTATCATTTTTGGCCTCCGGGGGGCGTTGTAGGTCCAGTTAGCTGGGTTGGTGCAACACTGTAACTGTTCCCCCTATCGTTCTGAAACTGGTGAAAGGTAGTTCTTCTACTGCCATAATGTCGGGCGGTAGAAAGCCCCGTTCGGTAGCAAACCCTTTGGAATCTGCGATTACCACACCCGGTGAACGAATTTTGAGAGAATGCCACAGTTTATATGTCGACAGCGAAAACGGTAATTAACATGCTCATAACTAATGCACATAGCCTACAATAGCCTACCAATCGTGGAAAAAACAGCCATGGATAGTCGTGCTCAGGCTTATGCAACAAAGTAGACAGATTCATTCCAAAGTTTCCTCTGACTCAAAAGTTTATACAAAGCATTGCTGTATAAAGTCTATAAGTATAATTCTATCTTAAACTAATCAATAAGCTGACACTGTCTGTCACCTGTTTGTGACATTGACACTTGGACCATTGCTGTAGTTCTAGTACTGGACTAACATTAATCAACATAGGGGCAGTTTATAGTGGTTAACTTCTGTGCTTCTTCCTCTATACTGTAGTCAGTTTAGTCAGTGTGGTTTTGGCACTTATTTCCAATGTGGAAAGGCACTTTATCACATTGTATGCTTATTTATGCCTAATTTATTTCACTGTTTTTCTCAGGTTAGCAGGCTAGGTCAGAGTATCTCAGGGCCTGTTGATACAGATGGCCCTATCTATCAGCAGCCTATGGTGTTTAACAGTGAGGTGCTCGCAATGACAGACGTACCCTTTATTTCATGTAGACATTTTTGTATACAGTGGGGTGCTAAAATGTGGGCACCCCTAGTCAAAATGCCTTTTACAATTAATATCTAAGTGAAAAGAAGCAAACCTAACCTCTAAATGGTACAAAGTTAAACATGACACATTTCATCACATTTTAAAGCAAGATTCTTTTTATTTATTTTTTTACAGTTGAATAATAAAACAAGGAAAAAGGCGTTGTGCAAAGGTTTGGGAACCCTGTCAGCTAGTACTTTGTAACTCCTCCTTGGGCAACTACTATAACAGCTTGCAAACGCTTCCTGTAGCCAGAGTCTTTCAATTCTTCTTTTGGGACTTTTTCCCCATTTTTCCTGGCAGAACACCTAGCTCAGAAATATTCTTCGGCCTTCTTGCATGCACGGCATGTTTGAGATCTCTCTACAGACTTTAAATAATATTCAAGTCTGGGGACTGTGATGGCCATTCTAAAACCTTCATCCGTCTTTCCTGGAGGTACTTCAGGTATGCTTTGAGGTATGCTTCCGGTCATTGTCTTGCTGGAATACCCAACCTCTCTTCAACTTCAGTTTCTGGACTGACCTTCGAACATTAGCCTCTAGAATGTATTGATATTTGGTGGAATCCATTCTTCCTTCCACCCACACAATATTGCCTGTGCCTCCAGCTGCTACACAACCACAAAGCATAATGGATCCACCTCCATGCTTAACAGTTGGCAAGGTGTTCTTCTCTACAAATGCTTCACCCTTTTTTCTCCAAACATACCTTCTTTGGTTGTGGCTAAAAGTTCAATTTTGGTTTCGTCAGTCCAAAGCACATTGTTCCAATAGGCTTCAGGTTTCTCAAGGTTTTCTTTTGCGTACTTCAGACGCTTAATTTTGTGTTGAGGTCGTAGGAAAGGCTTCTTTCTGGCAACTCTGCCATAAAGGTCTTTGTTGTTTAAGGTACTCTGTATTGTTATCCTGTGAACAACTAAACCGGTGTCTGCTACTCTTTTTTACAGCTCTTCTGCAGTGATATGTGGGTTCTTCTGAACATTTCTCACCAGATCTCGGGCCATTCTATCTGAACATTTTCTTGGTCTTCCAGATCTTGCCTTGACTTCAATTGTTCCATTTATGTTTCTGACAGTGGAAATGGGTAGTTTGAAATGTTGCGAGAGTTTTTTGTAGCCTTCTCCTTGATGGTGGAAGTGAACTATCATGATTTTGACATCCCTGGACTACTGTTTAGAGGAACCCATGGTTTTTAACACCAGACACAACAGCCAGTTGGATACTTTAGAAGGCATAGAGTTGCTTCAGAATATATAGTTCAACCTTGGAATTATAATCACATGACTCATTGAAGCCCTAATGAGTAAATCACCTTGGTCTGGGCCTTAGTAATCATCTTCTCAAAAGGTAACAAAGAATAATCCAAAAGGGTTCCCAAACGGGAATAATCCAAAAGGGTTCCCATATATTCAACAAGGTGCTGGAAACATTCCTCAGAGGTTTTGGTCCATATTGACATTATAGCATCACACAGTTGCTGCAGATTTGTTGGCTGCATATCCACAATGTGAATCTCCCGTTCCACCACATCCCAAAGGTGCTCTATTGGATTGAGATCTGGTGACTGCGGAGGCCATTTGAGTACAGTGATCTCATTGTCATGTTCAAGAAAACCAGTTTGAGATGATGTGAGCTTTGTGACATGGCGCGTTATCCTGCTGGAAGTAGCCATTAGATGATGACCAAATTCTGACCCTATCATCTGAATGTCACAGCAGAAATCAAGACTCATTTTAACAATCTTCTATTGTCCAATTTCGCTGGGCCCATGCAAACTGTAGCCTCAGTTTCCTGTTCTTGGCTGACAGGAGTGTGCACCCAGTGTGGTCCTTCCTCTGCTGCTGTAGCCCATCTGCATTAAGGTTCGACGTGTTCTGCGTTCAGAGATGCTCTTCTGCGTACCTTGGTTGTAACAAGTGGTTATTTGAGATACTGTTGCCATTCTATCAGCTCAAACCAGTTTGGCCATTCTCCTCTGACCTCTGCATTTTTCGCCCAGAGAACTGCTCACTGGATATTTTATATTTTTCTGACCATTCTCTGTAAACCCTAGAGATGGTTGTGCTGGAAAATCTCCCAGTAGATCAGCACTTTATGAAACACTCAAACCAGCCCGCCTGGCACCAACCATGCCACGTTCAAAGTCAGTTAAATCACCTTTCTTCCCCATTCCGATGCTTTGTTTGAACTTCAGCAGATCGTCTTGACCATGTCTACATGCCTAAATGCATTGAGTTGCTGCCACGTGATTGACTGATTAGATATTTGTGTTAACGAGCAGTTGAAAAGGTGTACCTAATGAAGTGGCTGGTGAGTGTAAGTACGTACTGTCCTTGGCTTCTAGATCTGTATACACAAGCTCGCAACAGGTGTCAAATTAAAGAGAGTGGCATTATAACAGATTACCGTGTTATTTGTAGTTCATTGGATCACCTTAAGTGGAATTTTTTGTTCTTTTAAGCCCTAGTGACTTAATCAGACATGTCAACGGCTGACAGAGACACTTAGACTATCTGGTAAGACTAGTAATATGATGAACTGGCTGACCTAAACTATTCTATTAAGTATCCAGAGGAAGGACAGCCACCAACCACTGTTTTGTAGTCTTTATGTGATGGTTACTTTTCGACCCACTTTGAATTCCATTTTGTTTTTCTAGGTGTTTTAGTTAGTCTTACAGTTACAGCTTTTTCTTACTTGACACAGTATTTAGTTTGAAGTGCTCATATTCCTCCTTTTTAACTCGTCTGTCAAACATGTTTCATAGTGAACCTACATGTTGCTAAACATTTGTGTGTGTGTGTGTGTGTGTGTGTGTGTGTGTGTGTGTGTGTGTGTGTGTGTGTGTGTGTGTGTGTGTGTGTGTGTGCGTGCGTGCGTGCTTGCCTGCCTGCCTGCCACGTGTGTTCAGGACTGGTGAAAATTGCAAGCAGTCTGGGCGTCCTGCTCCTTCCTCCCCGGAAGAAGATGATTGTGATGATAATGGGGAACCACTCTGCTGGAAAGAGTTCCTTCATCAACTGGTAATACTATAACCCCTCATTAGCTTTATCACTCTCACAGACCAGGCTAGGATCAGGAGCTGAGTAAGTGTGTGTGAGAATGAATTCAGGAAGGAATGAATGATGGAAGGTGGAGGTATTCTATTAAATTAGTAGTAAAAGAGGTGGATTAGCCAGTGACCTCACTGGAAATGGAGGTGGTGCAAGATTAGCCCAGATATAGTACCTAATCAACCAGGAGATCATAGGAAATGATTTACATAGGAAAGATGTCAAGCAGAAAAGTATTTGTTATGATATACTGTACATAAGCTGTGAAAATGTTTAGTTTCTAGGTGTACATTTGTTTGTACACCGGAGTGACCTTTTGATTGATTTCACTGTATCCTCAATGGTTTATTAGTATTTGATATGTGAAATCAATATTGTCTCATTGAATGTAAGAGTCTGTGATAAACCACATATGTATTTTTAAATCACTGGATTATGTTCAATGCACATACTGTCATAACATGTGTTGTTACATATGTGTTGTTACATAAATGTGTTGTTATATTGTTACATATGTGTTGTTACACACCAATTCTGAGCCGTCTCAAATTGCTGCCATTTCAGGTATGTGGAAGAGCATATACAGAAAACAGGTGTTGCCATCGAAACGCAGGGTTTTACTTTCATCACAAGTGGTCGAAAAAGAGAATCACTGACGGTAAGGTTGTACTTTCTAACCATGCTTTTATAACTTGTGTTTAGAGTGTCATAATGATAATAATGATTGCTTAGTGCTTTCATTATTGTTCTAGCCATATGGCTATAATTACTGTAGTTGGTTAGTCATCACTATTACATATTCAGAAAGGCTTTTCCCCCCCCCTGTCTCTTTCAATGCAGTGTTATGTGTGTGACTTGAATAATGTCTTTAAATACATCAGGAATGCAGCAGTAGTAGACATGCAACAAGAGCTTCAATGTGAGGCCACTTGTGTAGCCTGGTGAGGCGATGCATATGTGGCTGTGCTAGTGGCACTCCTTCTGTAAGTGGTGATGAAGGCTCAGTCTGCATGCTGCTCCTCAGAGGGGCTGGGCTGCACAGAAACGCACACACGCACGCACGCACACACACACACACACACACACACACACACACACACACACACACACAGAAGAGAGAGAGAGGCGTCTCTGCAGTACAACAAGACAAGGGAACAAGCTCTCTCTCCTCCCATCTCTCTCTCTCTTTCTCTCTCTCTCTCTCTCTCTCTCTCTCTCTCTTTCTCTCTCTCTCTTTCTCTCTCTCCCTCCCTCTCCCTCTCCCAAACTCTGATGAAGGAGAGGAAGATTAATTAAATAATTACAGTGAAGGTCTTGACTGGAAGGATTATCTGCTATATACAGGGCTCAAAGCAGGCACTCACAGGAGCTGATAGCCGCAGCAAAGCTCCTGGAATTGAGACCTAATGTGTCGTTTGGGGGTGCAAGGAGGAGAGAACAACTATCCTATCGAGCTGGGCTCTTCAGTCCACAAGTAGACATGTTCAGCATTTTATTATCACCTCTCTCACTATCTTCTCTCTTCCATAGGGAAATGCAACGCTACATCTATACCCACACTTCCGGCCACTCCTGGAGTTTAAAGGTATGGCTTCCCCAGAGGGTTTGAAACCCCTCCAGGGTTCTAGAGGTGGGCGTCTGTTTGTGGAACTATTAATTTCTTCTTCCTGTATGACAAATAATTGACTGTTAAGATTCCATCTTTTGCTGTGACTTAATCACTATGCTGTATACATAGTTGGTTTCACGCCAAGCTCGGCTATTGACAGAGTAGAGAGGTGCCAGTGCAGTATGTGACTGCAGTGGGCTTGAGCTCCAATGTAGTGGGGAAGGTGGTAGATAATGTCGATCTGGTCTGGGTGTGACCGGCTTGTCTCTGAGGAGGGCAGTGTGGCTCCACATTGACAGTGAGACATGTATAGAGCGGGAGTTCACTGGGTGCCCAGAGCACACTATATAACGTGTGACTCACACGCCCCACTGACAGCAGTGCGGTTGAGTCAGGAGGAGCTGCTGAGAAATGTCACAGCCATTAGAGACGGCACACACAGCCAGAAGCTCCAGCAGCATCTCCGCTGAGGAGCCACAGGCCCAGGGTCGGAGAATGGATCTGTCGTGGGAATACATCTTTACAACTCAACATCAGGGAGGCCTCTTTCCAAAAACATCTTAAGATGTGAACTCGTCAATGCGCATGAGGATGACTCATCAAAACGCTGTTTTATATCCTTTTGTGATATGGCCTTGTTCACGTAGTTTGTTTGTTGGCCTATAGGTTATCAGGATGTGTGTTTCTATATTTGCTAAAGTAACTCCAGTATGCTTTGATGTAAACCATGATTGAGAATTTTATGTTAGAACAGAAAGTGTTTAATCCTGCATGCCTGTTTTTAGCAATGTTGTATCATTGTTTTATTTATGAGTCTTGTACCAACCTGTCCTTAAGAGCTTACTTGTTCACATATCAAATTTGATGTACTGAAACCATTTCCAATCTGTAGTTGTTGTATCCACATTATTTAGGGATGGGCTGGTGTGATTAGGTTTTCCCTGGGTGGTTCTGTCCTGTGCTGTCATTCATGTCCGTGTGGTCCTGGTCTTGGGTGATGCAGCATTTTTTGCCGCCTTTGCCCTTTTTTGCATTGGATATGCCATTTATCCCTGTGAGGCAGCCGGAGCTAGCAGGGAGCCGATATCACTCATTACCTTTTCACCTTTCAAGAGGCTTATGGGCTGCTTATAATTATAGAATATATCACATATGGGCTAGCATGTCTGTATCTAATCTATCTATTTTAGCTATTCTTAAATGTTCTTTGCCTAATGACAACGGCCGCAGAGGTCTTCTCCTACAACACCTGTAGGGGCAGACTGGACTTTTTCATATTTAATGTCTCATAACTGGATCCCCTCCACCATTGGATGTAGTAACTGCCTAGATCCCCTGAGTGAGTCACTGTGTTGAAATGCCCCCCTGTTGTGCTGTGGAGACAGATCTTGAGGTAGGATCTTATGTGGATATTATGTTGATATGTCTTGAGTCAGCTTTGGTAAATGGTGATGGTCTGTGGATGGATGTCTATTGGAGCTTGTCTGGGAACCAGGGAGGAGGAGATTGATGCCTTAGCAAAGCAGCCATGGTGATGTAGGATAACCTTAAGGGAATGCTAATGTGTCACAACAGCAGCAGCAGCAGTACAAGGGTGTGATTTGTACTGGTTGTTAACACCTGCCTCTTGCTATGAAAAAGACCCAGTGTCATCCCAAGGCACCCATAGAAGGGGGGTGATGTGGACTTTCAACAGCCATTCTGTTCTGCTGCTCAGAGGGAGGGGGTGGAGGGCTCAAGCTCGTGCATGGTGTTTGTGGAATAATGTAACTGCACTACGCGTTGCTTCACAGTCGTTCTTCACTGGCTAGCTTTATGTCTCACTCCCCACCCTAAAGCTGCCAGTTGAATAGCTGTTGTGGGTAACCATGACAACAGACCTCTCTGCAGAGAGGATGGTCCGAACATTCAGTCCTAAGAATTGGGCTATGAGAGTCATCGAGGGTCGATCTATGAGGGCATTTGGCTTTTTTTTTATGATGTGATATTAAAATCCTGTTTTCAAAATGATGGGGTAACATGAGTTACGTATTACGTAGTTAAGTATGAGCATATACAATCTGAGAAGATGTATGTCAACCCATTCCAGCCATTATATCTGAACAATTCAGAAAGATTGGCTTTTTGGGAATGGAAAAGTCTGTCACCGACTCCAAGTGTCCATGTGCACGAGCTATCAAAGTATTGACCACAATGCGGCTTTGAGTAACAAATAAAACAAGACATTGGAGCTGACAGCCTTCAGTGGGCACTGGGCGTCAACGTCTTATTTAACACCCTGAACTTCTCCTGAAGGTGGTCCTGTAGTCTAGCATCCTGTACTTTATACACAGTGTATCTGGGGAGGCTGGTGGAGGTAGAAATCGGAGGACGGCACATGTTTGATACCATTCCTCATTCCATTCCATGCTTTACTACGAGCCTGTCATCAAATTTCGGCCTCCACCAGTCTCTATGTATGTTGTAGGTGTCACAGACTACCTGTCGGCTGAAATCTCCACCTCCAAGCAGAAGAAGTTCAGCCTGGTGACGTTCGTAGACACCCCCGGCCTGGTAGATGGGGACATGCTCTATCCTTTTGATGTCAACAAGGCCATCACCTCGTTTGGTAAGTGGGCAACACTTTACATTGGAGTTGCCCCTAACTGTTCAGTAACACTGTAATTACTGTAGTAACCTGTCTATTAACAGGTTATGCTTTTATTACTGCGGTAACAACATTGTAATAACATATAATTCAACTGTTCATTCATCACAAGCCGTGCCCTGTAAAGGTGTCTGTGTCCTTTCCGCCCATGTGTCTCTCCAGGGGAGCAGGCGGACCTGATCTTTGTCTTCTTTGACCCCATGGGCCAGGCGCTCTGCAAACGCACACTCAACATCGTGGAGAAGCTGAGTGAAAAGTGTGCAGACAAGCTGCGCTTCTACCTCAGCAAGGCAGATGAAGCTGGGCGCGAGATTGATAGACAGGTCAATACATTTCAACTGTCTGGCGATACATTGTCCATTTTAACCTGTATTCAGTATTTTGTTCAACCCAGATTAGAAACATATGAAAAAACTAAAATGTAGACATAGCATTGCTAATTGTGTTACAACATCAAGCTAAGAATAGCATAACGAGAATCACTAGAACACTCATTTTGTTCCAACTGTATTACCGTAACTGATGTTTCCTCACTAACAGCGGGTAATGATGCAAATAGTCCAGGAACTGTGTCGCCGACCAGGACTCAACAAGTGTGGTTTTGAGATGCCTACGATATACATCCCCAACCCACAGAAGGTAAGACATCATTAGTCAAAACTACTGTAGACTAATCTATCCAGACCTCGCCCTATACAGAGGTCTCTATTCCAGAAGTATAGTGTCGTAATATATAAATAGTATATATAAACCAGTGACCAAATTTTCAAAGTGTTAGAGTTGTTATGGAAGTCTTTACTGTAATGGATCTCCAGCTTGTGAGCAGATTTGGGCAAGATTGGAATTTAAAGTTTTCTGCTATCTCAGGTGCTAAGCGGCCATTGATTGCTCTGGAATGTAAATTTTCCTCCAGATCAGGACAATTGATGGCTAAGAAAGGGATAAATAATTTATAATATGACGGCTGTGAGAGTTATATGTTGTCTCTGGAGGGAACAGTGGTTGTAAACCATGCCGTCTGATCAGCCACCTTTGATACCAGCAGTCCCAGACGTGAGTAATCGCTCCCCCATCCTGTGATCAATGGCGGTGAAGCTGTGCAGTGGTTGGTGGATTTATGTATCCTTCCTGCACCAATTTATTTCCACTGAGAGATTGAGGCCCCACTCCCCGCAAAGTGCACAAGGCTGTCAATCAATACCCCTCGTTAGATTTTAGCATCAAACTTTCCAGCCTCAGCACTTTCAAACATGTGTACACATCATGTCAAATCCAGAGGTTCTAGAACTATTCCACCACATTGTGATTCTCATAACCACTGTCAATTGAAACACATTTTTGTTGCTTATTCTTCTCCTGTTCTGTGTTTGTGTCCAGCCTAGCCGGTGTGTGAATCAGATTGAAGGAGTATGTATGACCATAGAGAAAACCATCAACCAGGCTGTCCAGAAGACCCTGGACCACCTGGAGAAGGACTGTGACCTCATCTGCTCCACAATCAGCAGTAAACTGGCCCAAGACAGGTAAGACCACCAGGCCCACCGTCTCTGTGGTCTCCCTTATGTTGACTTTGGAAGTTCACATTTTTGGATCATTGAAAAACCTTCCTATTCATTCCCAATACCTTTACAACCCCCTCACACTCAACATCCGTTAACCCCCTCATCCTCTCTCTTCCTGCAGGGCAGACGTGAGCTTCAACAACAGTGCACGGCTCCACTCCTTCCTTTGTGGGGCGCTGGGCTTCTTCCTGCCCTTCTTCTTCATCCTCAGCTTCATCGTCAACACTTTCTCCAGAGAGGAGCTGGATGTGCTGCTGGGTGAGGTGCTGGCCCGAACCCTCAGTTTTTCCACGGTATGTGACCCCTGACCTGAGCCCTCGTATCATATTCACACTGTGTGATGTTTCATCAGTGTCAACACTTTAGGCTGAAGTGCCTACAGTGGTTGCAGGATTTGAGAAATGTGTAGGCATGGTGTATTTGATACTGTTTTATTAATTTATTATCTGTCTATTCCAGTGGATCGAGGAGAAACCCCCCACCGTCACACAGTGGTACAAATAAACTTTTAAGGTCTTTCCTATGGAACGCCTCAGTGCTACATTAAGGGGGAATGACAACTTTTTCTATAATATTTGGCAAGCCTTTCTTGATTATCTCCCTGATGATTTAGTTGACCTACTGCAGAAAGGGCGCCCGCGATTTGTTTTCACAAATAAATCATAGTAATTGGTTTTGCTTTTGTAGTCTCTTTACCTTTGACGTGACTCTGTTGTGTTTGATGTGTCATATATGTCCAGTGTAGTAATGCAACCCATGTATGCTAACCATTATTTTTGTTTTGTAACTTGACAATACCTGTGCTGTCTGATTGTTCTGTTGTGCAAATTGAATAAAATATTATATATAAAAATAAAATAAGGACAGCTGTTAAAGATGACAAAACAATGTATGTAATACAGGGGGGTATTCCATCAACGTCGCTAAAGATGTTTTGATAAGTCTCACAAGATTTATCAGAATAAGCCTGGATTTTCCTTTAGTGACGTTGATGGAATACCCCCCAGGGTACATGATTACTGCACATTTATTGTTGAGTAAACATAGATCACAAAGGCAAAGTTATCTTCATATAATTAACCCAGACTTGGAATCAGGCAGATTTCTCTTTGCCCCCTCTTCTCATGAATGCACTGTTCTGTTCTTGTTTCAACAGGCAATAGTGGTGTTTCTATGGGAGTGTATACCAGAGGATGGCCAAATATTGTCTGTGATCCTTGTTGGTGCTATCTGCTATCTTTTGTTGTTTCTTGCCAAGTATTTTGCGCGGTAAGCACAACCGAACTAATGCACGCATGTACGAATGCAGGCACAAACTAATGCGCGCACACATGCGCACACAAGCGCACACGCACACGCACACACACACACACACACACACACACACACACACACACACAAAACATAGAAGTTTGTTTATTTCCATGTTGAATGACAGTTGTTGACATGATTTTGCCCAAAGCCAAGGTAATAGGACTCTTACGAAGAAGGAGAAGAGGAGTCTTGCTGAGTATAATGATTATGTCCAGGATGCCGTTAAAGCCAAGAAGGTGAGAATTAATTTAATTGGTTCTAATTCTGAATATTTGGGTGAAGAAACTATTAAAACAACATAGTAGTCTGTTAGATTGATTACTGAGACATAACGTGTGTGTACTTTACAGTACATGTCATCTGTATCTTACTTCTTTCAACAGTCTAAATTGTATGAGGAGTATCTCCAGCAGTGTGCAGCTGAGTATGAATTCTGATGCGGGGGAGTCCATTGGTAATCTATACATGTCGGACTCTCTCATGGAAATGCGATTTTGTTGGATGTCTTCATAACCAACTGGACGCTCTAAACAGGTTCTGAACAAGGTATTAGAGCCTATGCAATAAGCAATAAATACACTCATAGGTAATCAGAGGTGAACGGGATTCAAAGTGCCTTTTATAGAAACTGTGAAAATGTGACAAAAGCAAATCTCATGTGTGTGTTTTTTTGCATGTGTATGTATTTACATCTGAAAGCACGGCACTGTTTACATGCTAATAGGCTCCATTGTCTTTATGACTTAAACTTGCAACTGCCTTTTTGCCAGCAAGGTGTTTCATAGTCTTCAAAAATCTTTAATGTGATGTTATATGTATACTATGTACTCTGAACATGAGTCCAAAACACAAATGCTGCATAAATATCATGTTGTTTTTTTACGGAGACACTACAGCAGGGAAAGCTTTGCATTGTAGCATAATTTACACAAACACAATTTAAACTGATATATGCTCATGTATTCTTGCCAGTACTAATCATACCAGACCTAAACTTCTCCAATGGCTGGTTTATGAAATACAATTGCCAGTGCTGTCTCCTTTCTCCAAAGATAATCTATTTATTTTTTTGAATAAATATGCTCAATCTACAGTATACAATGGCTAACACAGTGCAGTAGTCCAGTGTTAATAGATGTGAGGAATGTTTTAATGTTTGTCAACTGTGAAGTCTCAGTACACTGAAGTGTATTTTATCTCTTGGATATATCTCTTGTGATGTACACTATACCTTCTACTTGGTTCTTTCGTAAACCTTTCCTTTAATCTTACCTGTTTTATTTAGATCAGTGTATCAAATGCAATTCAAATACCAGATCATAAGACAGTTATTGTTACCATGTAATGCCATATATTTATTGGCATCTCGGGGTGTCTTACAATAAGTCTTTAGGTGCTTTATGCCCAAACAATGCAGAAACCCCTCTTCGGGCTGTTTGCAATCATATTTTGGAACAAAATGTGTAAGAATGTCTTCTATGTATCTTTGTGATATGTATTTGAGGATTCATTTCGTATTGATGCTCTTTCTAAGTATCTCTTTTCAATAATTGGCTTGTTTAATTGTATGTGAATTTATCTATTCTGTTTTAACCTTTTTGAGAAGCATTTTTATGTTTTTATGACCTATAGAATGTCTTCCTCCAACAGTCTGTAGTGATATATAGTTGTCATCATGTTGCAGTATTTCAAAGTATGAGGCCTCTCATAAAATCTCAATGTCATTAAAGTTGATTATTAAATATTTTCTGCTTTTTCTGAAACTTGTTTTGGCTCTTCTTTGTATAATTTTTTTGATGTAATGTTACATAGATGCTGTATTGCATAATGAGGTACAGTATATAGACAAAAACAGAATAGATTATCCTAATAATCTCAAGACACATGTCCCGACACGTTCTGCTGTACTAAGAGGCTTTCTGCCTTGCCTTTTAAAGAAGCGCTGTCATTGCAACACTTGCAGTACAATGAGCAGTAAAGAGCCATTATTGAATACTTTTATTTCAAAGTTTCCATTATAAAAATACCATTCCAAGCTTCTCTGTATGAAGAATATTCCTTTCAAAATTATGTGTTTATGGCTGAAGTCTTTTTTAAATCTTCATCATGCCAATAAAATGGAAATAGTTATTCCTCTACACACCAAAGAAAACAGTAAATTGTGAATGAAAATGAGAGGATCGCTTCAAATACAGAGAACCAATGTCTGGCAAAAAAATAAAAGCCACAAATTAATATATTTTTGCAACGGGACCAACCCCAATATGACCAGGACTTGAACCTCAGTTCCCTGAGTTAGTAACAAAGAACATCAATGGGAAGTGACATCTACCAAAAATAGCCTTCAGCAACTATTACATGATATCTAAAACAACAACTACTTTGGTTAGAAAATATTGACATCTATTGTTCTATTGAGCAAGCATTAACATAGATTTAAATTCATTTATATTTTTAATTTGTGCAATCTACGAGCAAGGTAACGACGGTCACAAATAGGAAGAGGTACATTGTAATACTAAAAGGAGTGATTTGCTAGCATCTTAAAGCACACAGGTTGTATTGTGAGGATGTCATGCTTTGTGTGTGTGTGTGCGTGTGTGTGTGTGTATGTGTCAAATGGGGACAGGGACATTCAAGTGGCTGTTGCAACTACAGATTATGTAGCTTATCTTGTTACAATACTTTGCATGGCATTAAGACGAACTTTGTGCAGTTGAAGGTCTATATTCAAAGCCGACTGATTTTAGCTTTGTTTTATGTGTATAGATGTGTAACAATGTCTTTGTTATGTTAGAGCTCAGCAAACATCAGCGGCAAGTTGCTGCCAACTTTTACAGGGGATGATTACAGCTTGATAAACTAGTGTTCCAATTCTCTACCCTTCTCCTGAAGGCTCCTAACACTCCCCCTCGTGGATTTGAAAGGAATGGATTGGTATATGGAATATGGTTGAAACTCCAGCCGTGCTTGCACCAATTGAATGCTTTTCAATGCACTAGTGGTGAAGGGTAGAGAATTGGAACGCACCCTAGTTTATCATGTGATCATCCCACAATCATTCCCCTTTTAAAAACTCCATGAGCACACTCAAACATATTAGTCATGTATCTCAAACTTAGAAAAGTTCAGTTTAAATTGTACAGTCCAGTTTTGTTACAGTGCATTAAGGATTATAGCTATATACAAAGTTGTACAAAAAATGTCAATACCCCCAATCTCTAGCCCCTTATAAACAAAGTGTACAGGTAGATACATCATGCAGAAGCACAAAGACTGAATCCGATATTTCTTCGCTGTGAAATCTGAGAAAGCAGTCATGACCACAAGATTTGCCACCACAGTATTTTTGTATGTTAAAACTGTGTATGGCTCATAGTATAGAATACAGTATGTACAGTCCATCAGTATGCAGAATCTCTGTAGAACAATATGTAAAACAGTTTCAGCCTTGACTCCAGGGGGGGTTACCCTAACAGGTCCAGACAGGGTCAGCAGTAGTAAGTCCACCGTATGGCCACAGTATAGCTGCTCAGCCTCAGCACCAAAAGTGTCCACTGTGTCCAGCAGACCCCATAGACATGGAGAGCTTGAGATGTCACTGCGAGCCTTTATCTATCAACCAAGACATATCGCCTGTCCTGCAGTCCAAAGAAAAGGAAAGAAAAGCCTTTAAACAGGATGCTTATACTTTTTATACAAGAATTAAGTTTATAGTATAGAGTCTGAGAAAAATCTGCCATAAATCTTGAGTGGAACATGGCTGAAATAGTTTATGAACAAAAGCACATGTTTTCGTACTTGCCAGGTCGAGTTAACATCCACTTTTTTGTGAATGCACAATTGAAAATGAGAGATAAACATGAGAGACATGACAAATACAATTTACAGAAATACAGTACACACTAAACAAACTGATTGTAAACAAACATCCAAACAATGTTACACATACAGTGTACATGTGTTCTAGGAGAATTCCATCAAAGTTATATACAGTAGTTTCATGTCTCTTCCTTATTTCATGTCTACAGCATGTGATAACATTGGCATATGTGTTTCCTCATTAAACCTTGAGAAATCTAAAGAACATAAAAACCTCATTGTCACCCAGACCAGATTTTAAAGAGGGGCAAATGTACTTACTCCACATCTCGCTTCCTAATCGTCTTTCCGGACCCCAGGACCTCTGCCACACGGGATACAATGGGGTCATAGTTCATGCTGGCCACAGCAACCACCTCCTCACCCCTATAGACGAGGCAGATTAAGACAACATATTTAGTGTTCCTACTAGGAAGAGTATTGTTATAGTTTTTTTTGTTTTACTTATTATTATTATTATTTTCCTTGCTTAAGTCAAATAGCTCAAAAAGTCCCTGACCAAAAATGCTATGAATATGCATGCCACAACTAGAGTAACTATCAGTAACTATGGCAGAAATAATGACCATGATTAGACCATAGGTGGCACTATAATAACCAAAAGTAAATAATTTACTTCAGAATGCTGGAATTTCCACCCCGTTGGATGAACATGTATAAAACTTGGTACATAATTATGTGTCTTTCCTCATGGGGAACATATTTTCCTCAAGAACCCATGAGCCCAAACCCAAATCATGGATTTGTCTGCAGGTGCAAATTAACTTAAAATCAACTGTAAGTCAGATTGGTCCAAAATTGCATATGAACATGCGTGGTGCACGTCTCTCTATAGCAGACCTGGGCATTGTACGGCCCGCGGGCCAAATACGTCCCACCGGATAATTCTGACCTCCCGCGAAAGATTACATGATAATTAGAGAAATAAAAAAATAAAAAATAAAAAACATTTTTATATATTATATTTTCTAATTATCTTATGGGTGGACTAAAACCGCATTGCTTTTATTTTGAAGGCCATTTATTCTCATAGTGCACGCAATCGTGCACGTGATTGACAACCTGTCTACCTTACTTGTCACCCCTGAAAAATGCGAAAATGTCGGCTCATGCCAAAAAGAGGAAAGTGGATGCCGAACGCAGAACTTTCTAACAAATATGGACTACTAATTTTTTCTTTACTGAAGTCAAGGGTAAACCTGTGTGTTTGGTTTGTGGGGAGCATGTCGCCGTGTTTAAAGAGTACAATTTGAAACGGCATTACGAGACGAAACATGCCGAGAAATACAAAAACTTGACTGATGCTGAACGAGCGCGGACATCAACGGATTTACTAGCCAAGCTAGAAAAACGACAAGGCTGTTTTACAAAGCTGCATGCAGCCAGAGATGCAGCGACCAGAACCAGCTTTGTGATAGCCCACAACATCGCCCAGAACAGTGAGCCATTCTCGGAGGGGGAGTTTGTGAAAGAGTGCATGGTCGAGTCTGCAGCACTGCTATGCCCAGAAAAAAAAGAAGCGTTTGAAAACATCGCGCTGTCCCGCCGCACCGTGACGAGAAGGGTGGAGGACATCGCAGAGAATCTGGAGTTTCAGCTGCAAAGTGAAGTGGGAAGCTTCGACTTTTTTTCTTTAGCTTTGGATGAGAGTTGTGACGTCCGTGACACAGCCCAGCTGCTCATATTCCTCCGGGGGATAACGCGCGACTTCAAGCTTACGGAGGAGCTGGCAGCAATGCGGCCAATGAAAGGAACCACAACGGGGAGTGATCTGTTCACCGAGGTCAACGCATGCATGGACAAACTGGGACTCGAATGGGACAGACTGGCAGGTGTCACTACGGATGGATGTCCGAATTTGACCGCATGTTTGGCGTTGGCGCAAACCAAAGACAGCATTTGAGCACGAGTACCTCATACCAATGGTGAAGCATGGGGGTGGAAATGTCACGGTTTGGGGCTGCTTCGCTACAGCAGGATCTGGCTAGCTCACCATCATAGAATACACTACACATTATTTATCAGAGGGGGCTTGAAGAAAATGTGAGACTGACCAACACGTAAAGCTGAACCATGCAACATGACAATGACCCAAAACATTCCAGTAAATCCACTAAGGAATGGCTCAAAAGAAAGAAACGGAGAGTTCTGGAATGGCCAAGTCAATCAGATCTTAATCTTAATGAGATACTGTGGGGTGATTTGAAACAGAATGTGTATGGAAGACATCCCTCAAACATCACACAGCTGGAATTAATACTGCACGGAGGAGTGGGAAAAACGTTCTCCCAGTCGATGTCAGGGACTGGTCGACAGTTATCGTAAATGTCTAATTGAGGTTATTTCATCCAAAGGGAGGAAATACCAGCTATTAGGTCCTAACTTTTTCCTCAGTAGAAATTGACATCTTTGTTATTTTCATTGTTTTTGGTTCAGTTACATCACCTTGATCTATAGATATTGTTTGAAAGAAGATTAAATATTGATATTGTGGTGGGTTAACATAATTCACCCCCGGAACTATGGGTTGGGTATTATTGTTTCACTTGCAGTCCTCGTCTGCCGAACTCGTATACGGCCAAACCCTACGAGTCCCCGGGGATTTCATCCCGGATGCCACTGTCCCCTGGTCTGCAGCCAGGCAGCGCTCCTCCCTACAGGGCTGGACTGGGACAAAAATTAGGCCCTGGCATTTTTGGCCCAGACAGGCCCACCCCAATCGGTCGGACCACACCCACCAGCACAAAAATACTTGCCTTATATACTCGTCTTATATACTGTGCTGTACAGTCATATGACAAACTGTAGTATTCCCCCAAACCACTACAAAGACGACTACATACAGTAAGCAATGGTACCAATGCAAGTAGACCAGTGTACTCAGTGATCAGATTCCAGAGCGAATTTACGAACGCAGCCTTGTTGTTCTAGATTTTTTTTCCCATTATCAACCTATCATTGCGCTTTAGAGTAAAACAAAGCACGCAACTGTCGCGTCTATCTTTTCATGGCAACTCTACATTGTGATTTACAAGGGATATTAACTAATATTAAGTAATATTATTACTTGGTTACATTTTGCAATTGATCCGCGGCACACATGCGTGCCGAACCGTGGGGGGCGATCCGTTACACCCCTAACAGCTACCTATATTTTCCTTACCGGGTCAACGGTTACAGGCTGACTCTGCCCCGCTTCTTCTGTATCCTCTCTATCCTCTGTATCTGTACCCTGCTCCCGCTCCTCCCTGCCAGCCTCCTCTTCAACCTGTTGCTGTTGCTGCTGTGGTAAACTTGAGGGTGCAGCAAACATGTCCCTAATGTTTACACATTTGGCAGCATCTGCCTCGAGTTTCTTTTTGTTTTTCTCCCTAAGTTTTTCCCAGCCTCCCTTCCGTTTTAGTGTGCTTTTGCGCTCCATCTCTCTCAGTATCTATCTAGTAACTATCCAGGCTAACTAAATTTATTTTGCCGGCCGGCTCGGCCCAAAACTACCGCGAAACTGAGACGGAGGTCTGGTGCTGCGTGCGTGCGTGACCCCTGACACCCCCCCCCCCCCCTTCTCTCTGTTGATTGGGCCAGCCCAGTGTCTGCATCGAAAATTGGCCAATGGGCCGCTGTCCCTGATTTATGGGCCGTTCAATGGTAGCTTTCGATTTATGGGCCGTTCGATGGTAGCTTTCGGCCGGGCCGGCTGGTAAAAAAAAAAAATATATATATATTTTTTTTTTATTTTGCCGGTCGGCTCGGCCCAAAACTACCGCGGCCCACCGGGCAGATGCCCGGTATGCCAGATGGCCAGTCCAGCCCTGGCTGGAGGCCGCTGAGGTGTTCGCACCCGTCCCCACTTCACAGCACGGACCCGTTCAAGGTCCTACAACACGGGGACAAGACCCTAGTGGTGGACGTTGGTGGTAGACACGAGACGGTCTCCATTGATAGGATCAAGTCCGCTCACGTGGACGTTTCCCGGCCATTGGAACTGGCTCAGCCCCCACGCCGTGGCCGCCCCCCCATGCCCCACCCCCCGCCCCCGGTCACGGTGCGACACAGGGATTTTGACTATGGGTGAATTCTGGGGGGGCTTGTGTGGTGGGTTAACATAATTCACCCCCGGAACTATGGGTTGGGTATTATTGTTTCCGCACGGAGGGTTAAGTGCGTGGTACTCAAGTTGTTACAGGAGTGATATAGTTACTGCTTGAAGCATGTGGTCGCAGCTTGTTCATGTTTGTTAATAAACGTTTAGCTGTGACATTTGATACGCCGCCTCCGACTCCCGTCTCTCGGCACTACAATATGTCCATATCTCTTAAAAAAACAAGTAAATATTTCATGGGGTGTCCTAATTTTTTCACACGACTGTATTTACTGCATTTCAATACTTGGTAGTTTCTCTGTCCTTCATCCAAGACACAGTAAAGGGGAATTTGCTATAGAGCTAAAGATATGAATGAGCCTTGGTAAGCCATTCTCGGATGGATGTCCGAATTTGACAGGGAAATATGTTGGGCTTTTGAAAAGAATGCAAGATAAAGTGAGTGAACTCAACGCAGAGCAGAAATTGGTGTTTATACATTGTATTATTCATCAGCAAGCGTTGTGCAAGTCAGTGCTAAAACTTAGCCATGTGGTTGATGTTGTTACTACAACAGTTAATTTCATTAGAGCGCGAGCATTAAATCACAGGCAGTTTGTTTCACTATTGGAGGAGCAAGAGAGCGAACATGGTGATGTCAGGTACCACACAGCTGTCAGATGGCTCAGCCTGGGCAAAGTGCTAAAAAGGTTTTGGGTTCTGAAATCAGAGATAAAGGAGTTTTGTGAGATGAAAGGCAAAACCATCCCAGAGCTGTCTGATGAGGACTGGATGGCAGATTTATCATTTGCTGTTGATGTGACTGCAATGATGAATGAACTGAACACACAACTGCAGGGCAAGGGCCTTTTTGTTCATGAAATGCATAGCCATGTGAAAGCCTTCATGACAAAGTTGCAATTCATTTCAAGGCAACTAGGCAGCAACAATCTCGAACACATGAAAACCCTGAAAGAAGTCAAACCATCAGCTGATCACCGGCACAGGTATTCATCAATGTTAGGAGCACTGCATGGTGAATTTTCAAGGCGTTTTCAAGATTTCAAAAAGGTTGAGGATGAAATGCAGCTGGTTTCCTCTCCCGTTACCTGCAGTGTTGATAGTGCACCCACTGATGTTCAGCTTGAACTCATTGACCTGCAGTCTGATTCACTACTGAAAGAGCACTTCAAGTCAGCATCACTGCTAGAGTTCTACTCTGCTCTCAAGGAGGAGAACTTTCCAAACATGAGGAGACATGCTCAGAAGATATTGGTTCTCTTTGGATCCACCTACATATGTGAACAGACATTCTCAGTCATGAAGTTTACCAAATCCAGGTACAGATCCTCTCTCACTGATGAACATCTGTCAGCTGTGCTTCGCATCTCCACCTCAGACATTCAACCTGACTTTGATGGACTTGTTAAAGCTCAACAGAGACTGGATTTCTCACACTGAATGAAAAAAAAGAACTGAAGAACACTAAAATGTGGGAATATAACAAGTGAAATGGGACACTTGATCCTTTTCTTTTTTTCTGCACAGTAAAAAAAAAAGAACTGAAGAACACTAAAATGTGGAAATATAACAAGTGAAATGGGACATTTTTTTTTGTGCACAGTTCTGAAAACATTAAATGTTTAATATAGGCATGTAAAGTCAAAAAGGCTACAAAACTGGGACACTTTTCTTTACACAGTTACAAGTGACATGTCTTGTTTATTTTGGCTACAAAGATGATGTGATGTCTTTAGGAAGCTAAAAAAAAGCCTTGTTTCAATAGTACATGAAACTCAAAATGCCCTTTGTTATTAATGTGACTGAAAATGAGTCAAATGTTTCACATTTTGTTTATCATTTTGGAAATTCTATTTGAATAAATGATATTTTTGAAAGCTAACCTCACCTTTTAATTGCCAAATAATAACATACACTCTTACCAGCGGTCAAAACAATGCCATTTACTGCTTTTTATATAGAAATAAAATGCAATTATGCATAATTGAGTTCGGAATTTTGGCCCGGCCCTCCAAAATATTTTCAGTTGCTCATTTGGCCCCCTGGGAAAAATAATTGCCCACCCCTGCTCTATAGGGTGTTCAAGGATAAGAGATCCATTCCGAGATGGCGGAGAAAATGATATGAAAACAAAAAGCTGGAATTTCCACCCTGTTGGATGAACATTTATAAAACTTGGTACATATGTGTCTTTCCTCATAGGGAACATATTTGCCTCAAGAACCCATACGGTCCGCCATGATGAATTTTTCTTGAGGTGGAAAATTTGGCCAAACGTATAAAAATTCAGATTGGTCCGAAATTGTATATGAACATGCGTGGTGCACGTCTCTCTATAGCAGGGGTCGGCAATAGGCGGCCCGCGGGCCATTGCTGGCCCATCACCAATAATATTTGGCCCAGCAGAATATTTTGAGAATCCATTTTTTTTTTTTTTTTTTTTTTTTTTTTTTACAATATCGGACCGACAGTCCCACATATAGCGCCTATAATGTCCGAATAGAGAATCTACCTCCACCTGAATAATGCTTATTGTACTTTTATCCATGTTGAGAGTGAATGACACAGGGACAGACAATCAGGCAGCGGGGTGCACCGAAGCGCACTGACGCTGAACCCCTCATAGTGAATCATAAGTAGGTGGACAACGTGTAGTGCTGAAATAGCCGTGTGTGGTTTGAAAAAAATAACACCAGCTCAGTAAATAATTCAAACGTAATGTTTACGTATATGTGACTGCAACACACATATGAACAGTAACAAAGCAAATTCAGTTTAATATTCTGAAAAACATTGACAACAAAATCGGTGAAAAAAAGAAAAGAAAGAAAAGTAATCCGCTTATGCGAGGGGTGGTGGTGCATAGGCCTATGCTCCTGAAACGACAGAGCAAACACGCTATTAGGGATAATAATTACAATGAGCCATTCATTCAAAATATAAAAAATACAATTAGGTTATTAAATACAATAACGACAGGCTTGGTACTCACTTAATGTGAAAAGTGGCATCTCCCATCGGTCAGTATTTGCTTGATATCTGGTTATATGGACGTCACTTTAATCCGCAGGCAGTTCTCAAGTTTTTTTTTGCATCAATCGATTCCTCTCGTGCGTCTTTATCACATTCATTGAGGAAAAGGACGACTCGCATGTATAGAAAGGGAACATTGTGAGCAGGAAGCTGTGAGTCTCACAACGGCTTTGCGTTGATGAAACCAGGTAGGATGAACATTATAGTTCGCTGTCCATTCCTCTTTAAATGCCCTGTTTTCACCGTCAACCTCTTTACACCTTTGGAGAGTGACATGATGTTTCTCTTGCTAGTTAGCAGGTTAAATGTTTAGCTAACTTCACCCGGCAGGCAAACAACCAATCCAATAATAATGTGACCTTGTCTGGGAGGAGGGGGGAATCATTCAGAATGAAAGTATGTTAAATAATTACTAGAATAAGCTAGGCTGCGCTACATCGTCAGTCCACACATTTATTATTCAAAACTATGGAAAAGGGTGAAACTACGTTTCAACGTTGTTGAGAATCACAACACAAACTTGCTAGTCAAGCCAAAATACTGCAACGTAATGGATTGGACTGCTACCTAGTTAGCTACAACACTACTTTACATTGTTACCTAGTTAACTACAACACTACTTTACATTGTTACCTAGTTAACTACAACACTACTTTACATTGTTACCTAGTTAACTACAACACTACTTTACATTGTTACCTAGTTAACTACAACACTACTTTACATTGTTACCTAGTTAACTACAACACTACTTTACATTGTTACCTAGTTAACTAGAACACTACTTTACATTGTTACCTAGTTAACTAGAACACTACTTTACATTGTTACCTAGTTAACTACAACACTACTTTACATTGTTACCTAGTTAACTACAACACTACTTTACATTGTTATCTAGTTAACTAGAACACTACTTTACATTGTTACCTAGTTAACTACAACACTACTTTACATTGTTAGCAGGCTCACAAAACAAGCTGTGTTAGTTGACTAGCGATGTGTACATTTTTCGAAAGAAAAGTCAAAGCATTAGAACGTGTCACATTTTTTAACAATCAATTACTTATGAATGAATGAATGAATGGAATGAATGAATGGTCTTTATTGGCATTGCTACAGTACAGGTACCAAACAACGAAATTTAGGAGGGGTGGCTCCCCTGGTGTTAGAAAAAAAAAAAAAAAAAAAAAAAAAAAAAAACGTTCGGGCCCGCCATCTAGTGGCTCAAAAAAAATTTGGCCCGAGGCCAAACCTAATTGCCGACCCCTGCTCTATAGGATGTTAAAGGATAAGAGATCCATTTAAAGATATCAGAGAAAATTATATGAAAAGAAAACAATTTTCAAATACTCTGAGAATTTGCCCTGCTACCTCAATTTTTATGGCAGTCGACAGGTTTTTTTGATAGAGGGCACTACAATGGGTTACTATGTCAAAGTATTTGAAGATATCTCAAAAAACAAGGACATTACAGATGTTTGAAATTTTCGACACGTCTGTGACATAATGACGCTTCATTTGGCGTGGGCATACAACATGGTCATTAACTGGGAAGGTTAATCCACAATGCATTTTTGTATTTACACTTAGTGTATATTATCATTGTAGCATAGTAGCCTATGTATATCATTCCATAATTAGGTGATTGGTATCTTACAGGCCCGTGGTCCTAGGGTACTTCATAATATCATAGCTTAGTATATCATGAGTTCAACTTGGCCCATATTAGATGAGTGGTCTACCCCCCTGTCTGTAGGTCTACCCCCTATCTGTCAATCTACAACCTGTCTGTAGGCCAACCCTGTGTCTGTCAATCTCACCCCATTTATGGTTATGGGGGCATATCTGTAGGAACACGCCCCATTGCCGCTTGCGGTTATATTTTTTAATGTAGTTTGAAGCAATGATCTTTTGAAAAAGAATGCTGAGTGATACCTTGCATATTGTATATTAAAAACATAATAAAAAAAGATAGAAAATTGCTCTAAGCCAGCAATCCTGCAGATAGCCAGTGATATACACTCACTTCATTAGGTACACCTTTGCTGTTAGGTACACCTTTGTTGTTAGGTACACCTTTGTTGAAGATGCCACAAAGAATTAAGGCAGTTCTGAAGGCAAGAGGGGGTCCAACTCGGTACTAGCAAGGTGTGCCTAATGAAGTGGCCGGTGAGTATATATATATACACTTACTTGGTATAAAATGCCACAAACTTCAACTCGTCCAGATCTCCCTGGATTACGACATCATCAAAGCCCTCGCCGTAACCTTGACAATAAAAATGAATAATTTCTGATGAACCATTGGTTTGTAACACCAATACACACCTCCATTTTCATGACGGCTCACCTCTCTGGCTTCACAGCTAGGTGGCAGTGATGCAGCTACAATCTCAACAGAGGCTTTTTAAAGGGGGCCTCAGACCCTGCCTATCCCCTCCTGTAGATCAGAAAGGATTGGATAGGTGTAAGTAAGCAACATGGTGACATCTTGCCCTCTGACAGACTACTCAGAGTTTTCACCATATTGCTTATATCTATCCAATCCCTTCAGATCTATAGGAGTGCCTAGGTTTAGGGATCTGTGGAGTGGGGGCTGGGGGCCCATTTGGAATTCAGAGAGTGTGTAGCCTACTTAACTACTCATAAAACAATGAGACATTTATACTGAGTTACCGATTACTTTTCACATATTCAGTTCAACTGAAAGCTAATGAAATCATACAGTAGAAAAACAAAACATGCGTTGTTTCCCTCCTGAGGAGAAGCCCTGTTTACCTGCATAGCGTATGCTTTTCCCAAACATGGCTGACCAGAAGTAAGGCACCGTTTTGATCTCAGTGGCTTTTCCCATCATGCTGAGTGCTGCTACTCTTCCTGTCAATCAGACACAAGCATAGGGTGTTCTCATGATCAACTTTATGTCAAAGTTATATATGTAATTTATACTGTACTTACTGTAATTACTGTTATTACATGTAAATGTTACTATGAACAACCAAATGATCAGTATACTAATTAGTCCACAGTAGAGGACAAGCAGCTTAGTTGTTTGATCTCTAGGAGATGATAACACTCACCGTGCACATGGGCCATTTGCCAGTGAGGGATGTTCACCTTCTTATTGCTGCGCTGTGGGAAAGGAAACGTCACCACGTCTCCTCCAGCAAAGACGCCATCAACATTCGTCTGCATCGTCTGACAATTCGGAAGATGAATTTGGTGTGTTAGTTGATAACTGCATTGCAAATGAATGAATGAATGAATGAATGGTCTTTATTGTCATTGCTATAGTACAGGTACCAAACAACGAAATTTGGGAGGGGTGGCTCCCCTGGTGCTAGGAAAGAAAAAAAAAGAAGAAAAAAAAAAGAAGGGAAAGGAGCTGGTTTACATAAATAAAGGCTATGTACACTATCCACTATACTATACTGTACAGATAAAACAATGTGCTGTACTCTATGCTATGCTATACCTATTCTAACATTTCCTATTTCTCTGCAACCTTATGTACCCTAGGGTTGTCATATTGCACATAGTGTTATTGCACATTCATTTAAAGTGTCGCAGTTTGCAGGCTTGAAAGGTGACATAGTATGAAAGGTGTCATAGTAAATGACATAGTATTCCTGTATATCCTTGTAATGCAGCCATGCATGGAATGAATTATTTCCAATGGGATAATAAAGATAAACTTGAGTGCACAGTACAGAGCAGAACAGGCTGTGTTTTCTGTCTTGTCGTGGTGTTGTTTAGTTTTGACCTTGTTGACGGTAATGAAGCCCTTGGAGTCCATGTGAACCCCGCTCTGTTTCAGGAAGCCTGTCGCTGGGCCGGAGCCTGCAGGGTGAAGACATAGGATAGGCTATAGACACATGATTTAGAGCAGGTCAATTATTAGATTATTATTATTAGATACTTCACCGCCATGAATCAGAACATAGTGATGGACATTGACTAGCGGGTGTGTAAAATATAGTTGTATGTGAAGTCAATGTTCTCTAGGACTGCTGAGGAAGTACTCCTCTGCTCCTCCAGCCCCACTGTATTTGAGCTTGTCTCACCTGTGCCAATGACACACACATCTGCCCGGAGAACTTTCCCACTCTTCAGAACCACTTCTTTCAACTGTGGAACGACATAAAAACAACATTGACAAAAAACAGTGAGGCCACATACAGTACGTACAGTATCACTAGAGCCACACTCCAAATTGAGGTTTTGGTAGTACAGTAATCCAGTGTTGATCCTCTCTTTTAGCCGACACACTGTGGTTCACCTAGACCAATCATGTCTGTTCTGAAAATGGGCTTGATTAACCAGGGAAAAGGGGAGAGAGAGTCCTACTGTTCATCATGTCAGGCTGTTTCTCTCACTTTCTGAATACCTGTCCATGATGGCCGAGCATCTCCGCCACCTCATTCTGCATGTAGAACTTCACCCTGTTCGTCTCAAACAGCTGCAACGACAGAGCACACACCGGTGGTATTACTCCAAGATTATCTTATGGTAATTTTTTCCAATTTACTATGTAATATTTTAATCTAAAATACAATGTAATTGTCATCTGAAATACAATTTTTCGTATAAAAATGCTAATCAAGTTGCTCTGCAGTAAGGTGTGTACAGCCTGATTTCTCAGGAGTGTGTCCCTACCTTCATTATGGCTTTCCCTACTTTCTCGCCCAGAGCTTGCCGGAAGGGGATGGCTTCGATCCCGATGATAGAGACAGAGTGGGCCTTGTCTGTGAGAGCAGCAGCCACCTCCATGCCTGATAAACAATACAGAAGACACACATGTATCACATTCACAGATGACCACTTAACCACACACTACACTTTATGTGCGGTAACACTTTAGTTAACAGTTTGGTTAGTTAGTTAGTATTAACTAATTAAATACTAATATTATTAGTATTGTATTAACATGTAGTAACATAGCAATTTAGTGAAAGCTTTGTGATTGTATTGTAATTGTATTGAGCAGCTTTACACAAGTAGGACATGGAACTGTCATTCACTCAACTCCATTATTATGCAATTACAAAGCAATTACTGAATTATTGTTTCATAATCATTATTGCAACATGTTAAAGGGGCATCTGGGATTTAAATAATAACAAAGTGTCTCACCCCCCCCCCCCCCCCCCTCCCACACACACACACACCTTTTTGGTATAGCAGTTGAGGGATTGGGCTGAAGATGATGTGTTCTGCTATGTTGTACATGTGTGTGTTGAATGACTGTCTCTTAAAAATGTCTATTGTGTTTTCATAAGTGGATTCTGTTGAAATGTAACCACTCTCAAATTCGTTCATGGATACAAGGACTGACCATCCATGAGATCAAAATTATAGTTTTAACCATGCTGAAGCTATATGTTGTTTACATTGAAGTAAAATAAGCTTGTATTTTGGGTTCTGAGGAGGTAAGACAGTTGTACTACACTTATGAGGCATACTACAGTAAATTCTTCAAGAATCAATGGCCATCTTCAGGGGTCATAATTCATTTAAAAGTAAAAAGAATGGATATACCAATCCAAGATTGACCCTTTAACCATGTTGTTATTATAGCAATTGCAGTGTTACTACATAGGTATAAGCAGCACATAATGTGAAGTTACTCAATTGTAACAGAACTGTTATAATTCTGTTTATATTCTGTTTATACTGTATTGTCATATGTCTCACCAACAAATGAAGTTCCCACAACCACAGCATTCTTGTTATTGGCCAGCCTGGCTACGCTGTTGGCATCTTCAGGGGTCATGAGGTGAAACACATTGCCAATGTCCTTGCCTTTGTAGCTCATTGGCTTGGGTCTTACAAACAAAAGTCAGGGGTGGATCAGTGTCAATAAAGGAATCATTCATATAAACACTGGTCATACTCTATAAGCCAGGCAGAATAACAGAATTATATTTCACCGCATTCAACTGCAACTGTTACTCCTTACTTGCTTCCTGTAGCAATAAATAGCTTCTTGTATTCCATCCTGAAGCCATCTTGAAATGTTACAGCCCTTGTCTTGACATCCACTGCTACTGCCTACAGGAAATGAAGACATCCCACAGTTAAAAGAAACATCTTTTAGCCAACATGTCACAGGGGGGATTTGTTCCCCTTCATTGCTGGTCTGAGACCAGTTCTGGCACCTTGTCTCACCTCCTTCTCTGTGAGCAGCTCGATGTCATGGCTCTGAAGGAACTCCATGGAGCGTAGCTTTAACTGCTCTGCTGTGCTTTCTAGGGACTAAGGGGGAGAGGGTTGGTTATACCCTATCACAGCACAACACTTGCACTAATGGGTGACAGAGAGAGAAAAAAAATGCAACCTTTCTAACACAAACGAGCCTCAAAGCAAAGTTGTTAGTGATTTTAATTATAAGAATTGCAAAATCAGAGGACTATGTTCCTGCAGGTTTTTACAACCCCAAAAAACCATAAATATTAAACATTAAATAAACATTACAAGGAATGATGTTATACCAATATTTAGACAAGAATAAAGATGGGTTCAAAAATACAAAATCATATTGACCGAATCTTGGAGCATGAAATCTACAGGAAGATGATAAAAACTGTAACCATGAACAGTTGGCATGAGTGACAATCCAGGTTTATTGCCAGTTTTGCAATGTTTTTTTCCAAAACCTTCTTCCAATTGAAATAAATGTTATTACAAAGTCTGTATGAGTAGCCTTTGTGTTCTGTGTTGTGTTCTGGGTCTCTGTACAAACCTTACTCAGTTTAGGCCTGTCATACGGAGGGTGTTTGTCCATGGTGCACATGATGATACGATCTGTGAAGCCCTCTTGTCTTAACGTCTCTGCACACACCAGACCCGCTGGACCTTGAGACACAAAACCAACACATTTATTGTAGTAGAGTCTTACTGAGATGTGAATACGAACCAACAAAACACATACATAGGATAAATGTCAACAGTTCAAACATACACAAACAGACTTATTAGAATTACTATTAATGAGAGTACAAAGCATAAGAGAATGTCCAACTGACCTGATCCAATGATGAGAACATGGCTGAAGCCTGTGTTGGAGTTAATGACTGCCGAACACCTCGCCATTGGCTTTGACCGCTTCTGGGACTGAAGAGCCTGGAAGTTGAAACATTTACAGGGTCATAGGTGAACCAGGATTCCAAATTCACCTCAATAATCTGTCTAAATACTCCCAATGTCTTTACCTGTTTGTTGGCGCGAATGATCACCTTGTCCTTTTCAACTCTGACCTGAAGCAAACAGACATGAGCGATGGGTACACTTTTTTGAGGATGCTGAGAGAGACAGGATAAAGCAGGGAATCTGAATGACATCACAAACGAGGGAGGTCACCTGGAAGGTGGGTAAGCTGTCCAGTCCAGGAAAGTCCTCGATGTCTCCTGTAGCGATGTTGAAACATGCACCATGCCACGGACATCGCACGTGCCCTTTGGACAAGACACCTGAAATACAGAAAGATATTTCCCATTGTGGCATCCAACGTGAAAACCCAAAGCTTCATTTCACACCAGAGAAGTCAAACCATGATAACATTACACAGGTCGTTGATAACATGGAGACTCACCTTTGACCAGCGGTGCTCCATAGTGTGGACACTTGTGAGCAATGGCAGAGAACTCCCCATGTTCTTTGATTAGCAGAGCTCTGCCACTCCCCAAGTCAACCTCACGCATCCTATAAAGGGATAAGAGCACACACACACACACACACACACACACACACACACACACACACACACGTCATGGTGCAATGAAGATTTAGATATATACATAGATATAGAAGGTAATGAGGCAAATTAATAAAGTACATTGACTTTTTATCAATCTTACTGTCCATTTTCCAGATCCTTGACGTGACACACGGACGCCTCCACATAGTCTCTGGGTTGGTGGTAGAGCCGGAGAGGGGCAGAGTCCTCATCTGAGCAGTGTCCCAGCGCCCCATTGGGCCGGCAGTCAGAGAAGGGGCTCGCCTTTCCATTTGGTGACATCACATCCACTTCCTTTTCTTTCGCCAAGAGGGTTAGCTCCACTTTAACCTCAACTGTAGAACCCATTAGAAAAGCACTTCTCAGTTATTTATTCTCTCCGCTAGTTCTTCCTACTACTTTTAATTGATATTTTACACAGGCTTACATAATCAAACAATTTGGTCTTTATTCAGCCAAATCCTAATGGAGAAAGTGCTTTGTCAAGTTAAAATGACTTGACCATGACAAATGTATTGTGAATATTTACTGTAAAGGTAGTGCACATTTGTGTTGTGACAATCTTTGTCAAAAGTACAAATTCTACACATTTTCTCTTGGGTGACAGGTCTTTGTGGCCTATGGAAGCATCTGATGACATCTGATATGTACCTTTATGATACCTTTAGGTTTTTATTCCTACATTTTAAGAGGTGGTTGTGTAACCCTTTTTCACTGCAGCCAGCTTTATCTCTTCGGCTGGAAAATGTGCTGACCATCCGGTTCTTACACAGTAATCTGGCTGGAATTTTCACCTGCTGAGCGAGTCTTAATTAAAATCAATGGAAAATCATAAGAGTGACTGCAATTGCAGGAGAGGAAAGGAGAGAGCACTCCATCCCCACACTCACACAGGGTTTATTCTATATGACACCCTTCTCTTTATGGCAGACTCTTACCAGAGAGATTCTTATTAAGGACCAGATGTAGGATAATTTTCAATATTGTGTTAGATTTCAGTTAGCAATGACTTTGTTTGGATTATTCCTTTATATCATCCCATCCACAGGATGATCAGAACAGTTCCAAATCCAAACTTCATTCCTCCAGTTACGAAAACACTGATGAGCCAAAACATTATGACCTCTGACTATTGACAATGACTGGCAGGTGGTCATAATCCTTTGGCTCATCAGTGTATGCTTAATTGCTGAGGAATCTCTCCCAAATATGGAATGCATTTAATGTGATGTATATCCGAAAAAGATTAAGAACATGTACATTTAAGAGCATTCTAAATAACAGAACAAGGACATATTCCTCAGCAATGATGAGTTCTATCAGCAATAACTTTCCAGAACGGTAACATTAATGACTGTAAAGATGATATTATGAACAGTTTCACTTGAACTGACTCTACTGATTCACATTGAGCTGAAACATTCAACTGGTCCTTCTTTCAGAAACCTTTTTACACAGTATTACATTACTTGGAGAACACCAGATTAACTTTCTATGATTACTTTTTCTTGCGATTTTCTTGTTGTTGTTGCTATTGTTCTCACTCTGTGTTTGCATACTGACTGTTTTTTTTTTAAATATACAGTATCTACTGTATTGATTCTGTATGTATCGATACAGTAGATACTGTATATTTAAAAAATACTTGATACTGTATGTATCGATTGTAAGTCGCTTCGGAATAAGTCTGCTAAATGCAAAACATGTAAATGTACTGTCCTTGAGCGAGGCACTGAACCCCTCATTGCTCCAGGGTCGCCGTCTATGGGCGACCCCTTGCCTAGAGCATAAAACACCAAATTCCAACAATTGACTGACAAATCTTATTTTTATTTTTATTTTTTTTACTGTATTTACTGTGTGGTATTGTGTCCTACTATCCATACACACAACATTTTGTAAAGTAAGGAGCTGTTTGGTCAGGTTTTGTCTGCAAAGTTAATGTTTGTGGTCAGTTCTCGTCACCGCTGTGTCAAAGGTTCTGTCAGGGCCTCATTTGTTTAATAGACTTTGACTAATTAGACCTTAGAGCCTTTACTCTCACAGTAAGGGGCCTATGCTCTGCTCTGCTACACTACACCCCCCCCCCCAACGCTCTCTCTATGCTTAGTACTGAGGACAAATTCTACCTTAGTACTCTCTCCTTAGTATGCAGGACATACTTTACCCCGAATCCTCTCTCTCCTACTCAGGTCACTCTACTCTCCAAACTCTCTCCTTAGTACTGATAACAACTCTCCTTAGTGGTGGGACAGTTTTCTGCCCCTTCAACTTTAGTCACAACATATCACTATTTCGGCTATGTTAGTGACGTTTTGGATTTGATTTGATTTATTTGATTTTTTTTATAATTCTATTCCAAAGTTATTGCTTTCTCCAAGATGCAGCACTGCTGTTTATCATAAACTTGAGAATAACTAAAGGCTCAAAAGATGAAATCATGTTATAAATCTTCCTCGAGTCGGCTTCATTGAAACAGCATCACATATGTATTGAAACAGACATACTGTGCTACATTTGAACTCATATTCTACTACGTAATCCTCTTCAAAGCAATGCAACTGAGAGCATTAAAATTCCTCCCCAACAAAACGCCATGCTACAAACCCTACAAAGGCAGTCAGGAGAGCAGTTTGTATGACCTATATATAGCTGGAGAACAAGTGCCAATTATTACAGGATTTGGAGTGGGGTAGGTTGAAGGAGTACAGGGGGTTAGAGGGGGAGGTGGTCACCTGGTTTGGGTTTGGAGAAGCATCCTCCCATGATGGGCCCAGGGTAGAGCCAGGAGACCTGGCTGATGATGCCCAGGGGAGGTGAAGGGGAGAGGGGGTCAGATCCTAGGGTTGGGCTGCTGAGTTGGGGGGTAACAACAATGCTGGAGGGGGGGTATCAGTACCTGCAGGTCCAGGCAAGCCATAGCAGATATCAGCTCCTCCACATCACCTGAGGAGAAGGAACAACAGAATCAGAATCAGAATTGATTTTATAACATCCAATGTACAGGTACACAATAGTAAAATTCTTAGGCTTGCAGCAGGATACGAAATCAACAATAATAGAATAAAGTAAAACAGCTCAGTATTTGAAGAGCCCCAAAATCAGGTCAGTCTTTTGAGGCTGTTCTAGCCTAGCAATAACAACTATTAGCATTCATGGCACTGTCTGCAGCAGTTCCAATGGAACTGTTCACAGCTTTGTTTTTGATGCAAAACAGCTCTCATCAACCACGTTTTTGAAAAGGAGAGGCTCTGCTGCTGGTCATCAAGCTGCTGAGCTGTAAACAGATCATAATACTTTGATATGTCAGTGATAGGGTAGATAGACCCCATTTTGCTTATTTGATTAATCAAGAAATGTATATTGTTGTCTTCTTTTCCACATTTGGCAACAATGTAGGCTTAAAAAAAGTTTGCCCTGTGTGTGTGTGTGTGTGTGTGTGTGTGTGTGTGTGTGTGTGTGTGTGTGTGTGCGCGCGCGCGCGTGTGTGTGTGTGTGTGTGTGTGTGTGTGTGTGTGCGCGTGCGTGCGTGTTTGTTTGTAAGTCTCTTACATGGAAGTAATGGTGTTAATTGGAAACATTTTCCACGGCCATTGTTACTTTTGTGAATGCATGTTAAACTGTTAAATAACCTGGAAACTGTTAAATATTAACACCATTTAGACACCTATTAACTTTCTTGTCACACTGTGTTTTGAAGGGAAGCAGAGGCCCCATGAATTTCAAAACCACCCTTGTCTTGTTGCCACATTGCCCACACACGCCTGCCAGCACTCATGGTATTTCACCCACGCACTGTTACTCAACAATACAGCTGTTCATAGGAATATGACAGAATACAGTACACGTAGTTAGAGGAGAGCAGATTTATCAGTCGACGAGATTTATCAGTCGACATTAATCAGCATACTATCCTTTGGATACTTTGCAACTTAAGGGAGTACTTGATATTCAGATCACATCTTAATGTCCTTGAAGTTAGAAAAAGGGCACTATTGAATGGAGCAGTGGCTCAAGAAAAGTTCCAGAGACCAATGATAAGTGGAAAGATCCCTTGTGAGTTACTAAATACATTTCATAGAGTAAAAGGCCTGCAGTTATCGCTGTCATATTGTCAATGTGACAATAATGACAATGTTAGTTTAGTAGTTCAAAGTAATATACTGTAGCCTACGTCCCAGTAAAATCACTAATCATAAGTAAGAGATACTAAGTAAGGAGCATTGTGAGCTTTTTAGAGGAAACACTCAAGAGTTAAGAGCATGTTTTAAAATATTTTTTGTAAATGGTCAAATGAGCATAAAAACAAGTGGACAAGCCTATTTCTCTCTAGCAGAATGTGGGAGTCTCTGTTTGTCCTACACGATTCATGGAAATCTCCATGGCAACTATGAATCCTTTACTACAGTACATTCATTTTACATCCACACTATCTTGGTGAAGTCTCTGAGAAACATTGAGGGTCGTGTTTCACCACACTCAATGATAAACCACCAAACACATATCAAATCTGACATTTCAAAATCTATTTTACATGTTGTGAGTCAATAATTTCATACAAATTACCATTTTATGAACACAAAATTGGATCGTAAAGGCTGCCATCCTGGGGTTCCAGCAACAAGCCTGATTTATTTTGTGCTAACTCAAAGTAGGTTAAGCAGATTTGCTCTTCACAACATATGACGCAGATGCCAGTCTCTTACTGTTGGGCCTGTCCCTAAGCAGTGCTAATAATCCTTCCTGCAAACAAGCTGTCAGTCTCACTTACTTCTCCACAAATGTAATACTTTTTACTGGAATGTAGGAGGGAATTAGCCATTGCAGCTCAATGTTTTGGCAGTTTCCCCCTGGTATGGAAGTATGGATGTGCTACGAGTGAACTGAGAAAGCAGCCATTTTTACTCTAGTTGCACCAATGCATCACTCACTACAGCAAACAGCACCTATTGATAACTGGGATTGTACTCACGACGGACATACCACACCACCACTCCTCAGGGAGGTGAGGCATCATCAACACCCACCCCTCAGAGGGAGGGAGAACTTTGCTTCCTCAAGAAAAGGAGCACAGATACGTACAAGGTTATGTGTGTGTGTGTGTGTGTGTGTGTGTGTGTGTGTGTGTCTGAAGATAAACACAAACTCACAAA
>NC_137690.1:17492022-17502022 GCF_963989245.1 Nansenia antarctica
CATTGTTCCTCTTTTTTCTTCATCTGTTAAGGTCTCACTGCCTGTGCAGCATACAGCAGTGTCCCTAAGCCAAAATGTGCATTTGGAACCCAGGCAACCTTGTTTGACCAAGTCCCTCCCCCAGACGAAACACAACACAGGAACTGCAGCATTGGAATGCATCTCTTGATAAAACTCTTCTTAATGCCCATTCACTCCTATACAGGCACTGATCCGACAGACTCTGGGCTTTCTCGGCTGAGATTGGATTTATCTCCCCTGTGCAATGAATCTCAGCAATTGCCATGCTTATTCAAACTGGCCTTGGCTTCAGTAAAGCTTTGCATTGCTAAGTAAAAAGCCCCTCTATATCATTTCATATTGATCAGGGACCGTCAAGAGTTCTAGTGATTCTGGAAAAGCACTACTCAAAGTAATCTAATTTTCTATATATTCAAGATATTTTCTTTAAACCCCATTTAAATACTGTTCATCATTACAAGGAATGTTCATTTAGTGGATATGATCTCTTTTATCCTCATTTGCAGAAAAACCTGCACGGCAGGACACACAATCCATTCAGCTCAATGAATACGAAGAGACTTGAATGGAATGGAGTGGGCACTTGAAATGAAGTTGGAGAGACTCTGATTACATTACCCTAAAGGCTCATGCTAATAACAAATAACAAAGACTGCAAACAGGTAACCAACAAAGGCTTTCATTGCACTTTTCCATCAGAAATACTTTATCCATGTTCAACAGTATCAAAATGTACACATATGGCATTGAAACATTTCAAAAGTGACTTTGAACATCTCAAAACAGTTCACATAGTCAATCATTTCTTCTTTTAGCATTCTAATGTATCTGTAATCAGGTATTAGCAACATGCACAAAGTTGAACCTACGAATGAAACTATAGAACCTCTGTCTTTAAATAGTGCTGTGTCTTTGTCTTCTCCTGGGGGGTGTAAGGGAGGCCGGGTGGGTGCTGCTGGTCATGTTCTGCCATGCACACAGCTATGAAGAAGAGAGTGCCCCCGATGACCAAGATGAAACCAGAGAACCAACCAGAGAACATGGCCTCCCCAAACTCCCAGCGTGGCACTACGTCAGGTATGCTCTCATTCCAGAACTCCACCACAGTTACGTAGGCCACCAGAGAGACCGGAGCTAGGGTGGTGAGGCCCGACACCCAGGACAGCACCCCACTGAGGACGAGGAGCCCTCTCTTCAATCCCTGCCTCCCAGAGCACAGCTCCACCCCGTCCAGCCCCGGGAAGGCCACCACCACAGCCAGGGTACCAGTGGCTATAGACACCAGCATGAGCACCCGGGAAGCCAGCAGGTCCACAGGTAGGGCCATGATGGATTCATAGGCCTTGCACTGCACTCCAACCTCCTCAGTGAAGATACAAGTGTGCCACAGCCCAGAGTACCAGTTCTCCACCTCATTCAGATCTGAGTTCATGGTTTTCCAAAGAGGGAGGAAGGTGGTAATGAGGGTAGTGACCATACCCCCGAATGAGACGAAGAGTGCAGTCCTCTGCATAATTTTCGTGGTCAGAAACACCATCTTCTGTCTCTCTCTTTTTCTCTCTCACCCCTCACACTCTCTCTCTCTACTCCTCTCACTGTTGCTCTGTCCAGGCCAAAGAAAGGTTTGTGAGCGACTGATAAGCCCGTCCCCCCTCCTGTGGTAGCACTTGGACCGACCCATTCAGCCCGCCTCATCCTGCGTCTTAATAAAGTGCACCTGATAACCGAGAGATTATCCCAGGTCCTGTGGCATTACAACAGACATACTGTTTTGGCGTAGTGATAAATATCATCATAGGGAACAATGAGCACTGTTTTTAAACTTGAGAGCTTGAGTGCAGATGCTGAGTGCTGCCAGGCTCACTCAGGTATATGTGTCTGTCTCCCTCCAGTGGTGGTAAGTGGAAGTGGCCTGTGGCCTGTGTGTGTGATGATGAGATGATGATGATGATGATGATGATTATGATGGGGGGTGATAGGAAGGTCGTAGAGACACCATTCAAATGGTTTTAGATTCCCTGTCCTCTGGTCTATCCGGGGGTGTTGGAATTGTTCTCCTAACCCGCGGGGAACCATACGTTATTAACCCCGGGAGGGGTCACACTACGGGACGTATAACGCTGGCTATGAATATGGTAGAAACACAAGGTTTTCATATTTAAGTTCATTAGGTCTACACGGTCATTTGAAGCCTAACCCCAGCCCTCTACGACCCCGGGAAGTCATGTTAAACTGAAGTTAAAACACAACGAGATTGCTAAGCTAACACCGCTAATGCGGAAGTCCCTCCTGTGTCTCAGAAGACAGACAGAGAGAGAGACGTGCAGCCACCCAGGATCGAGCCCCGCGTGGAGTCATTGTCCATCATTTCTTGTCAATTTCAATAAAGACAGACACACACAGACACACACAGACAACGACAGGTCATTCTAGAGGAAGAGAGAAATGGGATAATAGGATTCTATTCTCTGACAGCCAATGTCCGCGATTCCACACTGGCCAGTAGAAATTCGAGATTTTTTTTTTTTATATGTTTGTATGACTGGCCCGTTAGCTCAGTGTGTAAGTCTGTCGCAAGGGAGACTTTGTAGTCCTGGGTTCGAATCCCAGGCGGGCAGGTCACTTTGCACTTTTCAATTTGAAGGACAAACAGAAAGAAAAAAAAAAAGGCATGCAGCGGCAAATAATTCCAGAGAGAGAGAGAGAGAAAGAGGAAGGAATTTTCCCTTTTGAAAAGATATTTTTGAAAATCCCGCCTCAAAATATATATATATTTTTTTTTTTTTCTTCTTCTGTGTCAGTGCGTCTACCGGCCCGAGTCTCTATGGGGGAATGCAATGACCGTTTTGGACACCAAACACACCAAAGAACATCTACTCTTCCAGGCGAATCCAGTCAGACCATTATCAGACCTGCTAGACGTGTCTGTGCGCGTGTGTGACTGGATGTCTACATTCAATGTGTTTCACCGTGTGACTGGATGTGTGTGTGTATATATGTGTTAATGAGCTGTATGAGTGTGTGTGGATGTGTGTGTATGAGTGTGGATGTGTGTGGATGTGTATATGTGGATGTGTGTATGAGTATGTGTGTGGATGTGTGAGTATGTGTATATGTGTGTGGATGTGTGTGTATGAGTGTGGATGTGTGTATGAGTATGTGGATATGAGTATGTGTGTATGTGTGTATGTATGTGTATGTTTATGTATGTTAATGAGCTGTATGTTAATGAGCTTCATACTAATGAGCTTCATGTTAATTAGCTGTATGTTAATGAGCTGTATGTTAATTAGCTGTGTGTGTCTCTGTGTGTATACGTGTGTCTGTGTGTGTATGTTAATGAGCTGTATGTTAATGAGCTTCATGTTAATGAGATTCATGCTAATGAGCTGTATGTTAATGAGCTGTATGTTAATTAGCTGTGTGTGTGTCTCTGTGTGTGTATACGTGTGTCTGTGTGTGTATGTTAATGAGCTGTATGTTAATGAGCTGTATGTTAATGAGATTCATGCTAATGAGCTGTATGTTAATGAGCTGTATGTTAATGAGCTGTATGTTAATTAGCTGTATGTTAATTAGCTGTGTGTGTCTCTGTGTGTATATGTGTGTCTGTGTGTGTATGTTAATGAGCTGTATGTTAATGAGCTGTATGTTAATGAGCTTCATGCTAATGAGATTCATGCTAATGAGCTGTATGTTAATGAGCTGTATGTTAATGAGCTGCATGTTAATTAGCTGTATGTGTCTCTGTGTGTGTATACGTGTGTCTGTGTGTGTGTGTATATGTTAATGAGCTGTATGTTAATGAGCTGTATGTTAATGAGCTTCATGTTAATGAGATTCATGCTAATGAGCTGTATGTTAAGTAGCTGTATGTTAATGAGCTGTATGTTAATGAGCTGTATGTTAATTAGCTGTGTGTGTCTCTGTGTGTGTATACGTGTGTCTGTGTGTATGTTAATGAGCTGTATGTTAATGAGCTGTATGTTAATGAGCTTCATGTTAATGAGATTCATGCTAATGAGCTGTATGTTAATGAGCTGTATGTTAATTAGCTGTGTGTGTCTCTGTGTGTGTATACGCGTGTCTGTGTGTGTGTATGTTAATGAGCTGTATGTTAATGAGCTGTATGTTAATGAGATTCATGCTAATGAGCTGTATGTTAATGAGCTGTATGTTAATGAGCTGTATGTTAATTAGCTGTGTGTGTCTCTGTGTGTGTATACGTGTGTCTGTGTGTGTATGTTAATGAGCTGTATGTTAATGAGCTGTATGTTAATGAGCTTCATGTTAATGAGATTCATGCTAATGAGCTGTATGTTAATGAGCTGTATGTTAATTAGCTGTATGTTAATGAGCTGTATGTTAATTAGCTGTGTGTGTCTCTGTGTGTGTATACGTGTGTCTGTGTGTGTATGTTAATGAGCTGTATGTTAATGAGCTGTATGTTAATGAGCTTCATGTTAATGAGATTCATGCTAATGAGCTGTATGTTAATGAGCTGTATGTTAATGAGCTGTATGTTAATTAGCTGTGTGTGTCTCTCTGTGTGTATACGTGTGTCTGTGTGTGTATGTTAATGAGCTGTATGTTAATGAGCTGTATGTTAATGAGATTCATGCTAATTAGCTGTATGTTAATGAGCTGTATGTTAATGAGCTGTATGTTAAATAGCTGTGTGTGTCTCTGTGTGTGTATATGTGTGTCTGTGTGTGTATGTTAATGAGCTGTATGTTAATGAGATTCATGCTAATGAGCTGTATGTTAATGAGCTGTATGTTAATGAGCTGTATGTTAATTAGCTGTGTGTGTCTCTGTGTGTGTATACGTGTGTCTGTGTGTGTGTATGTTAATGAGCTGTATGTTAATGAGCTGTATGTTAATGAGCTTCATGTTAATGAGATTCATGCTAATGAGCTGTATGTTAATGAGCTGTATGTTAATGAGCTGTGTGTGTCTCTGTGTGTGTATACGTGTGTCTGTGTGTGTATGTTAATGAGCTGTATGTTAATGAGCTGTATGTTAATGAGATTCATGCTAATGAGCTGTATGTTAATGAGCTGTATGTTAATGAGCTGTATGTTAATGAGCTGTGTGTTAATTAGCTGTGTGTGTCTTAAGTCAAAGTGGGCGGAGCTTAAGTCAAAGTGGGCACAACAACCACACACGCGCGCACACACACACGCACGCGCACGCACACGCGCACGCACGCACGCACACACGCGCGCGCACACGCACACACACACGCGCGCGCACACGCACGTACGCACGAGGAGCTTAAGTCAAAGTGGGCGGAGCTTGTGTCAAAGTGGGCGGAGCTTAAGTCAAAGTGGGCGGAGCTTGTGTCAAAGTGGGCGGAGCTTAAGTCAAAGTGGGCGGAGCTTAAGTCAAAGTGGGCGGAGCTTAAGTCAAAGTGGGCGGAGCTTAAGTCAAAGTGGACGGAGCTTGTGTCAAAGTGGGCGGAGCTTGTGTCAAAGTGGGCGGAGCTTAAGTCAAAGTGGGCGGAGCTTAAGTCAAAGTGGGCGGAGCTTAAGTCAAAGTGGGCACAACAACCACACACGCGCGCACACACGCACGCGCACGCACACGCGCGCGCACGTACGCGCACGCACACACACACACACGCGCACGCGCACACGCACGCACACACGCGCACGCACACACACGCGCACACGCACGCTTAAGTCAAAGTGGGCGGAGCTTGTGTTAAAGTGGGCGGAGCTTGTGTTAAAGTGGGCGGAGCTTAAGTCAAAGAGGGCACAACAACCACACACACACGCGCACGAACACACACGCACGCGCACACGCGCACGCACGCACACGTACGCGCACATGCACGCGCACGCACACACGCGCGCGCACGCTTAAGTCAAAGTGGGCGGAGCTTGTGTCAAAGTGGGCGGAGCTTAAGTCAAAGTGGGCGGAGCTTGTGTCAAAGTGGGCGGAGCTTGTGTCAAAGTGGGCGGAGCTTAAGTCAAAGTGGGCGGAGCTTAAATCAAAGTGGGAGGAGCTTAAATCAAAGTGGGAGGAGCTTAGATCAAAGTGGGAGGAGCTTAAGTCAAAGTGGGAGGAGCTTAAATCAAAGTGGGAGGAGCTTAAGTCAAAGTGGGAGGCGCTTAAATCAAAGTGGGAGGAGCTTAAGTCAAAGTGGGCGGAGCTTGTGTCAAAGTGGGCGGAGCTTAAGTCAAAGTGGGCGGAGCTTGTGTCAAAGTGGGCGGAGCTTAAGTCAAAGTGGGCGGAGCTTAAGTCAAAGTGGGCGGAGCTTAAGTCAAAGTGGGCGGAGCTTAAGTCAAAGTGGACGGAGCTTGTGTCAAAGTGGGCGGAGCTTGTGTCAAAGTGGGCGGAGCTTAAGTCAAAGTGGGCGGAGCTTAAGTCAAAGTGGGCGGAGCTTAAGTCAAAGTGGGCACAACAACCACACACGCGCGCACACACGCACGCGCACGCACACGCGCGCGCACGTACGCGCACGCACACACACACGCGCGCGCGCACGCACGCGCACACGCGCACACGCACGCACACACGCGCACACACACACACACACGCACGCACACACACGCGCACACGCACGCGCACACGCACGCGCACACGCACGCGCGCGCACGCTTAAGTCAAAGTGGGCGGAGCTTGTGTTAAAGTGGGCGGAGCTTGTGTTAAAGTGGGCGGAGCTTAAGTCAAAGAGGGCACAACAACCACACACACACGCGCACGAACACACACGCACGCGCACACGCGCACGCACGCACACGTACGCGCACATGCACGCGCACGCACACACGCGCGCGCACGCTTAAGTCAAAGTGGGCGGAGCTTGTGTCAAAGTGGGCGGAGCTTAAGTCAAAGTGGGCGGAGCTTGTGTCAAAGTGGGCGGAGCTTGTGTCAAAGTGGGCGGAGCTTAAGTCAAAGTGGGCGGAGCTTAAATCAAAGTGGGAGGAGCTTAAATCAAAGTGGGAGGAGCTTAGATCAAAGTGGGAGGAGCTTAAGTCAAAGTGGGAGGAGCTTAAATCAAAGTGGGAGGAGCTTAAGTCAAAGTGGGAGGCGCTTAAATCAAAGTGGGAGGAGCTTAAGTCAAAGTGGGCGGAGTTTAAATCAAAGTGGGAGGAGCTTAAGTCAAAGTGGGCGGAGCTTAAGTCAAAGTGGGAGGAGCTTAAATCAAAGTGGGCGGAGCTTAAGTCAAAGTGGGCGGAGCTTAAGTCAAAGTGGGCGGAGCTTAAGTCAAAGCGGGAGGAGCTTAAGTCAAAGTGGGCGGAGCTTAAGTCAAAGTGGGCGGAGCTTAAGTCAAAGTGGGCGGAGCTTAAATCAAAGTGGGAGGAGCTTAAATCAAAGTGGGAGGAGCTTAAATCAAAGTGGGAGGAGCTTAGATCAAAGTGGGAGGAGCTTAAGTCAAAGTGGGAGGAGCTTAAATCAAAGTGGGAGGAGCTTAAGTCAAAGTGGGTGGAGCTTAAATCAAAGTGGGAGGAGCTTAAATCAAAGTGGGAGGAGCTTAAATCAAAGTGGGCGGAGCTTAAATCAAAGTGGGAGGAGCTTAAGTCAAAGTGGGCGGAGCTTAAGTCTAAGTGGGAGGAGCTTAAATCAAAGTGGGAGGAGCTTAAATCAAAGTGGGAGGAGCTTAAGTCAAAGTGGGCGGAGCTTAAGTCTAAGTGGGAGGAGCTTAAATCAAAGTGGGAGGAGCTTAAGTCAAAGTGGGCTGCGCTTAAATCAAAGTGGGCGGAGCTTAAATCAAAGTGGGAGGAGCTTAAGTCAAAGTGGGAGGAGCTTAAGTCAAAGTGGGCGGAGCTTAAATCAAAGTGGGAGGAGCTTAAATCAAAGTGGGAGGAGCTTAAATCAAAGTGGGAGGAGCTTAAATCAAAGTGGGAGGAGCTTAAATCAAAGTGGGAGGAGCTTAAGTCAAAGTGGGAGGAGCTTAAATCAAAGTGGGAGGAGCTTAAGTCAAAGTGGGCGGAGCTTAAATCAAAGTGGGAGGAGCTTAAGTCAAAGTGGGAGGAGCTTAAGTCAAAGTGGGAGGAGCTTAAATCAAAGTGGGAGGAGCTTAAGTCAAAGTGGGCGGAGCTTAAGTCTAAGTGGGAGGAGCTTGCATCAAAGTGGGAGGAGCTTAAGTCAAAGTGGGCGGAGCTTAAGTCTAAGTGGGAGGAGCTTAAATCAAAGTGGGAGGAGCTTAAGTCAAAGTGGGAGGAGCTTAAATCAAAGCGGGAGGAGCTTACATCAAAGTGGGAGGAGCTTAAGTCAAAGTGGGCGGAGCTTAAATCAAAGTGGGAGGAGCTTAAATCAAAGTGGGAGGAGCTTAAATCAAAGTGGGAGGAGCTTAAATCAAAGTGGGAGGAGCTTAAATCAAAGTGGGAGGAGCTTAAGTCAAAGTGGGAGGAGTTTAAATCAAAGTGGGAGGATCTTAAGTCAAAGTGGGCGGAGCTTAAATCAAAGTGGGAGGAGCTTAAGTCAAAGTGGGCGGAGCTTAAGTCTAAGTGGGAGGAGCTTGCATCAAAGTGGGAGGAGCTTAAGTCAAAGTGGGCGGAGCTTAAGTCTAAGTGGGAGGAGCTTAAATCAAAGTGGGAGGAGCTTAAATCAAAGTGGGAGGAGCTTAAGTCAAAGTGGGCGGAGCTTAAGTCTAAGTGGGAGGAGCTTAAATCAAAGTGGGAGGAGCTTAAGTCAAAGTGGGCTGCGCTTAAATCAAAGTGGGCGGAGCTTAAATCAAAGTGGGAGGAGCTTAAGTCAAAGTGGGAGGAGCTTAAGTCAAAGTGGGCGGAGCTTAAATCAAAGTGGGAGGAGCTTAAATCAAAGTGGGAGGAGCTTAAATCAAAGTGGGAGGAGCTTAAATCAAAGTGGGCGGAGCTTAAATCAAAGTGGGAGGAGCTTAAGTCAAAGTGGGCGGAGCTTAAATCAAAGAGGGCGGAGCTTAAATCAAAGTGGGAGGAGCTTAAATCAAAGAGGGCGGAGCTTAAATCAAAGTGGGAGGAGCTTAAGTCAAAGTGGGCGGAGCTTAAGTCAAAGTGGGATGAGCTTAAGTCAAAGTGGGCGGAGCTTAAGTCAAAGTGGGCGGAGCTTAAGTCAAAGTGGGAGGAGCTTAGATCAAAGTGGGCGGAGCTTAAGTCAAAGTGGGCGGGCTTAAGTCAAAGTGGGCTGAGCTTAAATCAAAGTGGGCGGAGCTTAAATCAAAGTGGGAGGAGCTTAAGTCAAAGTGGGCGGAGCTTAAGTCGAAGTGGGCGGAGCTTAAGCCAAAGTGGGAGGAGCTTAGATCAAAGTGGGCGGAGCTTAAGTCAAAGTGGGCGGGGCTTAAGTCAAAGTGGGCGGAGCTTAAATCAAAGTGGGCGGAGCTTGTGTCTAAGTGGGAGTGGCTTAATTGATTGATTCAAATTGTGGGCGGAGCTTGTGTCAAAAGTGGGCGGAGCTTGTGTCAAAGTGGGCGGAGCTTAAGTGGGAGTGGGAGTGGCTTAGACATTTAGTGGGCGGAGCTTGTGTCAAAGTGGGAGTGGCTTAATTGATTAATTCCAATTTTCTTTCATTTGCCAACAAACGACCTACCTAGACTGTACGCAGTTGCACCCTAGGATGAAACCCTAGGATGAAAAACAGAAATCGGTGCCAGTAAGTCCCAGTCACCCAAAAATCGGCACGATGAAGCGTCACAGGGGTCCGGTCGCGTGCCCCGAGTTTCGAGGCGCTAGCTCAAACGGTCGCTCCGTGGCGCCCCCTTTAATTACGGATTTCGCACTTACGTCAAAGCTCCCCGTTTGGGCCACGAATGGCCGATCAAGCCGAAACTCTGGGTAAACACTTGTCTCACCAAGATGTTCGACATATGTGAAAACCAGACCTCTAGCTCACAGCTAGGAGGGGAGTTATGAATTCTGGCCACAGGGGGCGCCGCAACCGAGTCGGGACTCGAATATGTGTTCGGCGGGCCCGAGCCGATTCGGAAAATATCTGAACCGTGTCTGTGGCACTTACGGTTGCTGAGCTAAAGTCCTTTAACCTAGCCCGGAGG
>NC_137690.1:17507022-17657022 GCF_963989245.1 Nansenia antarctica
TGTGTGTGTGTGTGTGTGTGTGTCTAAGAGAGAGAGAGAGAGAGAGAGATTGAGAGTCTGTGTGTGTGCGTAGGTGTGTGAGAGAACGAGAGACTCTGGCATCTCCTCTGGCAGCGCCCTCACCTGTTTCCAAGCCGTATTGCACTCAAGGTAGTGGAGCCATCTCTGCTGACAAACAGTCGCAGATTGCTATCTGAGAAGGAGAGGAAGAGAGAAAGAGAGAAGGAGAGAGACCATCAAAAAAGACTCAAGATTGTGTGAGATGAGAGGAGAAGGATAAGAGTATGGTGAGAGGAACAGAACAGACAAGGTATCGACCAATCACATTGTGCTGGAGGGATGAAGGGGTGCAAGGGCTTCATACCTTCAGTGTTACTGATGTCAGCAAAGTTCTGGCTCTGGACTATCTTTTCCACTATATCATCAGCGTCCATGCGGGTGTCGTTCACCCAGGTTGGATGGCTCTCCACTGTGCTCTGCTTCCTCCTGCCACAGGATAGAACCAAACACCCAGTCAGCAGATGAATGAGATGCAGCAACACAGGGGACATCTCAGTGGAAGCATTACACACGTGGAATGACGTGTTAAATGGCTCGTAAAGACAGATGCATTGGTCTAAACACATCTGTGGGGGGTCTTGCCTGGGGGGTCTGTTGGATGGCAGGATGGGCCGTGGGGGACGAGGGGGTCTCTCTGGGCGGCAGGGGTCCCTCTCCCCCTCAGGGGGGGTGTCAATGCTCACACTCAGGCCCCCAGAGGCGCTGCTTCCTGTCGAGGTGTTCCGCCGGTGTGTGAGGTCAGACAGGCTGGAGGAGCACGAGTGCTCTGTGCTGTAGCCTGGGGAACAGTCAGGAAGTGTTCTTTATAAACATGAGCACAAACTGTACAGTATGTATCCTCATCTAACACACTTTGAATCTTGTGTAGTCCCCTTTAGGTCAACTTAAGTGTTCTATTCCAGTAGTCAATAGAGAATTACATAACTGCAAGCTCTCACCTGATATCTTGCTCTGTTGGCTGGCGTAGCTGGAGTTGCGGGAGTGGCCTGACTGGAACACTTCTCCTGGACTGGCCTGGTACAGATCCGGCTCTTCTGGAAGACCTGACAACAACCACACACCTATCAATCTCTCCCCATGATAAGAAAAACAAGGTTAACAGGTCACTGTTATGTAGGTAACCATAAAACAACCATGTGCTGCGACATACCTGAGCTGATAATAGAGGGTCTGGGCTTCATTGACCGCCCACCTGCAGCCCCTACAGTGGGGTGAGAGGCCCCAGTCCCCTCCCCTTTACAGTCCAGCTGCAGGGCGTGGTCCTGGCCTGATATGGAGATGGACTTGGCTGTGCTGGGGGCTCTGCTAGGGAACATGACGAGTCTGTTAAATAAAGCAAAAGGACTACAGCCCTGTGCAACAGGGCCAACAACCTTACTAAATGGGGGGGGGGGGGGACTTTTATTTTCACATTGCTTAACGCCAAAACCCAGATTCGATTAGAGCAATTCAAATCACTCACGTCTTAAAGCATGGATCCCCAGAGAGGAGGGTCATCCCAATGGTCACCTTCAGAGATGTTGAGAAGATAAAGATCACTTTCACCAAAAATGATCAAACGTGATATATACATGGAAATGTATGAAATATTTCATGAAGAGAGAACAGTAACCCTACACAAACCACATCCATAATGTCAAGATGGATAGATAGCCTGACCTAGTGCCTAACCTTCAGTATGGAGTTGTCTTGCCGGGTATTCTTGGTGTCGTAACCCTCCAGCAGACAGCAGCGAACCGCAGAGCCTGAGCCAGCAAACTCTGCCATGTTGAGGTCAGTAAAGCCCAGCTGAGGGAGGGAGAGAGAGAAGCTATTTCATTAAGTAGTTCTACAGGCTACCTGCCTATACTATGATTCCACATGATTGCTTTTACATGTCTATGGGATCAAAAATAGAGGGGTCAGTGTACACATCTATACAGCGTACACCACACGTACGCTTAGGCCTCCTATAGAGTTATCTTTGTTTGTTTTAGGCTCAAGCCAGCCAAGAGGACACAACACTCATTTCCTTTTCTTCAGGTTTCATTTACTAGAAGCTACTGTTTACAGATGTGTGTATTTAAGGAAGCCAACTTCCAAGGAGGAAAGGGGATTATATTTAGCCTAAGGATATCCAAATGCAGAGAGTGAGAATACACAGGAAAAGGTCCCTGACAACCTGAGTCCATTCATTCACATTAAACTTTCTCCATATGAAGTTCATTGAAATGCGGCCTATTTAAAATCTGTCAAAAGCTATTACTGTGATTACTTTGATGCTAATAATAATAATAATAATAATAATAATAATAATACAACAACTGATGTTGTTAACATCAGGGTATTGTTCATACCAGAGTGCTTAACTGGTCACTTATACTGGCCACTTATGTTTGTGGAAGGAATCATGTACATATTACATGGGGTAACAGTTGTGTTTACATGTGTTGATACAGTCAATTGTTTGTATGTGTTTATAAATAGTGTATGTACGTAGGGTGGGGTGGTCAGGAGGTAAGGGCTCTTACCTTTGAATATGTTTTTCCTCCTTTGAGTTCCTGTAGTGAAAACAGGAAGAGACAGATGACTCCTCTGACAGGCATGCAGTGGAGGGTTTGTGTTCCACACTGATCTACCATCAGATTACAGATGGTGCTAGGAGCTAACACTTTCAGGAGGGTGAATAGTACATGGAAAGATAAACAGTCCAGTACATGCAGGAAACAGTACAGCAGTGCCTGATGTTCACAGACAGCGATAACACTCTGTGAAAGGTCTCCCGACAGGCAACACTAACTGACACACAGACAGACAGGGTCTTACCTTTCTCACTGACACCCTACAGATGGAGGGATCCAGCACTCCAGTAGTGGGGTTGGCACTCATCTTACACACAAAGGTAAACCGCTTCTTCCAACGAACACAGTTCTCCTGAACCTCCTCCCTGTGGGAGAATGGAGTACATTGATCAGGGAGGCAGAGTACAGCAGAGTTAAATGACCTTCAAGTAAAGTACACAGATAAGTAAAGATCACATTTGTCACCGTCATCAGTGCGCCACAGTCTTAATAACAACCAATACTTGGTCAATGGTATACAAAATCTAGGGTGGAGGATGTATGACAATAATTACTGGATGACAAGTCTAATAATATGACGGCAAATTAAAAGGGAGCATATGATATCCCTAGTCCATTTGCTTTCTCTCTCATATACCCCTCTCTCCAGCTTTGAAGAAAGCGCAAACTTGTTGTCAAGGAAAGTAGGAAACTGTTGTCAACAATAAATAGGTATCTGTTCAAACAAAGTTCACATTGTAAATAGGCCAACTCATGTCGAACTCTCCATACATTTGGGGAAGGAAAAGGTTGTGTATACAGTGGTTGATGTATGGATACAGGCTTTACTGTGGGAACCTGCTTCCTACTTCGTAACTCTATTCTGTTCCCCACTCCTCCAACTGGAGAACTGAGAACAAGCAGTATTGCCAATGGCCATCCAGCTACTTCATTACCCTGGTACACAAAATGCGTTTAGAATAACTCTAGAATTTACAACGCCGGATGTGTACAGTACGAGTCATCGGCAACGCAAACAACTAGCCATAAATACAACAAAACCAACATCTTACACAGTTGAGAGGTGAGCTAGACAAATGTGTCTGTGTAATTATTGCCTTGTGGTAGTGTGCAAATAATCAGGCATTACCATACTGTGGTCAGTTATCACAGAGGATACACAGTACCATCCATCCTTCAGGACAAACTGTACAAGTGAGAGAGAGAGAGAGAGAGAGAGAGAGAGAGAGAGAGAGAGAGAGAGAGAGAGAGAGAGAGAGAGAGAGCAGCAAAGACACCAGTGCTCCTGAGTAGTTTTACACAGAGAATTAACACACAAATTCAACGAAGTAACTGTTGCTCATGTAAAAGCTAATGGGGTCCAAATAACCAGTCTACAGGAAAGAGAGTCAGCACCATACAGGTGCCAGCAGGGTGCAAAGAGGTGACAACGTCATGGCAAGAACAACAGTAAACACAAGCCCCCTAACCCGCTGAGATATCAGCGTTTGCTGACCAGGGCTGAGAGGCCTTGTTATAATGGGCGTCAGGGCCCAGGGCCAGGGCATCTGTTCCTGCTCCATGCCATGCTGGGGAGGGGTCCATCATCTGCCCAAGTTACCAAATGTCTGGGGGGCCACATGTGGTGTGCTACTTCACCAGGGACAACTTGTCCCCAAAAGCACATGGCTTCACCTATATGGAGGCACTAAGTGCCAATATCGTCTGTAATAAAATGGCTCAAATTCTACTCATAGACATCAGCAGGTAATGTGCACAGACTTCGGATACAGCCTTCTATCTAACCCAGTGGACATGCTGCTGTGTAGATCAGAAAAAAAAGTCTGTGTGACTGTATTATCATGGCCGTCTGCATTGAGACATGACTAAGATACAACATAGATATGATTCAGACTTCCTCATAAGGAGTCTGTAGGTCTGACTGAAGTTGCCCATGTTCTTGCCCTGATCCTAGTGTTTCCAACAGGACCAAACCCCCCCCCTCACACCCCCAGCATTATGGATCACTGCAAACTGGTGGCAGCTGCTGCTAACATTCCCCTCCCCCTCACCTATTCACTAGTTTGCAGCTCCCACCAACACTGCCTGCACCTCCAGACACCCTTTCTCAGAAACACACTGAAAACCAGTGTTAACATAACACTATTATATTTTCATTTTCATATTTTCAAACATTAGTCATACTCCCACTGCTGCCAAAACAGATTCAATGATTCCAGCCCATTGCATGACTCAGCTTTGGTCATACTGGAGTATTATCTGGAATAGTAGATCGAGTTCCCCATTTTCTCTAACAATGCAGATCTTGGTACATTCTATAATTGTATATTCAGTGTTGATCATTGCAGCTTTCGAAATATTCATCTTGTTCGCTATTTAAAAAATTCCTTTCTTCTCAGGTTCTTTTTAGCCGTCCCTTTATATATTGTGCCAGACAGACAGACACACACGCACACACACACACACACACGCACCTCTTATCAGGAGTTTCACGCTAATCATGGCCCTCCATTAGTCTGTCTGCAGGAACACTCCTAACCCACATTCCACAGTCCAGATGGCTTTATTCAACCGCCATGGCAACCACACACGCCTAAAATCCCTGACAACATCCAATCAAAACGAGTAAAAGAGTTAGAACACCAGTTAGAGGGGGAGGAGGTTGGACGCAACATTTAACAACCAAACTTTTTGTACCAGAGGTTTCTTGAGGCTACTCTGAGAGTGACCCGGTAACCAAGAGAGTTCTCAATTACACAAGGCTAAAGTGTCACCATGATACCTTCCACCAAGGAAGCAACATTTCTCAATGTCAGAGGGACACATTTACACACTTACATTTGCTGCATTTTAATTGAAGCAGGACAGATATTTGCAAACTGCAATACCCTGGAGCATGCATGCACGGCAAACGCATCGGGGTCAGTGTAACTCGGAAAAATACAGAGCAAAGCAAAAACTGTTGCTGTTCAAGGCACTCTATGGCAAAAACACAGAGGAAACAAGAGAAGAACACTCTGAATAATGTTGAAAGACCACTCTCGCTGGGGTCAGCCCAGTTCTCAACATCAGCTTGACCTGTTACACCCAGTCCCATACGAGCTACAAAGACACATCATAAAACTACACAGACGCATCCCATAACCAAACACAAAGAATGTATGACAATAAACTATTGACTACATACAGACAAAGATAATCGCATGACACTAAAAAAGAACAGTACATAATGATTCCCAGTCGTATCCATCACACTGTCAAAAGGATTTATCCCCCAAAAATACATGCACTGTGGCCCCTACAGTACCCCAGCTTAGGATGACTCACTCTGTCAGCATTGCACTAGTACGGGATCCTAATCTCCCATCCTGTCCCAGTTGCTCCTCGGGCCCTCTCCACAGCAGAAACACAAACAGCAGCAGGCCCGTGTCAAACCCGGACAGGGCCCAGATAAACAGCCTGAGAGCGGAGTGCTGAGAAAGCAGCACCGTTCCGCAGGGGCCCATGACGTCAAGCCAGGCCTTCCTACAGTACAAACACTGGGCCTGGTTGTCTTTGTGTTTGTGTTGCTGGTACTAATCTAGGGCTGCAAGACTGCAGTTATCATTGACACTGTGGCCTTCCAAAACAAGAGCCTGCATAGTCAGTCAGTCAGAAAGTAGCCTGCACTCACTCAACACGTAGACTGACCATGGGCGGGAGAGCAGTGGACACTGCCATATTAAACAGGATACTCGATCTTGATTACCTCGTTGGAGACCAGTGTGGCCAAATATCTCAAACTGATTGGAAGAGGTGGGGGGGGGGAACAGGAAACAGCTGTAGAGCAGCCCGTGTCGCAGTCAATGTCCTCCTCTCCCAGTGTTCACATTCTACTTCATTTTCTCCTACTCCTCTCCTCCCCCCCCCATTCAGTTTTCCCAATATCTGCCCCTTCTCGATGAGCAAGCAGAGCCGGCTGTCCCCCATGTCTGTGCCTTGCAGCCCTGGACAAATCTGATCCAGAGCAGGAAATGGATCCAATCAGGCCCCATGGCCACATCAAACACCCGCTCCGCACACTTCAGGTTCTTGAAGCGAGACTTAAACATAAGAGATATGGCTGCTAAAACACAAAACACATGTGAGTACAAATAGCTCTCCCCTGCCAAATCCTTATAGGGGCTGTATGGCTTATAATTCAGTGCAGAGAGATGAATGCCTTCAGTGAGTTGGCAAGACCTGGAAGGCCCAGAAATGTGTTTGAACTCTTCAGAGCTTGGAGAATCAGTGTTCCACATTTACAGCATGTGATCCCCTCTGCTTTTTTTTCTGAATAAAAGCCTGAAAAAGAAATGTCTAAATAAAAGTCTGAAAAAAGAAATTCTGAAAAAAAGGGGGAAAAATCGGACTTATTCTGAAAAACATTTCTGACTTTTATTCAGTTTTTTCTGACTTTTATTCAGACATTTTCTTTGACTGACTTTTATTCAGAAAAAAAAAGCAGAGGGGATCACATGCTGTAAATGTGGAACACTGATTCTCCAAGCTCTGTGTTCCAATCAATGGGTCTTCTACACTGGAGCGCATGGCCCACTGGTCAAACTCCATGTCATTCAGGACTATTTCAGACACAACAACAACGCCAGGCATAGTCTGACAGAACAAAAAGAGTGTTGTTTACTGTACTCTCCAGGCCTATGACATAACACTACATCTCAGAGACGGACACATTGGGTCGCCCCTAAATCCATCTCTGTGATTCTGAGGAGCCCTTGTTTTCTGCACTCGGGTTACAGAGATAATCAGAGACAGAGTTGCAAGACAACTCAAGCAGATGGGAAAGAGCCAAGCAGTTATATAATCCTGAACAAGACACTTCACGGACGCCCAACACACTAGGGTCCTGTATCACTGCAAGGGAAACGAAGTGGGAGGCAACATTCTTTTAAACTTTTCATGTGTTTATTGATGATGACAGGCACAGCGGAGAAACATCCGCTGACAAGTCTTCATGATTAAGGTTAATATAAAGATTTTGCTTAGTTTTTTTGCCCTTTCAAAAGGACATACACATGGAGTCCACAGTTCATTAGTCCAGCAAGGCTTACTGCATCATTAGGTTCTCCAGCTGAGGGGACAAAGAGGAGCTCCTCTGTGAAAGCCCAATGAAATGTAGCCCTCACGTAGGCATCCATCTACCTCTGAAACCAACTTTGACCACTGGGAACTTTGAGTAAGGGGAGCCTCTTGTTTTTGTGTGGTGACTAACTTTCATCTCTGGGTTATACGCACCTCTACCTAACATTCTGAAAGCTCCAGAGGAGCCTGACTTTCCTCCTCAGCCTCTTCTTCAACAAAATTCAAGGGCATTATTAACAGCCTTATATAGGCTCTTCTACTTTCCTAATAGTTCTCTTCCCTCAGTAAAAGCATCTTGTGTGGTATGGGGAAGGAGGGGGTAGTGGTGGTGTCAGTTTATATTGAGATTGCCAGATCAAACCGAGACATCCAGTCTGCCCCACAAGAGCTAATCCCTGCCTGGTAAGATGTCTTCTACCATACCCACTAGGCTCTTCTCTGGGGGACTACGGAAAATACACAAAAGCTGTTTTTGTGTTGAGGTTGGGGAGGGGAGGGAGTATATGTGACTTGAATGAGAATGCACAGCTTGGAGGACAGGGAACATAGACAACTGCAAGAGCTTGGCTCTAGCATTACTCTAGCATTACTTCTTGATGATCCAGTAACCAGTCTGGCCCACTTAAGCTTAATTTAAATACAGAACTAGATGATTTAATGCTGCATTAATAGCCCTTTCAAACCCAGAATATTGAACATAAGAGGCACACTTTTGTGGAGGTATTTGGGAAAAACATGTCATTTCAGAGTGGATTGTGCTTTTTAAGACAACTGATTGAGAAAAAAAGGACTTTGTTTTAAACAAACAAAAAATGTCACTATACAAGTGCCAACAGTACATCCAGACACAGACAACACATAATGAGCATTTCACTTCTGTACACAATGTAAATGTCATGCCCAAGAACACATTGATGCAAATAATTTGGCACTCATTTGAGATTTTCTGCTAATTGAAACCAAGTTTCAGATACCTCTGCTTAAGGTAGGCTGCTTATCATACACAGCTAGATAGTTCTTTTTCATAAGAGTGTACTCTGTTTTCATTTATAAATCATGGGCTACAATGGGTTAGACTTAACCTAACAGTTGGACCATTTTCTTAAAAACGAATTGGAATTGGAATATTTTACCTTGAGGAAGTTGCAATAAAGTCTCCCCCATCCAGCAATCTAAGTTTGCAGAACAATACTCCGTTGACAAAGGGCACGGCAGTCAACTCCTCCAAAGTCAAATGAGTCTGAAACTTAAACTTCTTCTTTTTTACAAAAAAAGCCATTGATCAGACGATTCGCACTTAGATGCGTCGGTTTATCAGATGTTTTTTTTTTACTATTAAAGTAACGATATTAGAACAACATGAGGTCAGATGGTTTTTTAACTTGAAATTCTTCCTGTATTCCGACATGGAACCGCATATCTGGAGGATATTTGTACCTAGAAAGTGTGTGTGAGAGAGGGAGAGAAAAAGAAAAGAAAAATATTTTGTTGATGAAGCTTCATTCGGTCTGCCAAACATTCTAACATCACTCTAAGTTCACAAACTTGCAAATCAAAACAAACATACCTTAGCATTTCCTTACGCGTAGGCTATGGCCCAACCAGGCTAGATCAGTGCTGCCGGCAAATTATAATAGAGTGAACAATTAATTTGACAGTACTTTCTCCAATAACGTCCTGGATCTGAGGATGTTCCAATGTATCTCCTTTCCATGGAACGAATGTAGTTGAGCTGATAGAGAAACCATTCACGGGTCCTGTGCCCCACAGCTGGCCATGACTCCTGGAGTAATGCAATATACCACTACATGTTGCAGTCTTTACCCAAATTGATGGTTAACAAGCTCCGCCCATCATAGTCTGATTTATCGATTTGTCCCGAACGTTATGCGTACGACCCCTTGTGGTTTCAAATCAAATCAAATCCGACTTTATTTATATAGCGCCTTTCATGCAAAATTGCAATACATGGTGCTTAACAATATAATGAAAATACAACAACACAATGAAAATACAACAATACAGTAAAAAAATAAACGTTAATATAAGGCAATGAGTAGTATAGAAAATAAGACATTGTATTACACAGAGATCAGTGTAGCACAGTAAAAGAGGGTCGATTAAAGTAAAAATGGATTAAGAGACTGCTAAACTAAAAAGGTATGTCTCAAAAACCTCTTTTAAGGAGGCTTTTCTGCACTTGCAATGCCCCCGGCAGCCTTTCTTGCAGCCACAACTCAAAAGTTCAAGGATGGACTGGCTTGCCTGTGGAAGAGTTGACCACAAAGGTTTCCAGTCACTTGGATCCATCCAACCCCAGTCTGTTGATGATGGCATCTTAGGTGCAACCACAAGAGCTTGTCCCCAACCATGTCGTCCTTGGTACACTACTCTTTTCCCCTTCCTTTCTTGGTGAATAACTCAAGACGGGCTTCATCGATGTTGAGTTGGCTGCTGGTGCGATTATAGAGTGAATTAATGAATTAATTATCTTTATTGTCATTGTAACAGGTGCAACTAAATTTAAATGCAAGCCCTAGGTTCTAACAATCAAACACAGTCCTAACACAGTCCTTGACGACCCTCTGGAGCGCTTTCCTCTCTGTGGCTGTGCAGCTGAGGAACCACACGCAGATGCAGTACGTGAGGATGCTTTCCACGGAGCAGCGGTAGAAGGACACAAGCAGGTCTTGTCTGAGGTGGTAGTTTCTGAGTATTCTCAGGAAGTAGAGTCTCTGCTGTGCCTTCTTGATGATCGCCGTGGTGTTGGTTCTCCAGGTCAGGTCATCCTCTAGGTGGACGCCCAGGAATCTGAAGACTGAGACCATCGATGTACAGGGGCTGTATGACGGTATTCTTCCTCCTGTAGTCCACAATTATCTCCTGGGTCTTTAGCTTGTTCAGCTGCAGGTTGTTGGTTTTACACAGGACTGACAGCTGCTCCACCTCGTCGCGGTACGCGGCCTGGTCACCTTCGGAGATGCAGCCCACCACGGTGGTGTCGTCAGCAAACTTGATGAGGGCGTTGCTGGGGTGGACGGCGATGAAGTCGTGGGTGTAGATGGAATAGAATAGGGGACTCAGCACGCAGCCCTGGGGGGATCCGGTGCTGAGGCTGATGGCTGTGGAGGTGTGGGGGCCTATCCTGACCCTCTGTTGCCATGTCATAGGCATTCCAGGTATCCCATGCTGCCTTCTTGCCCCTGGTTGCAAATGCACACACTGTCACAGCTAGTAAAAACATGGAACACAGGAAGAGCCTTTGATTTGATCTCATGGATGGGTATGTACCTGGAGCTCTTACTAGTCCCAAACGCCACCCACAGCTCCTCAATGTCCAGCTCAGACACGTGTGCAATGGCTAGGACCACAACACAACTGTGTCCACAGTGCGCAGGATGATCTTTCTATACCCCTTTCTTGTAGCATCCGCCACATGGAGTAGCATCCTTGTATCTGCCTCCTCATGTGTGCAAGGGGAAAGATGATGTGTGTCTAGTAGTGGGTGAGTTGACAGAGCATTGGGTCCGTACCTGGAAACAACTTGTTTGGTCGTTGACATTTCCACAAGGTTCCTGGCCAGGAAGTGAAACAGTTCTGTTTTATTTTCGTCCACTCTCAGGAAGCCTTTCCAGTTGGTTGGTATCTTGTTTTTTCCATCCACTCTTGTTCTTGTGCCCGTTCCTCGCTTCTGTCTTGTCTGGGACTTTAAGCTGTTTGCTTCATAGCAGTCCCACACCACATCCACTCTGTCAACACTTTCCAAGTAAGGTGCAACAACTGAAATACCTACATTCATAGCCTAATAGACAATTCTGGACCTAGAGAACGATAGTAAATAAATTATTATATGAAATATATTATGACAATTGAATATGCATATTCTCAGATACTGCGATTTCCTTTTAATCATTCTCACAACGTCACTGATTTCACCACTAACTATTCACCAGAACATTTTATGATGTTGTGTTACTTGTGTATGGTATCATTGTAATCCTTGACCTTCAAAACATGGGGGTAGTGTTGGGAATTTGTATTAAAATAACTAAAAGTGATAAATCATGTACTATGTGCTCATTTAAATAATATGTGACTGAGGTCAGTTGAGAACAATTAGAAGGTCACGCAAAGCCAAAAGAGAGGTTCTGTTTTTGAGCGACAAGAAGAAGAAAAGCTCCTGACTAAAAGAAAGTGTTATGATTCAAACCGCCTGTAAATTACTTATTTGTACCTATGTGCTAACAACCATTTTATACCTGCTGTTATGATATTCTATTTTTCTGTACTGATTTTATACTTTCATAACTAATGATTAATGATAAGTCTATTCTTCTATACTATATTTTAACTTGTTAATCGAATCCTAACTCATAGGACTGTGTAACTCCAACAGTTATGTTTTCACAAGCTAAGGACACACTGCTCTGCTCTGTGCTCACACAAGTACGTATATCACCATGACAACGGGAGGCCAGAAGAAGAAGATAACACAAGAAGAAGATAACACACAGAGAGGAGTTGAAGGCCACATAACTAACTAAAACACTTGCTCACAGCTGCAACAGATTTTATGCTGACAATTACAAAACTAACAGATAGGGGGGAGGGACAGCCCAGCCCCAAATGTTAAATCTAATGTATAAAGGACTATGTACCAAGGCTAAAGGGGGCTCTTGTCCGGTGAAGCTTCTGCAGTTAACCAGCTATACTGGCCTGAGGAGGTGAAGCTAGATAAGACCCCTTTCCATGGAATGAAATGCTATTGTTTGCTGATGCTATTGTTTGCTGATGTGCTCGAATAAATATTCTCTTAAAGAACAGTTCAGTAGTGGTGCCGAATATTTGATTGGATCATTTTATCTTAAGAAGTTATATCAAGGACGTCTCGTTGAGACGTTAAGGCGTGACCGTGACGTGACTACACCAAGCTAACATGCACTTCTTTTAGTGGGAGGAGCCCAGGTGTACTAATTGCAGCCTGTCAACGAGACAAGAGCAAACCATCTCCCAATTAACAATCAAGCACCCAATAAAACTCCCAAAATGATCAGATGTTCACTAGGGCCTCCTAACAAAGGTATTCCTGCAAACCATAGAGGGGCCATTGTCTGGTAAGTAGTACTTTATAGCCTACCAGACTAAATCTTTTCAAAACATGTGAAAATGTAATATAGCTTCACATTTGACTGGCCTGTGCTTTGAAAGTCAATTTAGATTACTTATCTAAATACTTGAAAGTAAATATTTCTCCATGAGGATGTTTCCAGTCATACTTGGAACTGCAGATGTGTCACAGTCTAACCAGTTGAACAATCATGGCCTTTTCCTCTCATTCCTCTTATGTTATCATCTTGAACATTAAGTATAATATAAGGATGAATGTCAACCTTTGCTCTTTGTGCATAGCCAATCAGCATGGCACCCTGAGTGTGTGGTTATAGCTGAAATCTGTCATGACGGTTAAGTGTCACTCTGTCTACCAGCTTGTATGACAAACAGTGGGCATACTGTCAGCTCAGGCTTATATATTTGCTTTGAACACCTTTTTATTTATCTCTTTGCAAACAAGCTTACTCCTACATAAAGAGCTCTGGGTATTAAGAGTTTAGCCCTTGTTGCTCTCAATGTCAGTAGGCTATGAGTAAAAGCACAATGTTAGAGGAGGAAAATGTCCCCGGTCATTCAATCACTTTGAAGCTTTGTTTCATCTGGAAAGAGCTAATTTAATTGGACTCTGGTTAAGTATGTCTACTGTATTTCAAAATGACAAAATATAATGCAGGGGTTCGCTATGGCCCTCATTCATTATGATCACACATGGTCAACAGCAATAACAACAATATCCTGATGATTCTTTGGAGCAAATCACAGTAAATGAGAAATAATTCAGATGTTTATCATACAGAAGATAATGGATATGTTACATTAGAGAGTATCAGTAGTTTACTTTACTGTACCATTGTGATGTGTATCAGGACAACTTCAAACTGTCCGTTAAGGAGGAAATGTGGAAAAATGTCCATGACAGTCAACATCCTCTAGGGAATCTTTATCTCAGTATCCATTTGTTTCCACTTACTGCAGTTCAAAGACATTTCCACATTTTGGTCAAGACTATTAAATGGAGATAATGGTACATTTTAGTGCTTATTAAAGATTAAAGGCTAGAAAATGCTCAATCTATCATGGAGAACGAGAACCCTTCCCATGGACTTTAATCTTTTGGGGTAGAAAACCATCTTTTAGGAGTGCTTGCTGACTCAGCTTGGTTAGAGTACTGGATTAAGATGTACATTATGATACAGCCCTCAATAGACCTGGTTATGGTACTTTTTGTAGTGTGGTACATTTCGTTCCACAGTATCTGGTGCTATTGGGGTGGCCAATAGGCTAGGATTCCAACACCATAGTCTATTGCCCATCCTGCACAGGCCATGAAAAACTATCTCTATGATCTGAGAGTTGTGTGTGTATGTGGGGGGGTTCTATTTTATAGGGGGATTGCATTGATGCTGAACAGATTATGTTCCACAGCAGGCAATAGAGTAATCTAATTTTCCTAACCTGCTTACTGATATCATGGTGTCCTTATTATTCAGAATCCCCTCTTGTACTACTTGCAATCAAATGTGGGAGCTAAATTGGTACATAGCTTTTGCTTTAAAGGCTTTGATCTTGCTTTGTTTGTATGATTTTTGTTCAATTGGGTCAGTGAGGTTGGAGGACACAGTGCTGACCATGATAGATTGGACACAGACTACTCTTGTATGTATTGAGTCAGAAACACCCCAAATGTTGATAGTGATGTTAATGATTTTTAAAACAAGATAACCAATTTGGTATTCAGTGTTAAACTACAGTACATTACATGTTTCTGTGAGAGGAAAGCGCCCACTCAATTGTGTTGGGCCTGGATGTCTCGCAGTGGTTGATTAGTGTAAGTGTGGGATCCACACTTGCTGGGGGCTGCTGGGCCAGCTTGAAGCCTGAAGCGCATTCATCAACGTCCCTGGCAGGGGGCACCTTTCTCAGCCTCACACTGCTCAGCTTTCAGCTCGCTCGCTTTTCTTCTTTTTCCTTTCATTTTCATCCATTTTTGGGGCTTTGGCCTTTGTTGTTTTATAAGGGAAATGGTGGCGTTTGAAGGAATATTTTTGCCTTCATAGTATGTGTCTGATGCCTTATCATTGGAGTGAAAGGTGGTGTGATAGATAAAATAGTGGTGTGGCTTCTGAAAATAGTTTTTAGCACTTACTGAATGAAATGTATTCTCTGTATCTTCTCACTGAAGAACTATTGAGAGATGGTTGGCCACTAACCTACACTATATCAAATGAAGGATTTGAGATCATCCACCATCTATTTAGTTGGCTGAACACTATGCCCCTAACAATATATTTGCCTTGTATCATGCTCATTGACTGACTTCTGTGTGAAACCTGCAGGATGCATTCTATGACACAGATCCTTATGGAACTTTAAGAATGGGAAACATTCATCTGAGATTGTACACTTTGTTTCCAAGGAAAATATGTTATTGGAACAGTAGTTATTGAAGGACAAAAGACCAGCCAAACAACCCTCAAACAGAATGGTCAGTTGTTGTTTAGGGGAGCACCCATTCAGTTAGTTTTTATGACCTCATCTTTCTAAAGGGGGTGGGTTTATGTTTCCAGGTGTTCAATTAGGACATTACATGGAGTACTTACTTCTCATTTGCATTTAACTGCCCTGTCAAACAATTACAGAAACAGTTATCATGTCCATGGTGGTTTGTGTTAGGTGGTCTGTGTTAGGTCTCTTTTTTCTCTTTTCTGTTGTGTAATCTTCAGCTAATTTACAATGTGCAATGTGTGATTACCAAATAGGAACAATTTAGAATGCCCCCCCCCCCCTCCCCTCACTCACTCTCCTTTTCAGGCAGGTAAACAGTGACTGGAGTGATTCCTCTCAGACTGGTCCCTCAGGTCTGAATCTGTAATCAGTCTTAGATCTCAGACATGAAAGACTTACGTACATCTTCCTCAAAATGCCCTCTAAGGTGCCACGTTCTTTTCTAAAGGATGAAGGGGAGATGGGAGGAAGAGGTTTGAAGGAAGAGATATTGGAACTTACAATCTAACCCTCTTAATGGAGCGTTGAGAGGACATTTTGGACTTTGTCACAGAATCCTTAATACTTTACAGCTGAATCATGAATCTTTCATCAAAGTCAGAAGCAACACCGAAACAAGAAAGGAAATGGTCCGTTCCAACTTCTGGCTTCCTTAATTATGAGTGCTGGTTTAAGTTTGAGCCCAAGATTATCATTATATTATTGTAAGTGCATGTAAGGAGGAGAGTTCCTATCAAACAAATAGCATAGCAAATACAGGCCTTATAACTATGAAAACAACTACTGTATGAGCAACTAACATAAAGAGAGATGACTCAGTAGCAAGAGGGCTTTGGCTGGCAACCATAGGTAACATATATGTAGTTTTTCTGTCTAAGCTTCCTTCCATTATCCTTATCGTTACTATCCAACCAACATGGTGAATTTGAATCATATCTTTCATACAAGCACAGCATTGACTTCAGAACATCAATTTATGGGGAAAAGTAACCACACATTTCACTTTCCTCTTTGAACATCCAGAGGAAATTAGATGCAGTATGTCCATCCAGAATCCATGTTCAGCTCTGTTATGTGCTTTTCCACAAAAACAGGCATTTCCCATTGATCTTGGCTACATCAAAACAAATGATGTTGATGAGACGGACCAGAGAGGGACTACGGAATGCAATCATAAGCAGCATCAAAACATGTCTTCTAGTTTAATGCTACTGTACATCTTAATACATATAACAAGATAAAACATGTTACATTCCACATAATTTGATTATTACTTTCATTTCTTAATTCGGGTAGCACAAGAAAACATTAAATTAAATATTGAGTGACAATTACTGTAATGAATACAGTATGTAATTCATCTTTAATGTGCTTTTGCATCTATTTTTGTGAATATCAACAAATGTCTTGTAGTGTTACAGTTTATCCTACTGACTTGAAGTCAGGTAGGCCTAGCTGGGGCAACATGGGTTTGTGGGAGCCACGCCTGTACTTTGCTACCAACTAGTGGACATATTTTAGATTGGAGCAAGTCGCATGTGACTAGATTATGAAAAGGGGAGGTAGAGGTCTCCTCGAAATGTCCATGGTCGTAGTGATTACTGCGCCATTATACTACCAAAATATAGTTCTCTCTCCTACCCAACTGTATAGCCTACTTACTATACAATGAGTATGTGTACAGTGTATAGTAAAACATTTGTTTTACTTCCTTTGAGTCGAAAATAATGCCTGTGTATTCAATAAATAAAATATTTATAGAATTCAGTATTCTGAACCAATGAATGATACGAGAATTGTATTACGTGCGCAGTAATACTCAGGTTGAGAAGCCCTACAAATAACCTGATACAATTCGTATCGCAGACAGTTGAGATTTGAAAGAATTCACTATGTAAGTACATCTAAGGCGTTCTATGAAAAAATAGAGCTAGCTACATGATGTTTATTACCTTACATGCTGCCAGATAATCACTGTAAAAGTAATTAAAGAATATAAGCTTTTAATTGAGCCACACGAGATGGTTTCAAGTCCAGTTGCCAGTTGTGATTTTAGCGAGCTAGTTTAGACAGGCCGCCTGTTCTAACGCAATGTTTACATTTTCAATAATATTAGCCAGTTAGTAATTAATACATCTAAAGCAATGAATTTTAACTGTAGACTACAGAAGCAACGATGACTCCATTAGCTAATTTATGAACTACAAAGTGGTTGTTAGTTAGCTAGCTAAGTCTTGTTTCTTGCCTCGTGCAGCACTTTGCGCCAGTATGTGGTCACGACTGTGGTCACGACATGTGCTCGTGACTGTCTTTAATTGTGTTCCAAATGTACACGTGGTAGTCATGTCAAACTCTGCTATGTTAAAATTGTAGAATGAGAAGTTTAATTTGTATGTTTCTTCCAGTTCCATTCGAGTTTGAACCAAACCCTATAATGACGGGTCGAGCAAGATCGAGGTGTCGTGCACGCGGTCAAGAGACTGGGCCACCAGGGGCGGTGTCGGTGAGTTCATTAATAATCCTTATACACATCAATTACCAACATATTGTATGAATTAATTCTGCCCACAGGATTTCGCCGTTACGCATGGCTGTACCAGACTTGGGGGTGAAAGACTATGAATTTAGCCTACTGTAGGGCCATCGGTACGGCAATTCCTCATTTCACCGCATGGTGGCAGCACCACTCTAATGCGATCTGGCTCTGTGAACCCTTCCCCGCTCATTTCTACCATGGCGACTGCAAAAAGTTAAGTTGACAGTGAGGGCCGCCGCTTTCAGGAAAAATGGGAATTACTATATTTCTTAACTGAAAATCGAGGCAAAAATCGAAACGGTTGCCTTGTTTAAGGAATTCAATGTAAAGAGACACTACCAGACAAAATTTGTTAACGCATACGACAAGCTGGCAGGGAGTGACCATACTGAAAACGTGAAGCAACTCCCAAGCTGCTCTGGCATCACAACAGCGATTCTTCACGTGGGCCTGTCAGTGAAATGAAAACATCACCAAAGCAAGCTACGAAGTGGCTATGTTAATAGCTAAACATGGCAGACCTTTTACAGAGGGTACGTTTATCAAACACTGCTATGAAAAAGTTGGAGAACATTTGCCCCGAGAAGAAGCAACTCATTTTATTAAACTCTTGAATAAGATTTGGCTATAACTGTTGATGTTATGTACCTGTAGATGTGACAAACTATTACTTTATGAATGATCTTGTAAAAGATAAGATAGTGTACATAGCCTTTATTTATGTAAACCAGCTCTTTTCCCTTCTTGTTTTAATAATAAAATATATCCGATGATGGCATCTCTGCCAGAAGATAATGTTATTAACAAATGTAATGCTGAATTTAAAAGGTCACTATTGTATTCTGTCACTAATAGTTTTTAGGCATATCATTAATTCAGTTCTGACTATTTGAATGCTCTTGCACTGCTAATTGAGTGGTTAAGATTACTTCACTTACCTTTATGAGTTTTCACAGTAATTTTGTGGAGTGTTGTTGATATGAAACATGAGTTATTATAGGAACTGGTAAGGGCTTTCAATAAAGTATTTTTTATTACATTTTAATGTTTTTTCTTAAAGGCTCCCCCTCAGGAGGAAGCACGGACAGTTCACTCCACTTCTGAGGGTCAACTTGTGGGTCGTGGAAGACAGAAGATTGCCCCGGGACTTGTGTCCTCAGAAGGTGCTGTGTTCTATGGTCATTTAAAGTAGCTAATGCATATTAGGGGTGCAACGGTTCTCTGTTTATATTGAACTGTATGGTTCGCCATCCACGGTTCAATATGCACCAGTGAATTTTCAGTGTATGATGCGTTCCATTGAGTCGGAGGTCGAGTTTGTCTGGAACGCGGTTGCTTCTGTAACTTGTTCAAATGTTTGTTCATGGCGAGCGGATTTGAGAGTTGAGGGAACGAAAACAGTGAACAGAAACGTTACTGCAAGCATTGATTAATCATATCTTTCTGCGCATATGGTCTACCTGTCAAGCCTTAAGTGCACTTTTACTTTTAATTCTTCCTCCTATACCAGTAGTCAAGCCGAACATTTTACATTTGAAATGTGTTCAATCAATGTGTTTAATGTGAAATGAGAGTGAGTGAAACTGCATTATTTCTCTGCCCTTTGTTTCCACAGATCTTCTTAAGATATCTGCAGGCTTTCAGCAGGTGAAGATCGGAGAGAGGGGTGGACACCGTGGTGATTTCCATGATATAGGAATCAACACCAGGCAGGCCATGGAACATGTCAAGGAATCCAAGACTGGTGTGTTAGCCAGCCATTACATGGTCACAATTATAGTGTCGTTTTAGAATAATGAACAACATGATACATCCATGTATGAAATCCTCATTAAACCCATTGCAGAAGAATGTCATTGTTCTGTTTTCTGTAATATAATGCTGTCATCTGTGATATGTCTTCAGGTTCCTCTGGCTCTCCTATTCAACTGAAAGCCAACTTCTTCCGCATCCTTTCCCGCCCTCAGTGGGTGCTTTACCAGTACCATGTGGACTACAAGCCCCCCATAGAGTCCCGCCGCATGCGTTCTGCCCTCTTGTTTCATCATAACGAGACGCTAGGCTCAGCCCACACCTTTGATGGAGCCCTCCTCTTCCTGCCTCACAGACTTGAGAACCGGGTAAAGTACACTAGAGGGTTCGGTTCTTCTGATGGCTCTATCACTCGGATTCAGGGGTGAAAGTGGTTTGAGTTTCTTACAGGAACTATAGGCTACTACCCCAACCTTCATCGTTTCATATTGTTCTCCTCCTGCCCCCAGCTTCATGCATCCCTGAACACACACATCGTGGTGTTGGTGTCGAAATTAGAAACACTTTAGGGCTGCCATGTTTCACCAAAAGTTTGGAGTGAGAGTTTTTGGTGGTGGAGCGACCCAAAACTGTGCACGTTTTGGTAGCGGCGGCCCCTCTCTCCCACACAATTATTTGTGCTAGTTTCCTGCAATTTTAAACCAGCACAAGAAATGAAAATAATTGGAACATTTGATAAAACAAGAGAAATTCAGATAATATATCTTCAGTCTTAATAAACAAATACAGTAGCCTACAGAGTCTAAAACAAAATTGGGCCTCATCAAGTGAACTCAACCCCTTGGTCAGCAGCAGAAAGACCCTTGGTCATCATCTTATATACAGTGCATAGATGGCTATCATGTTATACAGTACATACCAGGGTTTTTCCTGGGTCAAAATCAAGCCTTGGAGGTTGATGTTGTGCACGCGCAGTGCGCCCAAATTTTCTTTGAGGGACCTCCAATTGTTGTATTTGTATTGTAAATTGTAATTATTATTATTAATAATAATAATAATAATAATAATACGATGCGATTTGAAAGTACCAGTAGGCTACCAGATACGTATGCACATATTTTGCTACCAGGGTTGCCAGATGGAATTGACAATTTCCAGCCCAACCAGTCTACAAGCTGCCGAATCCACCCGTCCAGTGTGACCAAAAGTAGCCCAATCTGGCAACACGGCTTGCTTATGGAAGCATATAGTGGACTAAGTTCAAATGTTAATGCAATTTGAGATTGCATTTGCATGTTCCACTTTTGCATGCATTCTTTCAGACAATATTCAAATTCAAATGCAATTCTAATGAGCGGATGTGTTTCCTAGAACATATAAATGCAATTGCTAATCACATTATTGCATTACAATTTGAATATTGACTCAAATAACGCAGGCAAAAATGGCAAATGAATATGCTATTTTGGGATTGCATAGTCATTTTCACATTAGAATGAAAATTTGAATTTTCTCAGCTACAAAGCGGATGTGTTTACTAGAACATATAAATGCAATTGCTAATCACATTATTGCATTACAATTTGAATATTGACTCAAATAACGCAGGCAAAAGTGGCAAATGAATATGCTATTTTGGGATTGCATAGTCATTTTTACATTAGAATGAACTTGTCAGTTTTGTCAGCTACAAAGCAGCGCATGACTTTGAAAATTAAATGTCAAATGGCTTTGCATTATCATTTTAATATTGACAGCGAATGTGCACATCAGGTACATGAAAATGAAAATGCAAATCATTAGAATTGCATTTGAATTTGAATATTGTCTGAAAGAATGCATGCAAAAGTGGAACATACAAATGCAATCTCAAATTGCATTAACATTTGAATAAAGTCCACTATATGCTTCCATACGGTGCGACTGTAATCCCGGTCGGACTGTCTCAGTGCCCAGTGCTGCCCACCCAACCACGTCGCGTCGCGTCGGGTCTACTGTAAAGCGGGTTAACATGTCCTTTTCAAAGGTATTAAAATAGACGCAACGAAACAGGGCTTGACGCTTACCTTTTCCCCAGGTAGCACTGTGCTACCATGTTGAAAAATTTAGTAGCACAGCAAGAATTTCAGTAGCACAATGAAAATTGCGCAATTTTCGTCAACAACTACAACAAATTATCATAATCATAACATATCAAAATGATCATAACCGGCTCTTGGCCGTAATAAAAATGGAGACTCACACAATGTAAAGGGGAAGTAAGAATATTAATTTCAGTTGGCCCACGGTTCGGTATGAACCTCGGTTTTTGGGTCACGGTTCGTTTTTTTTTTTTTTTTTAAATGCCACTATTTATTTACAAACTGTTACTTTATTTTGCTCATACTTATTGAACTTTAACATTTAGACACATTCCAGAATATGACTGGTAAATTGTATAGTATAAATATATATAAACAAAAAACACTTTCAAATGTAAAAAAATTACATAAACACTTTCAAATGTGACGTGTTGTGGATTGGAACTACGGATCATAAGCTTTCAAATGATGTGTCATACATTGAAATCCGAAAAAAGATGAAGTTAGAATCATTTGAATGTTAGACGTCAGGCACATATAGGGTTAACCTCTTTGTAATGAAACCGGAAGCAAACGCTGCGAGCAGCTAGCGGCTAACAAAACACAGCGCTATGCGCATTTTAAGCGCATATAGGACTTGCGTGAAGCATTTCTGCGACACGCGTTTCTGTTCACTGTTTTCATTCCCTCATCGCTTATACACAAGTTTGACTGCGCATGACAGTAGTTCAGCAGTCTTTTGGTCGCACTGGTGCGATTGAATGTATTTCCAAGTCGCACAGAAATATATTCACTCGCAAATGCGACCAAAACAGTCGCACTGTCGAGCCCTGCGAAACATAACGTCAGCCATGTGTTTCCTTGTTGGAAATTATGGATCGTGAATCGTGATTGCTTCTGCACTCTGCAGCAATCGGATTTTGATTGACAGGCAGCTGCATCTCTTCCCCCAACGGCGTTCCGGCACAGAAAGTCTTGCCGGAACGCCGCACCGGACCGTTCCGGCCCACTTTCACCTATGCTCGGATTTGTGATAGACTAAGATCATAATTTACCAAACGGCATGTAAGAACTTGTCAAAGTAGTTAACTGTTAATTGTTGGAGCAAGAGTGAAAAACATACTAACTACAGTATGATCTAAAGCTGATGGATCAGCTCCCACATGCTGTTTTGAGAAGCATGTTCTAATTGTAATTCATTGAGAAACCTTGACACAGAGCTTCCATTGTATTTTGTAGGAGACTGTACTTCAGTCTCGGACCAACCATGGAGAGGATGTCCAGATCACGATCACTCTGACCAATGAGCTGCCACCCACCTCTCCAGTGTGCCTGCAGTTCTACAACATCATCTTCAGAAGGTCAGAGCACCCAGTGAAAGGTTATGGTTGTGTTGACCTATAATAAGACACAAACTCACGTTTCTCTGTCGGTCTCTAGTCCGTCATTGTCTGTAAAAATGTTTTTCTCTGTTTGTTCTAGGGTGCTGCGGATGCTAAACATGCAACAAATTGGACGCCATTACTACGACCCAAATGAACCACTCAATATCCCACAGCACAGGTCTGTGCCTTACCTGTCTCGGCAGTGGTTTTACCCATAAAGACAAAAGAGACAGAATAAAGATGTTGTTGTGTCCTTCATTGTGTGGCATGTTGTATGCATGTGCTCTTCAGACTGACCATCTGGCCTGGCTTCACCACCACCATCCTACAGTTTGAGTCGAGCATCATGCTGAGTATGGATGTGAGCCACAAGGTGCTGCGCAGTGAAACAGTGCTCTCTTTCATGGGCAATCTCAAGCAGCAGTGTGGGGACCAGCACTTCATGGAGGCCTGCACCAAGGAGCTGGTGGGCCAAATTGTCCTCACCAAGTAAGACCCACCACTAGATGAACGCAGAGATACAACTGTTGTTTCTCTATGGTAACGCTTTACAGTAATGCAGAGTAGGTACTAAGCACTAAGCTCTACTTTGATTTGTGCATATTTTTTTTAAAATAACTAAATGTTTATTCAACCTTATAATAACCACTTTTACATTGTTGCAAAGAAACATTCACATTTATAACAACCAACTGTCTATGGGAATTTTTTCTCTCAGGTACAATAACAAGACCTACAGGATTGATGATATCGCATGGGACCACACTCCTACTAACACATTCAAGAAAGGGAACTCTGACATCTCCTTCAAAGAATACTACAAAACGGTAGGTGTTGTCTCAAACTTAAACTATCAGACCATATCACTGACCATGTGTCACAGTAACCACTGAACTCATTATGATTTAACACTTTCATTCAGCAATATAGTCTGGACATCACCGACAACCGGCAGGCCCTTCTGGTAAGCCATGTGAAGAAGATGGGCCCTTCTGGGGGGCCGCCCCCTGGCCCAGCCATGCTCATCCCAGAGTTCTGCTGCCTTACAGGTACCACTGACTTGACACTAGAGAAACCTCACAAACACTACTTATGGACAGTATTTATTTTAGTATTATATACACTGCTACTTTTTATTTTTATTTTTTAATAGGCCTGACGGACAAGATGCGCAGTGACTTCAACATCATGAAGGACCTGGCCACCCACACCAGACTGAACCCAGAGCAGAGGGAGCAGCGTCTCAATCGCTTTGTCAATAACCTCCACAAGTACGTCACACTCTATATGGTTTGACTATGAGCAGCCTTGCACTGATGTAATGTTGACTACACCCCAGCTTTAAGTGGTTCCAATATTGATATCACAACGTTGATTGCAAAACTGACCACCTTGCAGGAACCCTGAGGCTGACGCTGAAATGAATACCTGGGGGCTCAACTTTGACAACAAACTCCTGAACCTCACAGGCAGAATCCTCCCTGCTGAGAAGATTATCCAAGGATCCCGATCGGTATTGAATACATCAGAAATGATGTCCCCAGTGTGGCTTATTACAGTACTTGTTACCTGCAGTTTGAAGCTCTTGCTAAACATTTCTGTTTTACTGCAACATGTACTGATCTAGCTCCAAACAAGAATGTTTGCTGGTCATGTATTTGCATGTAGGCCTATATGCCTGTCATAATCTGTGATTGCAACAAACTCAAAAACCTTTATTTTTATTTTTATTTTGTCTCCCAGTACGAGTACAACTCTTGGGCAGCAGACTGGTCCAAAGAAATGAGGGGGATCCCCCTGATCAGCAGCCGGCCACTGGACAACTGGATCATGTTCCTTACCCACCGCAACACTGACGTAGCCCACGCCCTCCTGGACGGCTTAACTAAGGTGTCCCCACCCATGGGCATCCGCGTGCAGAGGCCTGTTATGTGAGTTCTCACTCTGGGTTGGAGGAGACTGGAAGGAGGCACACACACACACACACAGTGCTATAGCACCACCTACTGGCAGGGAGCAACATATGATACCTAAGTTAATTACAACAGTGAGTCCAGCTGTGAATGGGCACAGCTAGAATTAAGGTTCCAAGCTTGCGTTAATGAGCACCTTAAGCTGCAGTATTGTACCACAGGTGTTTTACAAAGCCTTGAGTATTCTTTGCCAATCATACTTGGGTGTTATCTCAAAATGAACATGGTATCATCAGTGGAAGTCCCATTGGTTAGATGTCCCAGTGCTTTGACAGTTTTGGTCTGTGTACAGGGTGGAGTACGAGGACCGCCAGGAGTCTCTGCTCAGGGCTCTGCAGCACAACGTTACAGAGACCACCCAGATGGTTAGTCTCTGAGCATAACATGTCTAGCAATCGTCTTAATCTGTGTCCAGGTAACCACCTCTAGGTGTTGATTGAGGACTAAAGCATGTGTGTTACCTCCTCAGGTGGTGGTGATCCTCCCCAGCAACAGGAAGGATAAGTATGACAGTGTGAAGAAGTACCTGTGTGTGGACTGTCCCACCCCCAGCCAGTGTGTGTTGGCTCGCACCCTTTCCCGCCAACAGGTCGTCATGACTGTGGCCACCAAGATTGCCCTGCAGATGAACTGCAAGATGGGAGGAGAGCTCTGGAGTGTGGATATCCCAGTAAGTCGCACAGTGAATTGAAATAAACCCAAAGTCACAAATGTTGTTGGGGCCCAATATATAAAAAAACGGCTGTGCACATACAGACCAATGCTCATGATAAATTTAAAGTGGAATTTTATTATTTGTTGTTTTCATTATTCAATAGACACATTAAAAACGATGAAGATATATATATAAACGGTCAAGATATCTCGCTTTGAATGCCGTCATCAGTCCTGATGTTCCAAATTGATCAAGATTCCCGATTCCAGATTATATTAACTCTGGGGCTTTTTTAGGAAGTAAACATAGACTTTGAGTTTTGATAGCTATGATACGTTTTGAAATTATGATAGTTTGAGACGGTATGCATTATGGATTGACCAGAAATACACATGAACATGAATTTTGGGTAAACTTTCCCTTTTTAATGTGGATAACATTTATCTGACTGACTACCTCACATGGGTGCAGGTACAATTTCTACAGCGTGTTCTATTTCTACAACCACACATTTCACACCTATGTGATCTCCATCCACAATATTATGTTCCACCCCATGTATCTCAATAGAAGCATGTGCTAAACCAAACTTTGTAAGGTGTAACTTCACCTGCCTCTGTTTCACAGCTCCAGCAGCTGATGATCGTGGGCATTGACTGCTACCACGACATAGCTGCAGGGAAGAGGTCCATTGGAGCTCTGGTGGCCAGTCTCAACAAGGGCATGTCCAGGTATGTGGATGAGCATGGAGAAGCATGGCCTTGGGTTATGAATGTGCGCTTTTTTCTTTTTTTTTTTCTACTTTTTTTTTTCTTCTTACATATGTCTTCAATAGTTTGCTTTGTGTCACAGGTTACTTTGTCCATTAGTCATAATAGATTCAGGGAATATCAGTATCACACTCAGTCCATCTTGTCCTCAGAGGGAATCAATAAGGTTGTTGTCCGTACAGGAACTCTGTGTGCCCTTATCCAATCATTCAGTCACAGAAGGAATAATTGAGAAAATAGAATAAAATAAAGTAAACTTAAACAGGTTGTGATCAATTATAAAAAGAAAAACATACAGAGACCATTTGCGTTTGATACCACACAAACCCCCATATAGAGCTAAGTTGGGGAAGAGGAAGCAGTATCCACCCCTCTGTATAGTATCCATTTCGACCAATACCTATACATCTTATCAATACATAATCTCAAGGAGAAGGTGAGACTCTCCATCTCAAACATTCCCTGTATTATTGTTATCCACTCTCCTTTTGTTGGAGGGTTCTTATTCAACCATTTCTTAGTTATTGCTTTTTTGCTAGCTACCATTAATATTTTAAGGAGGTACTAAGTGTGGTCGGTATATTACCCAAATATACAATATCGAAACTACATTCAATCTCCATTCCCATTATCAAATTTATTTCTGAAATTATCTCTAGCCAATAGGATTGAATTGCTGGGCATTCCCAAAAAATGTGATAGAAATCAGCCATTGAATTGTTGCACTCTCTCCAGCAATTCCCGGTTCCCGGTGTACCATTCTGTAAATATTTTCTTCTTGGAGTAATAAAAAACCTAATAATGTTCTTCCATGAAAATTCTCTCTATTGTCCAGAGCTAGAGGTGGTGGATTGTATTTTACATATTCTTCCTCAGTTAGGACTGTTTGCTTCCTTCGCCCACCTATCCCTAACATATAAGGTGGAGTGATTCTTGGTGGACTGTATACTCAGATAAATTCTTGACACCAGTTTCTTGTGGGTGTTGCCCTTATACGCATCAATAAAAATGTTGACTAGACTCATTTCAGAAACCTCATTATTTTTTATATTCTTATCGAAGTAATGCCTCAGTTGTAAATACCTGTAGAAATCTTGTTTCTCAAGGTTGTGATTATCAATAAGATATTGAAAGCTCTTCAAGCCTGTATTAGATGACATTAGGCAATGATGTAATTCCCCTCCTGGTCCATTGTTTAAATCTTGGGTCCAGCTGTCCTGGTTTAAAATCTCTATTATATGCCACCCATCTTAGCAGCTGTGCGTCTTTTTCAAGTTTTGAGTGTTTACATTCTTTGAACCAAATATTGAGAGCAACCTTCGTCCAACTACTTAATTCATCTGAGTACACAGTCTTAGAAGTTGTATCACCCAGTAAGGATTGAAGGGGGACATTCAGTTGACTCAGTTCTATGTCTTTCCATTTTGCGTTGTAATCATCATTACACCAGCATACCAAGTATCTTAGTTGGGCTGCTTTATAATAATCCTCCAGGCAAGGGAGAGACATACCCCCCTTTTCTTTTGGTAATTGTAAGGTGTTGAATCGCACCCTAGGTTTCTGACCTTTCCACACAAACCTAGAGATCATTCGGTTCCAATCATCGAACTGTTTCTTTGGGATCTCTACTGGTAAAGATTGAAAAAAGAATAACAACCGTGGTAGAATGTTCATTTTTATAGTCTCTATTCGATCATACATACTGAGCGTTAAGGGTAGCCATCTGTCTAAATCTGTTCTAATTTCCTTCGTGAGAGGGTTGTAGTTTACATTATAAATGTTAGTTAGTTTCTTTGGTATATTAACCCCTAGATATTTAATAACAGCTGCATTCCATTTAAAATTGTACTTTTTACGTATATTCTCCTGTGGTGAGTAATTGAAAGAAAGAGTTTGGGTTTTATGTACGTTTAATTTGTATCCCGAGTATGAGCCATACTTCACCAGACATGACATGAGTTTAGGTAGGCTGGATTTTGGGTTGGATAGAGTCACCAGTACATCATTTTATGTTCCGTTTCTTTAATTGAGATTCCTGTTATGGAGACATCTTCTCTTATGGCTTGTGCAAGTGCTTCTATGAATAACGAAAAGAGGGCGGGACTTCAATTGCATCCTTGACGACAGCCACGTTCGAGGTTAACTACTTTTGATAGGCTACCATTTATTTTAATTCGGGCAGTTGGTAAGTAATATAAAGATTTAAGACATCCAATAACTGCATCATCAAAGCCAAAACGCTGTAGCACCAGGTATAAGAATTCCCATCTTCGAAGGCCTTTTCCGCATCTAGGCTAATGGCTAGAGACTCTGATTTGCTTTTACTCATGCTATCTATCAGATATAGGGCACGTCTCACATTATCTTGCGTCTGCCTGTTCTTGATAAAACCTGTTTGGTCTGTGTCAATCAAATCAGGAAGTATGTTTTCTAGTCGTTTTGCCATTATTGATGCAAATAGTCTGTAATCTATATTTAGGACAGAGATAGGTCTATGTGAACTGCATTCCGTCTTTTCCTTTCCCGCCTTTGGGATTACAGATATTATAGCCTGTTTCCAGGATACAGGAGTCTCTCCACCCTGAAGAACACAGTTGAAACATTTTTTAAGTGTAGGTATCAGTAATTCTCTAAGGGCCAGTTTCACAGACAAGGCTTAAGCCTAATCCTGGACTAAAAAGCATCTTCAATGGAGATTTTACATTGAAAGTGTGATTTAGTCCAGGACTAGGCTTAAGCCTTGTCTCTGAAACCGGCCATAAATGTTTTGTACCATTCGGCTGGAAAGCCGTCTCCTCCTGGTACTTTATTTGTTTTTAGTCTAGATATGGCATTGTCTATTTCTGTTTCTGTAATTTCCTGTGTCATCAATTTATTTTGTTCTACTCCTATTGAGGGTAAATCAAGGGATTCCAAGAAGTGTTTTATGACTGAGGGTTCTGCTGCTTCAGGTTGAGAGTACAGTTCCTTATAGTATTTTTCAAAACATTGTTGTATATCCTCTGTGGAGTAGCACATTGCATTGGTATTGGGATCTCTAATTTGAAAGATTGATCTTTCATTTTGTTGTTTACGTAAATTCCATGCCAGCAATCTTTTAGCTCTAGGCCCAACCTCATAGTACTTCTGTTTAATGTATTTGAGTTTAATCTCCACTTGTTCATCAAATATCTTATTTAATCTTTGCTTTGTTGATTGTATTTGTTCTAATATTTGGGGGTTATTTAACTCAACATGTCGTTGTTCTAGGGTTTTTAATTTGTTTGTTAAGTCTGACACTTGTTTCTGCTTATTTCTTTTATTTCTGGCAGCCCACGTTATAAGTTTTCCTCTCATCACAGCTTTCTCCGCGTCCCATAAAATACTTGATGATATATCCTCACTAGCGTTGAATTCCAAGTACTCCTCAATTCCCTTTTTAATATATTCCTTACACTGACAGTCGTTCAACAGGCTAGTAGTCTCCAGACTGTGTTCCTGGGTTGGGCATCCAAATTCAGTCTCAAATATACACCTGCGTGATCCGACACATCTTTAACCCCTATGCTACAATCAATAATCCTCTGCCTCTCTGAGTTAAACATAAAAAAATAGTCTCTGGAATGGACCGCGTGAGGATGAGAGAAAAAAGTAAATTGTTTCACTGAGGGATTGAGTTCCCTCCACACATCAAACATGCCAATCTCTTTAAGCAACTTTGTATGTGTTGATTCAGGGTTCATTCTTTTTGTTGGGTTCGATGAATCTAGGGCGGCGTGCAGTTGCACATTCCAGTCCCCCCCACAGATCAGAGTACCAGTGACTTCTGTGGCGATTATATTGAATATATTTTTAATAAATGAGTTGTCCCGTCCTGGTGGTCTATAAACATTAAGCAGTGTTACTTCCTTAGAATCGAGAGTCCCTTTCACCAGAACAAAACAACCGTCTCTATCGTTCATTTGCGTGGAGGCTTGGAAAGCCACTTTGTTCGGAATCAATATTGCAACACCCCTCGTACGTCCTTTGGCATAGGATGAGTAAAAAGTATTTCTGAATCCCATCTTTTTAAGTTTGTCATGCTCCTCTCGCACCATATGAGTTTCTTGCCAAAAGATTATATGTTGATTTTCTCTTTTCATCTTAGCTATGAGTTTTCCTCTTTTAATTGGATTTTGTAACCCGTTGACATGAAGTGTAACTATCCTATGTTCTTGTTGAAACATGCGATACCAAATGCGGTAAGTCTAATCCCACAGTAAACCCAAGACCTGAAAACATAACTATATACAGTAACATAAAATATGAAAAACAAAGAAATGGCTTCCATAGTTGAGGTTTTTTCTTTAAGTAACCTCAGTCGGAAAGGAAAAACCTTCGTTTCACAAAGGGCCTTTCCCGTGCAGTCTGATAGTTGTTGCCTAGTACAACAATACAGCGCACTTGTGCGTTGGGGTGACACTGTTCACCTCCCAGACATAACGGTCTGTTATTTTTAAACAGTTTGGGTTATAGAATTAACATCCCAGTTAAACATTTGACTAGTAACAAATCAAGAACTTAGTGCGACATTTAAACCGTATCTCTGTCGTCCCTGGGCGACCAATTACCAATCTATCACTCCGTCTGTTTGTGTAGTCTTACCACAGGGATGAGATGTACGTTTATGTCAAGTGTTTTTTGCAATAGAATGACATCATTCAATATCTCCGGTGCCACGGCGGAATTCCTGGAGCTTTTGCCTTGTTCTCTCCCGATGCGTTTCTCGTTTTCGGGACGTTTTCCCCCTCGTCGTCTGCCAGTGTTGCTCAGCCTCTCCAAGTTCGCTGGGGTGTCGGATCCCTCATCACTGATGATCAGCCCTCTCTTCCTCAGGTCTTCCATAGCCTCTGCTGCGCTGTTGTAGGTGAGGGGGCCGTCGTTGTAGAATACGCGGAGCTTCGCCGGTGGCGGAGTCTGGAAGCGGAGTCCCTTTTCTTTGAGTAGTTTTCTGATAGGAGCGTACGCCATCCTCTTTTTTGCGTCTCCTTGGGTAATCTTGGTCGAAGTACACTCTTTTCCCGTCCAGGTGAACTTCTTTCTTCCTCCATGCAGTGCGGAGCACTAACTCTTTTATTTTGTACTGGAGAAAGTACATTACAATGGATCGGGGGTTAGCTCCTTGCGGTGGTTTGGTTGCAAGCGCCCTGTGGCAGCGCTGAATGCCAAGTTCAATGTCGGTGAGGGCCAACTCCGCCTTGATAAACCCATCAATGAACTCCTCCATGTTGTCTCCTTCAGTACCCTCGGGGACGCCGTAAATGCGTATGTTGTTTCTTCGGGAGCGTGCTTCGAGGTCTGTCAATTTTGCTTGAAGTTTTTCCTGAGTGTCTAAGGCAGGGGTCCCAAAACTTTTTTCTGTGAGGGCCACATCATTTTCCCTTTCTGTGATGGGGGGGCCTGGGTCGGTCTCTAACATAAAATAATATGGAACGGAGTGGAATGGAGGCGGTTGCGCAAAGCAATTGCGCGCAGGAGAGCACTGGTGGATGCAAACAAAGTCTAAACAGTTGAATTTGGATGGAATTTATACCTATAGTGATATGTCAATTAAATATAATCAGTTTTACAGTCTGATACTTGAGGGAGGACCCTCATCATACACGGGGGGACCCATGAAGCAGGTCTGTCTGAGGGTCCTTAAACGAGCATCAAACACTTAATTTCTTGCATTCTGGTGAATTTAGATGCAATTTGTGCCCTTTCTGCATCAATTTATGGTGGAAATGTCATTATTTATGTAAAGGAAAACACAATATTCAGGCACCAGATGACCATTCAAAATGTAATGTAATATAAGGCTCTCAGGCATTCTGTACTTTCAAATATGTATTCTCCTTGAGCAGTCAACATCAGCTATTTCGCTAGCAAAAACGAAAGCTAACTTATTTGCGAAACAGCGCCCCCGCCACCACGTCGGCGCAATGCCGCAATTGCAGTTAGAAATGACAGAAATCCACCGTAGAAAATACGACTGTCAGAGTTTTGTCGAGAGCTGCAGGCGACTAGAAATATGACGGAGGCGGCCGCCTCATAATTCTCTATGTAGGAAAAACCCTGCTTGACACAGATCATCAACATATCGGTAAAATGATTTAGTCTTCTCCTGCAGCTGGGCATCTACATTGTCTAATCCCCCATTGTTTCAATTCATCTGGTGCCTACCTGCGGACAGACTCACCGCGGGACACACCTCCTCCGCGACCACATTCATACATTTATTGACAAACTTCTTTGCATTTAACAATAATAATCACTTGTGCACTGTTGGTTAAAAACCCTGCATTCTGAATCAACTTTTCTCTTTACCAAACGTTTGGCCATTTTTCATCTCTCTGAATGTTCGTTCTAGCTCACGTGCACCTGCTACAGATCCGTGCTCGTTCACTATGGAACGTTACGTTGAATGTACCGCATTCTGTGGGCGGGTGAAACTAACTAATAATGTTATTAATGAAACTAGTTTATAACTAAGGGACATTTTAATTTGAAAGCCAACCTTTAATATCAAATACAGATATATATGATTAAAACATATATTTAAAGTTTAATTTTCAAAATATGTTTCTGGCATTGTTGAGTGTGTGGGGGCGACGTTGTTCAAAGGGCCGGTCCAAGTGTGGGGGCGGGCCGTGTTCGGCCCGCGGGCCGTAGTTTGGGGACCCCTGGTCTAAGGCTTGGCGTAGCGCTTCGGTACTCCGCTCTTCCATATCCGCCACCCGCTGCTCTGTCTCTTCCACTCTTCCCACCGCGTCCTTCAGGTCAGTGGCAATTTCAGTTAGTTTGTGGTTGATGTCGTCTCGAAAACTTGCCAAATCTCCCCTCAGGTCTTTGGCAAAGGTATCTTGAAAGTTGTTTAATTCCGTTTAATTCCGTTTTCACGTCTGATCGGATAGCCTTTATCTCCGCATGTATGGCGTTGATGCTAGCTTGCAAGATGTCCGCGGTCTCGTGTTCGTCCATTTCGTTGTCGTTATCCGTCACTTTTCTTAGATTTCTGGGATGCTGATTCTTTTTTCTTTCGGTTCATTTCCCCTTACATATTAATTTTAAGTACAATTTGTGAAATAAATTTAACTAGTTAAGGGGAATCAGTTGACCTGTCTGGGAGCTCTTCGTTTACACAGCCGTTTGCCTTGACACCATACCGGAAGCCCATGAATGTGCTCTTTACCACCAATGTTGGTAGCCAGTACCAACTGATTCCTCTTGTTTTCCAGGTGGTTCTCCAAGTGTGTGGTTCAGAGCCGTGGTCAGGAGATCATGGATGGCTTGAAAGTGCCTCTGCAAGGCAAGTTCAATGAAACAACAAAGCATTTCAAATAAGATACCATATCAAAATTGACCACTGACTGCCACATTGTAACAATCTCTTCCAAATCTTCTTTTCAACATAATCCCTCAGAGAAGCATGAGAATGTTCCCTAGTATCCTAAGTGCAGGCTCTCTTTCCCAGGTGCACTGAAGGCCTGGCTGAAGCACAACCAGTGCCTGCCCGCACGCATCATTATCTACAGAGACGGAGTGGGGGACGGGATGCTGCAGAGTGTGGTCAACTACGAAGTGCCACAGATCATGGACTCAATCAGTACCATGGGAAAGGACTACACGTAAGAGGACCTTAAGGACCTACACCTTAATTGAGGATTTCTAACATAATCAAAATTTTTCATGTCTTTCTACCAACATATTTTAGTACGAGATGGCAATTAGAGCGTATTAAGGCCTATACATACGCTCTAAATGTCTTCAGTGTTTCCTCTATGATTTTTCACATTAGTGGCGGAGTGGTAAAAAAATAATAATTGCGCACTGGCGCTCAAAACAAAGACGTAATTTCACCAAAAACTAAAGGGTGGCAACATAAAAAAAAAAAACGAACCGGTGATTTTTATATAGAAGGTGATCAAATACCAAGATATCCTACAGCTGCAGCAGAACATGCGGAACGCGCATACAGCACTGAACATATACATGTGACTGACGGATACGCCCAAGACACACACACACACAGAGAAAGATCATCAGCTCATCGAATATGAAGTACACAGGGAACCGGGAACGCGCATACAGCACTGAACAACATCCGTAGAATATAAACTTGCGACTGACAGTCACAATGAAAGATCAGCTCATCAATACAAAGTATTGCAAGCCTACATGAGTACACGCACAAAACCGTCTAACGTTACTCATTAACTGTTTACACAAGTAAAATCACAGTATGACAGTCAGATGGAGCATTCGGTAAACAACCAACAGCAAGGTAATGCTATCAGCTGAGTTAAAGAAAACCAACTTTTACCGTTGACACCGACATGAGCCCTGCTTACCCGTACCTCTGCCGTTCTGTTCGTGGTGATTTTAGAGGCTATAGATACTTTTTGCCCCGCGCATATTGCCCTGTAATTAGACCATGCGACCACACCTTGGGTCTCTTATTGTCCAACTGTTCCCTGAATTTTAGCTGCATGTTTTTCCAGCATCCGTTGTCAATAAAAATTCGACTCCCCTTCTTTTCCCCTGCCAATACTGTGTCGTTTATGACATTTACCAACTTTTATGCTATGAATAGTTCGATGCTAGCGTTAGGTGCGAGGCTGCTCGGTTAACCCATTTGCGGGAACATTATTTGTTTCACAAAATAGCCTGATTTAGTTGACCATGAACATCAGAGACTACATTACGAATGTTCATTTAAAATACTTGTATACTGAGCACTGGTATAAGCACATGAACCAGAGAACAGCAGTAAATGCAATAATAACCCTCAGTCGTCGCTGATGTTGCATTTTCGATTAGGATACGGGATTAAAGGGACCGGCGACGGGCGAAGGGAGAGGAGAGGGATTTCCTGAAATCCGCTAAATTCTGACCAATCACAAAATTGCTTTGCAAGCGCGTTGCCGACGAGGTTAATTGCAACATCGGAACGAAATCGGAACGAAATGTAGGTCTGAAAGCGGCCTAAATCTAGCTTAAATCTGCTTTTTCTTTTTCTATTCTCCGATCATAATTCCTCGCTGCCTTTCTCGTTGCGCAGCCGGAATCAATTAGTGGCGGAGAAAATGTATTTGTGGCGGCCCGCCACGAATCAATGCATATAGAGGAAACACTGTCTTAATAACCAGGGTTCCCTTTAACACATTCAATCACCAATCATTCTGATCGTATTTTCTCTCTTCCCCTCCTAGACCCAAACTCACAGTGGTGGTTGTGAAGAAGCGGATCAGTTCCAGGTTCTTTGCCCAAATTGGCGGCAAGATGGCCAACCCACCCCCTGGAACAGTCATCGACACTGAGGTCACCCGCCCAGAATGGTATCGATTCAATACGCAATTCAGACAATATGTTGTTTTTTCAGAGATGTGCTATGTCTGCTTTATCCAGTCTTAAAACGGTGGCTACAGTTGCAATTTCCCATTTTCAGGTACGACTTCTACATTGTCAGCCAAGCTGTTAGACAGGGAAGCGTCTCCCCAACCCACTACAATGTGGTGTATGACAGCAGTGGACTGAAGCCTGACCACATGCAGCGACTGACCTACAAACTCTGCCACATGTACTTCAACTGGCAGGTATGCTGGGTTGTCTTTCCAGTAGTAGTTTTAAAGGGGAGGTTTACCCGAACTATCATTATTTCATGTGCAGCTGCATCATAGCTATCAAAACGTGAGGTCTGTTGTGACGGGGAGAGAGGGGGAGAGAGGGGGGGATCTTGGGAGTTTGGAACATCAGGGCATTCAAAGCGAGATATATTTACTCAGATTGTTTTATAACATGATTCTTTGCGTGTGGATATGTCTACTTTAGAATAATGAAAACAACAAATGCACAAAATTACAGGGTAAAAGTCTGCTTAAACTATTCTCTTGGTCAGTAATTCAAATGCAGGCATGAACAGGGTGTAGTTCACATTGAAACACATCTTAAACCTACTGATGTATCCACATTGGTTATGAAATCAAACGTACTGTATTTACATAGGGTTTTCCCATTTCAGGCATGCAAGTTGTTTTTTGATGCATAAATTGTCGTTGATTTTGTCTCCCCCAATTATTTCAGGGGATCATCCGAGTGCCTGCACCCTGCCAGTATGCCCACAAGCTTGCTTTCCTGGTGGGACAGAGCATCCACAGAGAGCCCAACATAAACCTCGATGACTTCCTCTACTACCTGTGAGAGAGCAGCAGCTACCTGAGCTCTTTCACTTTGGAGTGAACTTGTTTTCCTTTCGTTTGTTACGCTAATTAATTTACTGCAGCTGTCATTTTGGCTGTCTCCCTATTTTGCACTAGCAATTTAAAAAGAAAAAAAGTTTAAATAAAGTGCAGTTAGTTCTGAGTTTGTGTTTTGAAACATTAAATAAATAAATATTAACTGAATTACCAGTGTCATTGCATTCTTAAATACAGTACGTATCAAGCAAATATAGAGAATTGGTCAATGGAAATCGTCATCCCATGTTCATAGATGTCATCGCTAACCGCCATTTTTAAATACCACAACAGATTTCGCTCTCGGAAAATGTCACTTACTGTTTCTGTAATAACTTATTAATAAAGATTTGAAAAAATATGATAACCATCGTATTATCTTAGTTTAATGTCATTTCAATGCATCATATATGAATGAATGAATGAATGAATGGTCTTTATTGTCATTGCTATAGTACAGGTACCAAACAACGAAATTTAGGAGGGGTGGCTCCCCTGGTGCTAGGAAAGAAAAAAGAAACAAAAAAAAACACAAGAAGGGAAGGAGCTGGTTTACATAAATAAAGGCTATGTACACTATCCACTACTATACTGTACAGATAGACGACTAGGGTTGTCATATTGCACATAGTGTTATTGCACATTCATTTGAAGTGTCGCAGTTTGCAGGCTAGAAATGTACATATTTGTGCCTTAGCACTACACCTGATTTTTTCAGTCCAGCAGCTGCCATCAATCCGTCCAGACTGTCCAGGGCCCAGAACCTAGGTCTTTGCTGTGTTCAGGGCCTGGATGGCCCTGGGGTAGAAGCTGTTCTTGAATGGTCTTTATTTGTCATTGCTACAGTACAGGTACCAAACAACGAAAAGTCTTCAGTCTGTTTGTCCTTGCGGCCATGGTCCTGTACCGCCTTTTCGAGGGCAGCCGGGTAAAGTGTTCGTACCCAGGGTGGGTTGGGTCTCTGGAGATCTTGGAGGCCTTCCTGAGACAGCGTGTGTTGTACAGCTCTTCCAGAGAGGGGAGGGGGGCGCCGGTGATCTTCTGGGCTGTTCTCACGACTCTGTAGCGCATTTCTCTCTGCGGTTGTGCAGCTGGAGAACCAGTTGCAGATGCCGTAGGTGAGGATGCTCTCCACTGCGCCGCGGTAGTAGGCCACCATTATCTCCTGCTTGATGTGTTCCTTCCTGAGGACTCTCAGGATGTAGAGCCGCTGTTGTGCCTTCTTGATGGTGGCTGTTGTGTTGTTCTTCCAGGACAGGTCATCCTGTATGTGCACCCCCAGGAATCGGAGGGCTGAGACTCTCTCCACGCTCTCTCCGTCGATGAGCAGGGGCTGGATCTCGGACTTTTTCCTCCTGAAGATGAAGAAGAATGTTGAAAGAACAATAGATGATTTATCTCGTTTGCTGATCTGTTGTATTTTCATTTATTTTCTTTGGTTTTTATTTTTATTTTTTACATTTATTTTGTTATTATGATGTATGTATACAATGTTTGTATAGTCGCCTGACTTGAACCCCATAGAGAATCTCTGGTGGGATTTGAAGAAGGCTGATGCAAAACGCAATCCCAAGAATATTACTAAACTGGAGGCCATTGCCCATGAGGAATGGGCTAAGATTCCTCAGGAATGCTGTCAGAAGCTGGTGTCTGGCTATGCATCATGTTTGCAGCAGGTCATAACAGCAAAAGGGTGCTCTACTAAGTACTGAAGATGTTTGTCATGAAGGGGTTGAATCATTTTGAGACTGCAGCAGTCATTAAATGTAGCATTTTGAACTAAAGAGGGGTTAACTAAAGAGGGCCTAACTAAAGAGGGGCTAACTAAAGAGGGGTTAACTAAAGAGGGCCTAACTAAAGAGGGGTTCACTAAAGATAATTATTTCTGTTTGATGACAGCAAGACTTATTCTGTGATATTGTTACCATTTTATACAAAAGTTGTCAAGAAATGTGTTTATTGAAAAAATCAATAAAATACTGATTACAAAAAGAAGAGGGGTTAACTAAAGAGTGGCTAACTAAAGATGGGCTAACTAAAGAGGGGCCAACTAAAGAGGGGCTAACTAAAGAGGGCCTAACTAAAGAGGGGTTAACTAAAAAGGGGTTAACTAAAAAGGGGCTAACTAAAGAGGGGCTAACTAAAGAGGGGCTAACTAAAGAGGGGTTAACTAAAGAGGGGTTAACTAAAGAGGGGCTAACTAAAGAGGGGTTAACTAAAGAGGGGCTAACTAAAGAGGGGTTAACTAAAGAGGGGTTAACTAAAGAGGGGTTAACTAAAGAGGGGCTAACTAAAGAGGGGTTAACTAAAGAGGGGTTAACTAAAGAGGGGTTAACTAAAGAGGGGCTAACTAAAGAGGGGCTAACTAAAGAGGGGTTAACTAAAGAGGGGTTAACTAAAGAGGGCCTAACTAAAGAGGGGCTAACTAAAGAGGAGTTAACTAAAGAGGGGTTAACTAAAGAGGGGTTAACTAAAGAGGGCCTAACTAAAGAGGGGTTAACTAAAGAGGGGCTAACTAAAGAGGGGTTAACTAAAGAGGCCCTAACTAAAGAGGGGTTAACTAAAGAGGGGCTAACTAAAGAGGGGCTAACTAAAGAGGCCCTAACTAAAGAGGGGCTAACTAAAGAGGGGTTAACTAAAGAGGGGTTAACTAAAGAGGGGCTAACTAAAGAGGGGTTAACTAAAGAGGGGTTAACTAAAGAGGGGTTAACTAAAGAGGGCCTAACTAAAGAGGGCCTAACTAAAGAGGGGCTAACTAAAGAGGGGTTAACTAAAGAGGGGTTAACTAAAGAGGGGTTAACTAAAGAGGGGTTAACTAAAGAGGGGCTAACTAAAGACGGGCTAACTAAAGAGGCCCTAACTAAAGAGGAGTTAACTAAAGAGGGGTTAACTAAAGAGGGGTTAACTAAAGAGGGCCTAACTAAAGAGGGGTTAACTAAAGAGGGGCTAACTAAAGAGGAGTTAACTAAAGAGGGGCTAACTAAAGAGGGCCTAACTAAAGAGGGGTTAACTAAAGAGGGGTTAACTAAAGAGGGGCTAACTAAAGAGGGGTTAACTAAAGAGGGGCTAACTAAAGAGGGCCTAACTAAAGAGGGGTTAACTAAAGAGGGGTTAACTAAAGAGGGGCTAACTAAAGAGGGGCTAACTAAAGAGGGGTTAACTAAAGAGGGGTTAACTAAAGAGGGGCTAACTAAAGAGGGGCTAACTAAAGAGGGGTTAACTAAAGAGGAGTTAACTAAAGAGGGGTTAACTAAAGAGGGGTTAACTAAAGAGGGCCTAACTAAAGAGGGGTTAACTAAAGAGGGGCTAACTAAAGAGGAGTTAACTAAAGAGGGGTTAACTAAAGAGGGGCTAACTAAAGAGGGGCTAACTAAAGAGGGCCCAACTAAAGAGGGGCTAACTAAAGAGGGGCTAACTAAAGAGGGCCCAACTAAAGAGGGGCTACTAAAGAGGGGCTAACTAAAGAGGGGTTAACTAAAGAGGGCCCAACTAAAGAGGGGCTAACTAAAGAGGGGTTAACTAAAGAGGGGCTAACTAAAGAGGGGCTAACTAAAGAGGGGCTAACTAAAGAGGGCCCAACTAAAGAGGGGCTAACTAAAGAGGGGCTAACTAAAGAGGGGCTAACTAAAGAGGGCCTAACTAAAGAGGGGTTAACTAAAGAGGGGTTAACTAAAGAGGGGCTAACTAAAGAGGGGCTAACTAAAGAGGGGTTAACTAAAGAGGGGCTAACTAAAGAGGGGCTAACTAAAGAGGGCCCAACTAAAGAGGGGCTAACTAAAGAGGGGCTAACTAAAGAGGGGTTAACTAAAGAGGGGCTAACTAAAGAGGGGCTACTAAAGAGGGGCTAACTAAAGAGGGGCTAACTAAAGAGGGGTTAACTAAAGAGGGGTTAACTAAAGAGGGGCTACTAAAGAGGGGTTAACTAAAGAGGGCCCAACTAAAGAGGGGTTAACTAAAGAGGGGTTAACTAAAGAGGGGTTAACTAAAGAGGGCCCAACTAAAGAGGGGTTAACTAAAGAGGGCCCAACTAAAGAGGGGCTACTAAAGAGGGGCTAACTAAAGAGGGGCTAACTAAAGAGGGGCTAACTAAAGAGGGGTTAACTAAAGAGGGCCCAACTAAAGAGGGGTTAACTAAAGAGGGGCTAACTAAAGAGGGGCTAACTAAAGAGGGGCTAACTAAAGAGGGCCCAACTAAAGAGGGGCTACTAAAGAGGGGCTAACTAAAGAGGGGTTAACTAAAGAGGGCCCAACTAAAGAGGGGCTAACTAAAGAGGGGCTAACTAAAGAGGGGCTAACTAAAGAGGGCCTAACTAAAGAGGGGCTAACTAAAGAGGGGCTACTAAAGAGGGGCTAACTAAAGAGGGGTTAACTAAAGAGGGGCTAACTAAAGAGGGGCTAACTAAAGAGGGGTTAACTAAAGAGGGGTTAACTAAAGAGGGGTTAACTAAAGAGGGGTTAACTAAAGAGGGGCTAACTAAAGAGGGGTTAACTAAAGAGGGGTTAACTAAAGAGGGGCTAACTAAAGAGGGGCTAACTAAAGAGGGGCTAACTAAAGAGGGCCTAACTAAAGAGGGGTTAACTAAAGAGGGGTTAACTAAAGAGGGGCTAACTAAAGAGGGGTTAACTAAAGAGGGGTTAACTAAAGAGGGGCTAACTAAAGAGGGGTTAACTAAAGAGGGGTTAACTAAAGAGGGGCTAACTAAAGAGGGGCTAACTAAAGAGGGCCCAACTAAAGAGGGGCTACTAAAGAGGGGCTAACTAAAGAGGGGTTAACTAAAGAGGGGCTAACTAAAGAGGGGCTAACTAAAGAGGGCCTAACTAAAGAGGGGTTAACTAAAGAGGGCCTAACTAAAGAAGGGTTAACTAAAGAGGGTTTAACTAAAGAGGGCCTAACTAAAGAGGGCCTAACCAAAGAGGGGCTAACTAAAGAGGGGCTACTAAAGAGGGGCTAACTAAAGAGGGGTTAACTAAAGAGGGGCTAACTAAAGAGGGGTTAACTAAAGAGGGCCTAACTAAAGAGGGGCTAACTAAAGAGGGGTTAACTAAAGAGGGCCTAACTAAAGAGGGGCTAACTAAAGAGGGTTTAACTAAAGAGGGGTTAACTAAAGAGGGGTTAACTAAAGAGGGGCTAACTAAAGAGGGGTTAACTAAAGAGGGGCTAACTAAAGAGGGGCTAACTAAAGAGGGGTTAACTAAAGAGGGGCTAACTAAAGAGGGGTTAACTAAAGAGGGGCTAACTAAAGAGGGGTTAACTAAAGAGGGCCTAACTAAAGAGGGGCTAACTAAAGAGGGTTTAACTAAAGAGGGGTTAACTAAAGAGGGGTTAACTAAAGAGGGGCTAACTAAAGAGGGGTTAACTAAAGAGGGGCTAACTAAAGAGGGGCTAACTAAAGAGGGGTTAACTAAAGAGGGGCTAACTAAAGAGGGGTTAACTAAAGAGGGCCCAACTAAAGAGGGGCTAACTAAAGAGGGGCTAACTAAAGAGGGGTTAACTAAAGAGGGCCTAACTAAAGAGGGGTTAACTAAAGAGGGCCTAACTAAAGAGGGGTTAACTAAAGAGGGCCTAACTAAAGAGGGGTTAACTAAGGAGGGGTTAACTAAAGAGGGCCTAACTAAAGAGGGGCTAACTAAAGAGGGGCTAACTAAAGAGGGGTTAACTAAAGAGGGGTTAACTAAAGAGGGGCTAACTAAAGAGGGGTTAACTAAAGAGGGGTTAACTAAAGAGGGCCTAACTAAAGAGGGGTTAACTAAAGAGGGAAGAGGGGCTAACTAAAGAGGGGTTAACTAAAGAGGGGTTAACTAAAGAGGGGCATCAGTGTGGCTGCATGTTATCTACATAGACTACCAACCTATATTAAACAGCGTTCAAAACCATTGGCTGCATTTCCAGTAAGTAAAGCCTGGTCCTCCAGTGTCTCCCGCCAGACTGCGACTGCATTAATACTTTAATACCCAGAGCTGGCAGAGGGTCAGGGAGTGTGGAATTGGCAGCAGCAGAAAGACTTGTGTGATGCAGCCAAAAGGCCAGTCAATACATTGTGCTGAATTTAAAGCTGCCCGCTCGCAGCCGTAGTCTCTCTGTATGTGTGTGCGTGCGTGCTTGTATGTGCATGCGGTTATTTGCAGCTCTATGCACACATGCTTACAGAACACACAGGACCACCTTACAGAACACACTCAAACTCACAGCACTCACATCACTTACCATTTTCAAAAATAGTTGACTGTTGTTCCTGCTGATTGCCCCCCCCCCCCCCCACACACACACACACACACACACATACACACATACACACACACACACACACACACACACACACACACACACACGCATACCCCCCCCCCCCCTGGTTAAATAAAGGTCAAATAAATAAAAAGTAGTAGTTTCATTGAACTACTTAAACAGTTCTTGTGTAATTTGTTTATTGCAAACAGCTAAGAAATGTTATATTTTGCCAATAAAACTAATGTGCAATGGGGGTTGAATAATTTTAATTGCAATTATAGCTCATAACTGTATATAGCTCATAACTGTTTATACCTCTGAACTAAACTGATGTTTACAATACTACCTCTGCACATACTGTATATTTATATCATGTTCTTATATCACTATTTTCACTTTTGGTTGGAGGCTAAACTGCATTTTGTTGTATAGTACTCTGCAATGACAATAAAGTTGAATCTAATCTAATCTAATAACACTATTCTGATGATTCGTTGGAGCAAATAACACACAGTAAATGAGATAGAATTGAGATGTTTATCATACAGAAGATAATGGATATGTTACATTAGAGAGTATCAGTAGTTTACTTTATAGTACCATTGCGATGTGTATCAGGACAACTTCAAACTGTCCGTTGGTGTAGCCAATAGGATTCCAACAACATACAGTACACTCTGTCTATTGCCCATCCTGCACAGGCCATGAAAAACAATCTCTATGATGTGAGAATAACATGTGTGTATGTGTGTGTGTGTGTGTGTGTGTGCATAAATTGAATCGATGCTGAGCAGATTATGTTCCACAGCAGGCAATAGAATAATCTAATTTTCCTAACCCGCTTACTGATATCATGGTATCCTTATTATTCAGAATCCCCTCTTGTACTACTTTTGCAATCAAATGTGGGAGCTAAATGGGTACATAGCTATTGCTATAAAGGCTTTGATCTTGCTTTGTGTAACCTTAATGGTTAGATGGGTGACAACGCCATTCTCTTTAAAGGGGAGAAACCCTCCAACTGGTGTACACTCCAAATACACACTAACTAGTTCCCACACAGAGTTTCCAATGAAGGAAGAGGGTACACAGAGGCTTCTGTAAATCACAAATGTTCTTTATTTTTATACCAATTTCAAAGGCATATAAAATGAGCCAAATTAATGTGATTAAAGGTAGGACAAAGATGCCACTGTAATATTGCGTCATGCGCAGAATATGGGCACAGAGTGCCAAGCAATACACGCCACTATCACACGTCAGGTCAACCAAAACACATCTAACAAATATAAATCATCACAGCAATGGTAAAAGTGCACAAAATCACAACACTACAATCAAAGTGGACCATAAACAAAAGACTGCTTCAGTGGCACGTTATCACAGGGCTCAATTTCTCCTATCTGAGGCACAGAGTTACAGCTCAAGTATAAACATTATAAAATAACAACAGGCTAAAACTATAGAGGAAAAACAGTGGCTGTGCGCCGTGCTGCCACACGCCGATACAGCCTCGCAAGCACTTCAAAACACCTCAGGCCTATCTTCACAACACCTCAGGTAAGCCTCACAACCACTTCCAAACTCTGCTCTCCACACATGTGCTCGACGGGAACAAATGTGAGTTCTGAAGTCTCCCGGGACTTCCCTTATAGGCTGGCTCTGAACCCCTAGGTCCTAGTGTCCCACAGGTTACATTTGTTTGTATGGTTTTTGTTCAAATGGGTCAGTGAGGTTGGAGGACACAGTGCTGACCATGTGTTACGATCAGATAGGGAACCTAAGTGCAGACACAGACCAGAGACAGATTGAAGTAAATAAGGTATATTTATTTAAGGACTGAGGCAGAGAATGGTCGTAAGGCAAGCGGGGGGGGGGGGTCAGGCAGGAGAAGTAGTCGGCAGGCAGGCAGGGGTCTAGGCAGGGGGAGTAGTCGGCAGACAGGCAGGGGTCTAGGCAGGGAGACAGGTAGCGAGACTGGTAGGGCAGGAGGGCAGGTAGGAGGACTGGTGGGGCAGGCAGGCAGGCGGGCATGTAGGGCAGGCAGGCGGGTAGGAGGAGGGCAGGTAGGGCAGGAGGGCAGGTAGGCAGGTAACAGGAGTCAGGCTGAACGGAAGGGGAACTGAAGTTATGATCCGGCAGTGAAGTGAAGGCTGGAACGGGTCTTTATGCAGGGCTAACGAGGTAATTGTGAACAGCCGGACAAAACGCACACCTGAAGCCACTCCTGCCAATTAGAGGGAGAGAGAGAGAGGAAAAGAGGGAGAGAGGCACTGCCCACTACCTCGAGGTAGAGGGCGTGACAGTACCCCCCCCTCTACGAGCGCCACCTGGCGCAACTCTAGGGCGGTCTGGGTGCTCCTTGTGGAAGGAGGTGATGAGCGTAGGATCCAGGAACTGACCGCGAGGAATCCAGGTACGCTGCTCCAGGCCGTAACCCTCCCAATCCACCAGGTACTGGCAACCCCGACGGCGCACGACCAGGATACGCCGGACAGTGTAGGCTGGGTGGTTGTCGATGATCCTGGGTGGAGGTGGGACGGGAGGTGGGGGGGTCAGCGGGCTGGTGGTAACCGGTCTTGTCTTGGAGACGTGGGACCAGAGGCGACGGGGAACCGGTAGGGGCTGAAGGGGACCAGTGGGAGGCAGACTGGGTTCAGGGTCAGAGCCGGCCTCGTCCACCTCAAACTGACGGGACAGTTCGTCGGGAAGGAGACCAGTGGGAGGCAGGATGGGTTCAGGGTCAGAGCCGGCCTCGTCCACCGCAAACTGACGGGACAGTCTGTCGGGAAGGAGACCAGTGAGAGGCAGAATGGGTTCAGGGTCAGAGCCGACCTCGTCCACCTCAAACTGACGGGACAGTTCGTCGGGAAGGAGACCAGTGGGAGGCAGGATGGGTTCAGGGTCAGAGCCGGCCTCGTCCACCGCAAACTGACGGGACAGTTCGTCGGGAAGGAGACCAGTGGGAGGCAGGATGGGTTCAGGGTCAGAGCCGGCCTCGTCCACCGCAAACTGACGGGACAGTTCGTCGGGAAGGAGACCAGTGGGAGGCAGGATGGGTTCAGGGTCAGAGCCGGCCTCGTCCACCGCAAACTGACGGGACAGTTCGTCGGGAAGGAGACCAGTAGCACAAACAAAAGGGCGGAGGGGGGATAGAGACTGAGGATGGTGTTTGCTGGACACCGGGGCGAGGTAGTGCACTGACGCTGTGTCTGCTGGGTTCAGTTACGTGGCCGGTTCATACTGTTACGATCAGATAGGGAACCCAAGTGCAGACACAGACCAGAGACTGATTGAAGTAAATAAGGTATATTTATTTAAGGACTGAGGCAGAGAATGGTCGTAAGGCAAGCGGGGGGGGTCAGGCAGGAGAAGTAGTCGGCAGGCAGGCAGGGGTCTAGGCAGGGGGAGTAGTCGGCAGACAGGCAGGGGTCTAGGCAGGGGGAGTAGTTGGCAGGCAGGCAGGGGTCTAGGCAGGGAGACAGGTAGCGAGACTGGTAGGGCAGGAGGGCAGGTAGGAGGACTGGTGGGGCAGGCAGGCAGGCGGGCATGTAGGGCAGGCAGGCGGCGGGCAGGTAGGCAGGTAACAGGAGTCAGGCTGAACGGAAGGGGAACTGAAGTTATGATCCGGCAGTGAAGTGAAGGCTGGAACGGGTCTTTATGCAGGGCTAACGAGGAGGTAATTGTGAACAGCCGGACAAAACGCACACCTGAAGCCACTCCTGCCAATTAGAGGGAGAGAGAGAGAGAGAGAGAGAGAGAGAGAGAGAGAGGAAAAGAGGGAGAGAGGCACTGCCCACTACCTCGAGGTAGAGGGCGTGACACCATGATAGATTGGACACAGACTACTCTTGTATGTATTGAGTCAGAAACACCCCAAATGTTGATAGTGATGACGATAATGATTTTTAAAACAAGATAACCAATTTGGTATTCAGTGTTAAACTACAGTACATTACATGTTTCTGTGAGAGGAAAGCGCCCACTCAATTGTGTTGGGCCTGGATGTCTCGCAGTGGTTGATTAGTGTAAGTGTGGGATCCACACTTGCTGGGGGCTGCTGGGCCAGCTTGAAGCCTGAAGCGCATTCATCAACGTCCCTGGCAGGGGGCACCTTTCTCAGCCTCACACTGCTCAGCTTTCAGCTTTTTTTTTTTGCTTTGGCCTTTGTTGTTTTATAAGGGAAACGGTGGCGTTTGAAGGAATATTCTTTGCAACAAATAAAAGATGCCTTCATAGTATGTCTCCTTATCATTGGAGTGAAAGGTGGTGTGATAGTTATCTATTTTCAGAAGCCACACCACTGTTTTATCACTTACTGACTACTTACTGCTAACAATATTTGCCTTGTATCATGCTCAACTTATCGACTGACTAACCTATGCTCTAGCAAATGAAGGATTTGAGATCATCCACCATCTATTGAGTTGGCTGAACACTAGGCCCCTAACAATATATTTGCCTTGTATCATGCTCGTTGACTGACTTCTGTGTGAAACCTGCAGGACGCATTCTATGACACAGATCCTTATGGAACTTGAAGAATGGTAAACATTCATCTGAGATTGTACACTTTGTTTCCAAGGGAAATAAGTTACTGGAACAGTAGTTATTGAAGGACAAGCCAAGCAATCCTCAAACAGAATGGCCAGTTGTTGTTTTGGGGAGCAACCATTCAGTTTTTATGACCTCATCTTTCTAAAGGGGGTTTCCAGGTGTTCAATTAGGACATTACATGGAGTACTTACTTCTCATTTGCATTTAACTGCCCTGTCATAAACATTTACACAAACAGTTGTCATTACATAGATCACCCTGTCCGTGGTGATTTGTGTTAGGTCTCTTCTTTTCTCTTTTCTGTTGTGTAATCTTCAACTAATTTACAATGTGCAATGTGTGATTACCAAATAGGAACAATTTAGAATGCCCCCCCCCCTCACTCACTCTCTCCTTTTCAGGCAGGTAAACAGTGACTGGAGTGATTCCTCTCAGACTGGTCCCTCAGGTCTGAATCTGTAATCAGTCTTAGATCTCAGACATGAAAGACTTACGTACATCTTCCTCAAAATGCCTATATGGGGATTGGATCTACTGTTCCAAATACAACAAGAAACTAGAGGGGAGGTAGAGTACAGCAGAGATTGACACACTGGGCCGGGGAAAAAAAGCATTTGGGCGGTTGGGCTGGATAAATAGCAGCAGTAGCCTATCAAAATGTCAGTGCCTGAAAGTTACAAAAAGAGTTAAGTCAAAACACACTAGACACAAGCGCGTCGGTAACCTACGTTCGTAAATTCACTAGCCCGTAGCGCACACTGGGTTCAACGTCATAAAGGGACCAATACATTTGATTGGACAAGAGGCATTCCATGAGTGCTGATCAGATTTCCAGAGCGAATTTACTAACGCAGCCTAAATGTTCATTGACTCTGAACTGACTGACAGCAGCTTAGCTATTTAAGGCTATTTAACACATACCCTTACTCTTACCGTAACACTGACCTAACCATAACTATTATCTAACACTAACTTTAACATTACCATAACCGTTTATCTCAGCTTTAATAGGGTGACGTCAAAGTCGGTTCATTCCCAGCATCTATTTAGCATTAACCCTAACCCTAACCCTAAATAGATGGCGACTTTTTCCTTTTGGTTGATTTTTTACAACATCACTGGAGTGCACACAAAGAATATACGTGCTGCACATATCTTAACTGTATACAGTATATACACTGCCAGTTTACATTAGGGATGCAACCTAATTGAGGGGGTGAGGGGGGTGAGGGGGTGAGGGAGAGAGAGAGGGACGGGGGAGAGAGAGGGACGTTGAGGGTGAGGGTGGGAAGGAGAGAGAGGGGCGTTGAGGGTGAGGGTGGGAGGGAGGGAGGGAGAGGTAGAGGCTCCATCTATTCAGGCTACACCTTAACTGCCCCTCCTGAAACCTCTCCGCTTGCTCTGCCTCCCTGTAGAGTTTCTCTACTGTAAGAAAAAAACTATTAAAACATTTTATTTTTAAACGTAATTCTTCCTTCCTCTGGCATTTTTGACTGCCAACGGCCTCTGGCATAGATTACATTTTCTTGCGGCGACTGACGGATCGATGATTCGCATTCGCATTTGCTGCAAGTCCCTTTGGTTAAAGGCGTCTGCTAAATGCCAAACATGTCAATGTAAATGTGAATGAGAGATAAGATGAGGGAGAGAGGGGGGAAGGGGAGTCCCTGTGTTGCAGAGCCTAGGGGGAACCCCAGCTTCAGACACAGGTTCCCACATGTATGATGTACACACCTGTTTGGACCAGGTAATACACACCTGTGTGGACCAGGTAATACACACCTGTTTGGACCTGGTAATACATCTACCACCTCTGTGTGGACCAGTCAGTACATCTACCACCCCTGTTTGGACCAGTCAGTACATCTACCACCCCTGTTGGACCAGTCAGTATATCTATCACCCCTGTGTGGACCAGTCAGTACATCTACCACCCCTGTTTGTACCAGTCAGTACATCTACCAGCCCTGTTTGGACCAGTCAGTATATCTATCACCCCTGTGTGGACCAGTCAGTACATCTACCACCCCTGTTTGGACCAGTCAGTACATCTATCACCCCTGTTTGTACCAGTCAGTACATCTACCACCCCTGTTTGGACCAGTCAGTACATCTACCACCCCTGTTTGGACCAGGCAGTACATCTACCACCCCTGTTTGGACCAGTCAGTACATCTACCACCCCTGTTTGGACCAGGCAGTACATCTACCACCCCTGTTTGGACCAGTCAGTACATCTACCACCCCTGTTTGGACCAGTCAGTACATCTACCACCCCTGTTTGGACCAGTCAGTACATCTACCACCCCTCATCCGTTGGCCGATTGCAGCCTCGTCGGCCCTGGGGGGTGTTCCATCCATTTTCGCTTTCAGAATAAGCCTGGATTTTCCTTTAGCAACATTGATGGAACACCCCCCTGGCCCTGGGTCCTGGTGATTAGCCAATCGCCTCCTCAGGTCACACCACTGACACCACTCTTTATTGTCACTTTTGGTCACGTTGTATGACTGACTTATTATTGAATTGTTGTTTGTTGCTGACTGCTGTTGTTGAGCGGGAAGCAACCGACTTTTAGCGTGTGAGTTTGCATCTGTCAGCTAGCATACTGAGGCGCTGGGAACACAGCCCACTACGCATTCTTCCTTTTGTCACCAAGCAAACAACCATAAGTTAATAATCCCCACCATTTCATAACTCCATCATTACTGTACTGGCTATGAAACCACAGGTATGATCAGGTATACAGGTGCGAGAGAGAGAGAGAGAGAGAGAGAGAGAGAGAGAGAGAGAGAGAGAGAGAGAGAGAGAGAGAGAGAGAGAGAAAGTGAGAGAGAGAGGGAGGGAGGGAGGGATGTAGGTCTTAGCACAGAGAATCTAAACAGACAGGTTTGATCTTTCTCTCGTTTCGTTTAGCATTTCACACAGGTGAGACATGTCACAGAGTGTCAACAGGGTGCCTGTTGTGGAGCGTGTTTCCTGTGCCAGTTACCTGTCAATCACGCACACCTGGCGTGTCATCTGAGCGAGCCTTCTTCAACCTGCCAGCCGACCCTGCAGCAGCACTGATGTTTCGCAACATTTAACTGTGCATATGAAAGGTCACGTCTAGAGCTCATCTCAAGACTCCAGAGTCACTATGAAGACCCATCTCTTCAGCTACGTCTTGGCTGTCCCTCCTAAAGACCCCTTCATCCCCCACTACCCCCCTGTACAGTTATTCTACTGTTAATAATGAACATTTAAATCCTTCTTCCAGCATCGTGACTGCCAATGGCACCTGGTCCGAACATAGATTTTTTCTTATGATGGCTTGTAGTATCATAAGAGTGTAGTATATATGTAGGTGTATAGATGACTCACTCGCTTTAGACAAATACAAATTCTAATGGTATTCTAATAAGGCATCAGGGGACTCATTTATAAAGCTTGCAAAAAACAAGCAAAAAATAACTTTGTAAAAACAAACCGTGTGATGCATGATAATCTACAACTCAAATCTTTTTCGTTTTACATGAAAACCATTTAATAAGTATTATGTCCTGAGCATCATGTCCTCATAGTATTTATTCTATCTATCTCTGATGGCTAAAATGTTTTTGCTAAAAAAAAAAGTGCTATTATCAAGAGGATGTACTGTTGAAGGAGACCTGGGAGGAAGGTAGGAGATGGCTGATCATGCAGACAGTCGGCAGCTGAGGGCAGCTGTCTCCTACACGCCACCTGGGAGAGACGGCGGGGGGGGCGCGTCGCGGGGGACCGTGTACAGCACCACGTTGGGTAGGCCGTGCACCACGCAGCAGCTGAGGGCACTTCTGAAGGTGGCCATGTCGTGGGCGTCGTACCATTCGTCTGTCTTTTCGTCGTAGCACTCCACGCTGGTGCTGGTGCCCGAACCGTTGAAACCCCCGACCACGAAGAGCAGGTTGTCCAACACCTCCATGCCAAAGTTACTGCGTGGGTTGAACATAGTGGGCAGGATGCGCCAGCTGTTGGTCAGGGGGTTGTAGACCTCGGCAGTCTTGAGACTGTTGGCACCGTCAAAACCACCCACCTAGAAGAAGATAAACTAAGCTGGTTGGTGGGCTGGCTGGCTGGTTGGTTGGTTGGTTGGTTGGGTATTATAGCAAATTTGAGCTTAATAGTTAAGTCATTCCAGTTTCACTGACAACCATGTGAGTTTGATGCCGAATTAATTTCAAAACAATTACTTTTGTTTAAAAACAAATGAGAAAATATTAAAAAGGTAAGTAAAGGTTGTGTAAAGCCTGACTAAATAAAGCCTCTCCTTCCAAATGTAACTGACTTTTACAATATTGAGGTAAATGCATCCATCTGTTCAAGAGGTACAGATTCCACTGCAGTCATTGAAGAACCAAGCACACTTCAATGGTTCAAGTGCATTTTATACTGTGTCTTTTTTATATTCTGAATTACTCTTTCCCTGTGACATCTGAGAATGACTGATGTACTTTGATTAATAGGGACCAAAACATAAACCACATTCCAAGAGGGGGGGGCTTTCTTAAAGGCACAGCCAGGGGTAGCCAGTAGCCAGGGGTATTAAACACATGTACTGCTCTGACATGATCCAACTCGTGTTGGATGTAGGCCTTACGTACCACATAGAGCTGGTCGTGGAAAGCAACGACATCGAGACCACTGCGTTGACTTCCCATGGGCTCGATCATGGTCCACTGGTTGGCCTTTGGACAGTAGCTCTCTGCATTGAACAAGCACTCGTTCCCACTGAAGCCTCCACAGATGTACACCTGGATGCCAGAGGAGCCCAGGTGATTCACACCTCCCTATGTATCCACATGAGTGTACCTTTGTCCGTAGCATTTTTTCTTAGAAATGGAACAGGTGATTCAACTTGAATGGTCAAGAGCTTAAGACTTGTCGGATTAGCTTGCAGTATAATACATAATATATATATCAGTAATATATATATTACTGATTTATTGCCATGCAATCAACTTTTGTATTTTTGCCCTAGGCACAGGGTCAGCCATATTCGGCACCTCTGGAGCAATTGGGGGTTAAGCGCAAGCTCCCTCCTGAGGATGGGGATCAAACCAGCGACCTTCCGATGGCTAGCCGGCCTCTCTAACCTCTAGACTACCGCCCCCGCCCCTAAGAAGGCATGTTCTTATGTGTCCCAGCCTTCAGCTGTTTCCTGACCTTGTCATGAAGTGTGGCAGCACTGGAGTCGCTCCTCTTCTCATGCATTGGACCTATGAGGCTCCACTGGTTGGTCTCTGGCTCATAGCGCTCTGCGGTGTTGAGGCGCCCGTAGCCGTCAAAGCCTCCTATGGCATAGATGTGGCCATGCAACACCGTCACACTGACGTAGCATCGGCGCGAGTGCATGGGCGCCACCTGGTGCCAGGTACATGTGACAGGGTTGAACTTGCGTACGTTGTTGAAGTAGTCTATATTGTCAAAACCGCCAATGCAGTAGACGAAGCCGTTGAGGTACGCAGTACCGTGGTAAGCCCGGGGGGCCTCCTCCTGTGCCACCTTCACCCAGCGGTCGGCCCTCCTGTCATACGCCTCGATGACATTGGTCGGGCTGCCTTCACTCCAGCCCCCGATAGCCAATAGGATGGCGCAGGGCATACGAGGGCGGGACAGTGGGTTACTGAAGCTGGAGTTGGAGGGCCCGTTCATGGTGAGATCGTACAAGGCCGTCAGGGCTTTGAGGATGACGGGTTTACAGTCAGTGCTGTCCTTCACCAGTGAGTTGGTCTTCACTTTGTTCATGAAGTACCGGTAGTCTGGGTTCATTAAGGCCAATCGCACCTGGTCAGGCAAGGACAGAAAAAATCTGAATCAGAATCGATTTCATTACATCTTACTGTACAAGTACACAAGAGTACAATTCTTTGGCTTTGGTTCCTCAACATTGACATTGCAGCATTCAGATACAAAAAACACAATGATAATAATAATAATAATAATAATAATTATTATTATTATTACTATTATTATTATTATAAGTAACATAATGTAAGTAAAATAAGCAGCCCTAGATTGATAAATATATCTAAATAAATAACAAAGTGATGGTTTTACAATGGCTTCAATAGTGCAAAAATGCTGTGCAGAGTACGATGATATGAAATGCAATATAATACAATACACTACGGTAGTAAATGAGTCCAATGTTAAGTAATCCAGTAGTCTGCAGTAGTTATAATACTGTAATATGTTCATTTTGTAGTGTGCGTGGGGCTGGTTTGGGAGTGGCAGGTTTATTACTGAACGGTTTCTGTGGAACGTTTGTCAAAGTGATCCAGGTAGTCTAGAAGACCAAGCAGATCGAATTTGTCTTACATCCTGCTCTTGTATTTTTTGGCATTTGAATTTTCTTTATTAGGATTAAACCCCTTGAGATGCACCATCTCGTTTTCGAGGGGGTCCTAACATAAATGACAAACATTACATTACAACAGAAGCAGACAGGTAACAGTACAGTTTACAATACAACACACAGACAATAGACAACAAACAACAAAAAACACGAAAACACACACAAATAAAAATAATGAAAAACATTTCAACCACAAAACAGCTAGTAAACAGAGGGAGATTGGATCTAGAATACAAAGAATGAATACACATTATGTGATATAAGAAATGTCATAAAGGAATCAAGTAACGTAAGTAACAGCTTCAATGAAAACAAGAACATTGCAACTCAAAGTGGGAGGATAGGGCGTTTTTAAACCTACCTAAAGATGAAATTGATCTAATGTCTGGAGGCAGGTTATTCCAGTCTACTGGGCCTTTGAACATAAAAGCTCTTTTCCCTACTGTTTTCTTTGCATGGGGGACAGAAAAGTAAAGCTGCGAGGAGTGCCTAAATTGATCATTTGAAATAAAAGGAACAAGATACTGTTTTAAATAATAAGGAGAGTTTAAATAAATACATTTAAATAGAATTTGAAGCCAGTGAATGTGTCGTCTAATATTTATGGATGGTAATATGAGTGCTTGATACATTGTACAGTGGTGAGTATGAAAGGGACAGCCAAGGACAAATCTGCACATTCTATTGTAAGCAGTGTTGAGAGGAGCCAGGTCAGATTTTGAAGCAGCCAATCCAACCATCCCCACGCATTCTGATCAGTGTGGGATGTTGTCAGGATGTGTTGCAAGTCACGGAGTCGGTTCATAGCGTCAGTCACATAGGGCGAGTGTAAGTTGTCGGTGATGTAAGTGCAGCATGTGGTGTTAAGCATCACATGTATGTTCCTCCTGCCACTGCAGTCAATAGGTCAAGAGCCATTCGGTTCTGGAGTACCATCAGTCTGATCTGATCGATTTCGCGGTTCTGGGCTTCGTTTATCGTAAGGGATGCATTTACAAATGTCTCTAATTGATAGTTCAGGGTTTCTAGGCGCAGGGAATGCTTCCCTACCCCTATCCAGGGGAATAATGCATGTACAATCTTTTGACTAGTAGTCCAGAATTGGGAATATAAGTTGGGTTACCAGTTTTTTTCGGACACTGTGTAAAGCAGTTCCGAGAGCGATATAGGACACTGATTCCAAAGTTAACTTTACGTAACACATGCTCAATATGAAGTTTAAATGAAAAATTGGTGTCCAGCCATAGACCGAGATATTTAATATTGTCAACTTGATGAAGGGGAGTACCATCTTTACAGGTTATTACACAGGAGCCGGGTTTGGATTTTAATTTCTGTCTAGTACCAAAAACCATCATCTTGGACTTTGTTTTATTGAGCAGGAGTTTGTTTTGTGAGAGCCACTCTTGTAAGATGTTAAAATCAGGCTGAAGAGAGGCTTGAATTTGTGGTAGGTCAGATTTGGATGTGTAAATAACAGTGTCATCGGCATATAGTTGAATAGAGCAATTAGTGAGAATAGATGGTAAATAGTTAACATAAATAGAAAAAAGAAGTGGTCCCAATGTTGAACCCTGGGGCACACCTCTTTGCTGGATAAGCATATCTGATCTGCTACCATGTACTACAACACATTGCTTTCTATTATGAAGATAAGAATTGAACCAAAGAATCGCATTTTCAGACAGACCTATAGAATGTAGTTTATCTAGGAGCAGATAGTGATCAACCAAATCAAAAGCTTTCGTCAAATCAATAAAAATTGCACCTGTAAGTTCATCATTGTCTGCAGCAGAGAGCACGTCATTAGTAAATTTAAGTATAGCCGTAGTAGTAGAATGATTACTCCTAAAGCCTGATTGGACTGGTGAAAGGATGCTATTTATACTAAGATAGTGTGAGAGTTGATTAAAAATTAGTTTTTCAAAGATTTGAGTAATACAGCAAATAATAGAAATGGGCCTATAATTATTACAATCGAGAACATCACCTCCTTTGTGGAGTGGGGTGATTCGTGCACATTTCCAGATAGCTGGCAGCTCGCTTGTAGATAGAGAAAGGTTGAACAAGTCCGAGAGTGGATACATAAGAACATTTGATGCTAGTTTAATAAACCTAACTTCTAGGCCATCAAGTCCAGCACCACTGTTCATATTCAGTTCATTAATGGAATTCAGAACATCAGTGGGTGAAAAGAACTGCGGCAACATGGATCATTACTAGGGAAACCAGTAGATGGATAAGTGTCAGGTAGTAAAGAGGAACAGACAGAAGAGAAATGCTGATTGAATGCTTGGGCAATAGATAACGAGTCATGTAGCAGAGTATCCGCAACTCTTATTTGGCTAATAGCGTGTTTATCAGAAGTACTAATAATTGATTTGATTTTGTTCCAGAATTGTTTCGGATTCTTAAAATCATGAGTGAGACAGTCTTTATAGTAGTTTGATTTTATGTTTCGGAGAGTGTGATGACATTAGGCTTGTGTAGAACAACCCATGCGCGAAGTAAATCAATTTTGGGCAGAAGACTCCTAATATTCAAATGGATTATTTTTAATCCTTTAACATCATCCAGTTTGGTTGGGCCAACTAACAAAGATACTGTCACTAATAAGACATAGGTTCAGAAGTAGTAAGATCAAGAAGAAAATAATGTGGTTGTAAGAGTTAAAGAGTACAATGACATCACACACACAGCACACATACAGAAAATGACATCACACACACAGCACACATACATACAGAAAATGACATCACACACACAGCATACATACATACAGAAAACATAAACACAAAGAACACAAAAAAACAGACCCATCAAGAACGACCCATCAACCCCGGGCACCGTAACCCAGAGCATTCCAGTGAGTAAACAGAACTGTTGGTGAAAGTCACCTATTAAACTCAAGGCTCAGTCTGCCTTAATAGAAAAAAAATAAGAAGAGAGAACATAGCTCAAACAAGAGTATTTAATATGTTATAAGCAGTGTTAAACACCGACCACTTGGGGCAGTAGAGAGTAGGCCTACACTTGTGAGGCTCTAACAAGTCAAATAAGAAATAAGAAATGACGCGTTGATTTTGCGACTACAGGATGTAAACAAACAGAAACTGAGATCAATGTTGTCAGTAGACTAATGGTTGCATCAAAAAGCAACAACAGTAAAGCACATACAGTATCGGAAAAAAAGGGGAAAAAAGCCTCGGTCACACACTGAGGGGCAGTAGAGAGTATCCTAACAGACTCAGCTGGCCTAACAGGCTCGATAGTATAGTGATGAAACAGTCAGATTAGCACAGGCAAAGTGTAAATAAACAAGAATAACTCAGAGAGCTCATACCTGTTGCATCACCAACTATAAACAAAAATCGAGTAGTCAAACTTCACCCGTATTAGAGGCATCGCAGTTGCGTCTCAGTAGGTTTTCATTGACTCCGGAGACGTTGGCGCTGGTGTCTTCAGCAAGTCGGTGACCGCTGAAACGCTGCTGTTTCCCTTCAACAGTAACACACAACGTGCATGGGATACCTAAAAAAAAGTATTATATTGAGATCACGCAGTCTGCGTTTGACCGGATCAAAGCACCGGCGTTTCTTCATCAGCTCAGCACTGAAGTCAGGATAGATGGAGATGCGTGATCCGTTGTGTTCCAGTTTATTCTTCACCCTGGCAAGGCGTAGGATTTTCACCTTGTCCTGGAAGTTCAGCATCTTGACCAGGATTGCCCTGGGTTTGTCACTGCCGCTCTGACGAACAGTGGGCGAACGGTGTACCCTCTCAATGATCGGCGGAGTGGAGACATTCTCTTGATCCATTTGTGGGCTCTCTGACCAGTAATACCCAACAATTGTATCAGGAACACAAGAGGTTGATTACCTTTTATCGACCACTACAAGCTTGTATCACCGAGATATGACCGTGACCGTTTGACTTAAAGAAGACCATCACCTTGGGCAACAGCACAGAGATTGAGGGTTTGCGCCTGGAAGGAGCGTGGTCGATCCAGCGAAGGATGGCCTCAAACACCACGTCCTCCTGTCTCACGTTCAGGTTGTCCAGGGCATGGCACTCATAGTCTTGTCGTCCATGGTGCACTTTTGAAATTCAAGTTGAAGCGGTAGACTCCTCCACAATGTCCTCATCAGACACTTTGCTGTTTGTGAAGCGTTTGATCATAGAGAGCAGTCTGTTGTGTTCCAGCTCTAGAGTTTCTATGTATTTATACATCACTACGGCAAACGAGAATAGTGAAATAGTGACTTTCAAAATAAACCTTTTTAATGGCTTCTGTGTCGTTCTATGTCTATGTGCTTTAAACTGCCCCCTGCGATAGACAGTCAGACGTGTTGTACATGTCTTTATTAGGATAACCCCTGGAGATGCATCATCTCGTTAGCCACGTGTAGTGGCTACATACATCAGTGGCCAATGTGTTTCTATATCTGTCGGATAAACGGGAGCGTTGACAGGTATGCATATGTAGGCCTACTTGAAATCAACTTCATCATGAATGTTTTTGGACTAAGTGTATTAGCAATTAAAATGACAGAGGGGTTGATCTGGTGTATTGAAATAATAAGAGACATAAAGTTATCCAGGAAATATGAAACAGTAGGTTAAGTAATTAGGTTCGTAAATTCGCCTAAGGGTAATTTGATTGGACAAGAGGCAGTCAAGCAGACGGATGACGTCGAGATGACACTTGACGTCACACAACGCAGCTATAAAAAGAGCGCGGCTTCAGTCTGGCCACTAGTACGAATTCAGAGCTACGACGAGGTAAGCGCTCGTGGCCGAACTGAAGCTCGTTACCGTTGGAGATGTATTGTGTTTGTGTGTATTTGTGTGTTAAAATGGGCAAATAGTGGCAAATAGTATTTGTGATTGTTAAAATTGTAATTATAGAATTGTATATTTTTTATATTGTGTGTTTGTGTGTATTTGTGTGTTAAAATTGTAATTATAATAATTATATTTATATAATTGTATTATAATTTATATATTGTATTATAATTATATAATTATAATTTGTTATATTGTGTGTTTGTGTGTATTTGTGTGTTAAAATTGGCAAATAGTGGCAAATAGTATTTGTGATTGTTAAAATTGTAACAATCACAGCTAGAACCCTGTGGCTTTAATTCTTGTAATAGCCATCTAGTTGTGACATCACAATGTGCTGATGTCACTGGGTGAGTTATCGTGTCTGAGCTCAGGTTAGGTACAAACCACTGGTATAGAATAGAATAGAATACAGTTGCCTATACAATGAAATTGTAGTGGTTCTTCTGAAGGTGCAAAAACAGAAAACATATTCACTGCATATTCACAAACATATACACATATAACATATCACAAATATTACACACTAGACAATTAAAAAGCGAAAATGCTATAAAACAAGCTAAGAGACAATGAGGTCTGTGGTGTCAAGTGCAAATAAAGACAACAATCTAGCTGCTAGCATGTCCCAAGTACCAAGTCGACGGTTTATCCTGTGATGGCCTAGACGTGACATCTTTAAAAAAAGATTTGGTTGTACCGAATGATAACAATCTATGCTAGTCCTATTTACACATCTTTGGGTGCAACATATAATATTAATGGAAAATGTGTTATGCATCATTTAACTTTTTAACTTTTTGCACTTCTGAAAACCTTATCCGTCATTGACCCATTTATGTATTGTATACAGTGTGTGTGTGTGTATTTATGTATTTTATATAGTGTGTGTGTGTGTGTGTGTTTGTGTGTGTATTGTATACAGCGTGTGTGTGTTTGTATTTATGTATTGTATACAGCATGTGTGTGTGTGTGTGTGTGTGTGTGTGTACACTGAGTAGAGATCAACGTGGGTCTTGTGTGTAAATTACCGGAGACTCTTGAGTTAGAGATTTGTGCATTAGAAATTTGCCTTGACCCATGAAAGTCTATGGGCTTGACCACTGTGAAAGTCTATGGGCTTGACGGCCCGCCTGTATAAATAGGATACAGCTTTTTGGCACGTTGCACCTGTCGTCATGATAACTGATGCTTCAATCACAATGTGATGTCAACACCAGTCACTTGTGCGGCTGAAACAGCCTCACAGTCATCCGTGAACTCATAGTAATTATATAATAATAAAATATAAATATATAATACATAATTTCACATTCTCTTCCTTGTTTTTCATATTGTAGACATGGATGATAATATATACAATATCAGTGGAAAATCGACGAGAAGTAGGCATAGGAAGATGGCCGACCTTATGCAGACATCTGACCGGTTACAGGCTGCTAAGAGGCTGAAGGAGGACAGCCCTGTTACTGTAAGTGTAACCATCACTATTAGCACACACGTCCCTGCAGTTATACCATTGTTGTGTTACCATGCAGCCATGAACGATGCCACACCTCCTCTGTTCTGTCCTGCAGGTCTCCTCTGTGGGCACAGCCGCCCCCATCCCGGCTGCCCCCGGGGACACAATCGACCCCTGGAGCTACGACCAGAGGCAGACTCGGGGGAAGCCGGAGCAGGACGACTGGGAGGCCACGGCGAAGGACAACCCTGTTCCTGTGAGTGTAACCACTTTACATTTTTACATTTTTGGCATTTGGCTGATGCCTTATTCCAAAGTGACTTACAATCAGTACATTTGAGTAAGCAAGTGAGTCATCAATCCACCAGTCGTAGCAAACATTTTTTTTTATATTTATATACTGGAGAGACAGTACGGAGCCCCCCTGGTGTCACATGGTAGAAACTTTTTTTTTAATGTGTGAATTCGTTCCCTCGGTTTAGTAATTCGTTCCCTCGGTTTAGTAATTTGTTAGGGTTAGGGTTAGGCCCTACGAGCCAGAATGATCGCAAGGATTAGGGTTAGGGTTAGGGTTAGAATCCTTGCCATCGTTCCTAACCCTAACGAATTACTAAACCGAGGGAACAGATTTACTAAACCGAGGGAACGGATTCACACATCAAATATTTTTTTCTACCATGTGACCCCAGGGGGGCTCCGTAAGACAGAGGAACGGCACAAGGTGGTCAATAGAAGTTTTTAGGGGACACAGTAGAGGGGAAAAGCGGGTGTCTTCAGGAGACGCAGTGCTGGGGGGCAGTAGATGTCTCAGGAGTAACCATCACTATTAGCACACACGTCCCTGCAGTTTTGCCAGTGTTGTGTAACCATGCATGCCACCTCCTCCGTTCTGCTCCTGCAGTTCTATTTGGGTGACGAGAGAAAATGGCCAGGCGCCCAAGCCAAGACGGCAGGACCCCTGGCCCAGCGAGGAGCGCCCCAGGCCCAGAGACCAGCCCCTCTGGAGGTCATAGCTGCCCCTCAGGGAGAGAAGGCTGCCCCCCAGGCCCAGGGCGGAGCCCCCCAGGGAGCAGCCAGCCTGGAGGACCAACCCGGAGGTGTGTGTGTGTGTGTGTGTGTGTGTGTGTGTGTGTGTGTGTGTGTGTGTTTGCTGAGTAGAGATCAACGTGGGTCTTGTGTGTAAATTACCAGAGAGTCTTTTGAAGTTCAAACAGCCTCACAGTCATACATGAACTCATAGGGGATATGTCATTATATAATAATAATATATAAATATAAATGTTTTTTTATATTGTAGCAATGAACAGCAAGGCTCGGAGGAGGCAGGAGAGACTCCTTCAGCGGGCTGTTAGGCTGACGGAGGACAGACCTGTTACTGTAAGTGTAACCATCACTATTATCACACACGTCCCTGCAGTTATACCAGTGTTGTGTAACCATGCAGCCATGAATGATGCCACACCTCCTCTGTTCTGCTCCTGCAGGTCTGTTCGGGTGACGAGGCCACCAATGCCTCTGTGGCCACGGTTGCCCCCATCATGGCCGCCCCCATCATGGCCGCCCCCAGGGACAACCAGGCCCGGAGAGCAGCCATTCCGGAGTTCCAGGCTGGACCATCGGTGTGGGACCTAATGCCGGTAAGTTTTCTTGCTCTACTTCAGGTTTAAATAAGGGGGAATATTTGACATTAAATATTGCCGGCCTACCGGGAGAATTCCTGCGGGCTGTGGGCTGAGCGGGTAGGTGAGCGTCGCCCACACGTCCTTGGAAGTTGACTTACATTACTTTGGCCTACAATTCTTTCATGTACAGGCCTACGTGCAGGTCTGTTTGGGTGACAAGACCACCTCTGTGGCCATGGTTCTGTGGCCCATCATGGCCGCCCCCAGGGACAACCAGGCCCAGGAAGCAGCCAGCCTGGAGGTCAAGGCAGCCCCTCAGAAGGAGAAGGCAGCTCCTCAGAAGGAGAAGGCAGCTCCTCAGAAGGAGAAGGCAGCTCCTCAGAAGGAGAAGGCAGCTCCTCAGAAGGAGAAGGCAGCGCCCCAGAAAGAACCAGCTGGACCATCGGTGGCTAGAACCAAGGCCAACTTGGGAGACCCACCGCAGGTAAGTTCTCTTGCTGTACTTCAGGAAGAAGCCCCCCTGGAGGTCCAGGCTGGACCCAAGGCCACCAGTGCCTCTGTGTCCACGGTTACCCCCATCATGGCCGCCCCCAGGGACAACCAGGCCCAGGAAGCAGCCAGCCTGGAGGACCAACCCGGAGGTGTGTTTCTGTGTGTGTTTGTGTGTGTGTGTGTGTGTGTGTGTGTGTGTGTGTGTGTATGTGTGTACTGAGTAGAGATCAACGTGGGTCTTGTGTGTAAATTACCAGAGAGTCTTGAAGATTTGCACATTAAAAAATTGCCTTGACAAGTAAAAGTCTACGGGCTTGACGGCCTGCCTGTATTAATAGGATTGTTGTAACTTTATAGGTTACATGATTAACTTTATAGGTTACATGATTAAATGTATATAGGTTACATGATTAACTTTATAGGTTACATGATTAACTTTATAGGTTACATGATTAACCTTATAGGTTACACGATTAACTTTATAGGTTACAGGATTAACTTTATAGGTTACAGGATTAACTTTATAAGTTACATGATTGATTTATAGGTTAGATGATTAACTTTATAGGTTAGATGATTAACTTTATAGGTTACAGGATTAACTTTATAGGTTAGATGATTAACTTTATAGGTTACAGGATTAACTTTATAGGTTCATGATTGATTAATATGTTACATGATTGGCAATTAAAAGAGATCTATTAATATGTTACATAACTTAAAGAAGTACATTTCTGTTGTATTGGCTAAGAATAGGTAGAACTGTCCCACAAGGCCTTGCAGCAAGATGTCATAGAAGTTGACAGTTTAGTTTGTTGGTTTTGAGAAATGCAAATTGTAACGTCCAGAATTAAAGTGAATATCCACTAGCTGGTTTATTGTTTGAAAGTGATCAAAAGTGTCGGCCAACAGATCTTTTTATATAAAGAAGCTTTCGCTTTATAACCCGACGTCCTAGCCATCATTTAGGAAGGTAGAAATACTACAAGGATACAGCTTTTTGGCACGTTGCACCTGTTGTCATGACAATGTCGCGCAATATCAACGTCAGTCACTTTTGAAGTTCAAACAGCCTCACAGTCATCCATAGGGGACAAGTCATTCTAAAATAATAATAATATATAAATATAAAATACGTAATTTCACATTCTCTTCCTTCCGTTTTTTATATTGTAGTCATGAGCAGGAAGAATCAGAGGAAGCTTCGGCAGGCTGCTAAGCGGAGAGAGGAGGCTGCTGGGCTGACGGAGGACAGACCTGTTACTGTAAGTGTAACCATCACTATTAGCACACACGTCCCTGCAGTTATACCAGTGTTGTGTAACCATGCAGCCATGAATGATGCCACACTTCCTCTGTTCTGCTCCTGCAGGTCTGTTCGGCTGACAAGGCCTATGAGACCAGTGCCTCTGTGGCCACGGTTGCCCCCATCATGGCCGCCCCTAGGGACAACCAGGAGGTCAAGGCAGCCCCTCAGAAAGAGAAGGAAGCGCCCCAGAAAGAGAAGGCAGCGCCTCAGAAAGAGAAGGCAGCGCCTCAGAAAGAGAAGGCAGCGCCCCAGAAAGAGAAGGCAGCGCCTCAGAAAGAGAAGGCAGCGCCTCAGAAAGAGAAGGCAGCGCCCCAGAAAGAGAAGGCAGCGCCTCAGAAAGAGAATGCAGCGCCCCAGAAAGAGAAGGCAGCGCCTCAGAAAGAGAAGGCAGCCCCCCTGAAGGAGAAGGCAGTGCCCCAGAAAAAACCAGCTGGACCATCGGTGGCTGGATCCAAGGCCAACTTGGGGAACCCACCGCAGGTAAGTTCTCTTGCTGTACTTCAGGAAGAAGCCCCCCTGAAGGTCCAGGCTGGACCCAAGACCACCAGTGCCTCTGTGTCCACGGTTACCCCCATCATGGCCGCCCCCAGGGACAACAAGGCCCAGGAAGCAGCCAGCCTGGAGGACCAACCCGGAGGTGTGTGTGTGTGTGTGTGTGTGTGTACTGAGTAGAGATCAACGTGGGTCTTGTGTGTAAATTACCAGAGAGTCTTAAAGATTTGCACATTAAAAAATTGCCTTGACAAGTAAAAGTCTACGGGCTTGACGGCCTGCCTGTATTAATAGGATTGTTGTAACTTTATAGGTTACATGATTAACTTTATAGGTTACAGGATTAACTTTATAGGTTAGATGATTAACTTTATAGGTTACAGGATTAACTTTATAGGTTCATGATTGATTAATATGTTACATGATTGGCAATTAAAAGAGATTTATTAATATGTTACATAACTTAAAGAAGTACATTTCTGTTGTATTGGCTAAGAATAGGTAGAACTGTCCCACAAGGCCTTGCAGCAAGATGTCATAGAAGTTGACAGTTTAGTTTGTTGGTTTTGAGAAATGCAAATTGTAACGTCCAGAATTAAAGTGAATATCCACTAGCTGGTTTATTGTTTGAAAGTGATCAAAAGTGTCGGCCAACAGATCTTTTTATATAAAGAAGCTTTCGCTTTATAACCCGACGTCCTAGCCATCATTTAGGAAGATAGAAATACTACAAGGATACGGCTTTTTGGCACGTTGCACCTGTTGTCATGACAATGTCGCGCAATATCAACGTCAGTCACTTTTGAAGTTCAAACAGCCTCACAGTCATCCATAGGGGACAAGTCATTCTAAAATAATAATAATATATAAATATAAAATACGTAATTTCACATTCTCTTCCTTCCGTTTTTTATATTGTAGTCATGAGCAGGAAGAATCAGAGGAAGCTTCGGCAGGCTGCTAAGCGGAGAGAGGAGGCTGCTGGGCTGACGGAGGACAGACCTGTTACTGTAAGTGTAACCATCACTATTAGCACACACGTCCCTGCAGTTATACCAGTGTTGTGTAACCATGCAGCCATGAATGATGCCACACTTCCTCTGTTCTGCTCCTGCAGGTCTGTTCGGCTGACAAGGCCTATGAGACCAGTGCCTCTGTGGCCACGGTTGCCCCCATCATGGCCGCCCCTAGGGACAACCAGGAGGTCAAGGCAGCCCCTCAGAAAGAGAAGGAAGCGCCCCAGAAAGAGAAGGCAGCGCCTCAGAAAGAGAAGGCAGCGCCTCAGAAAGAGAAGGCAGCGCCCCAGAAAGAGAAGGCAGCGCCTCAGAAAGAGAAGGCAGCGCCTCAGAAAGAGAAGGCAGCGCCTCAGAAAGAGAAGGCAGCGCCTCAGAAAGAGAAGGCAGCCCCTCAGAAAGAGAAGGCAGCGCCCCAGAAAGAGAAGGCAGCGCCTCAGAAAGAGAAGGCAGCCCCTCAGAAAGAGAAGGCAGGCGTCCAGGAGGTCAAGACAGCTCTCCAGCTTAAAATGTTTATTGGGTTAGGGTTAGAGAAAGAGAAGAAAAGAGAGAGGAGAAGAAGAAGTCCGAAGTTCCCTTCTTTAAATGTTTAGGGTTGGGGTTAGGGTTTGGGTTAGCACATTTAATTCGTTTAATTAATTACATTTTTGGGTTAATTGGCAAAAATGGTGTTTGAAAAAAAACTAAAAGTGTTTGAATGACACACACACAATAAAAAGTGTGCTAAAAAACTGTGTGAGACTTCATTACATTTTCAATTTTATGTGAGATTTCATTACAAAAGTCAGTAATTAGTGTGCTTGCTGTAGGCAAAGTCAACCAGGACTATATACACGTGTCCGACAGGTCCAAGAGCACCACTGAGACATGGGAACTGGCAGCCCTTTCTCTGACAAGACAAGACCACGTGGAAAACGTGAAAAACACAAAACACGTGTGTGCCATTTCTACAGATTTAACAATACACAGATATCTTACATCAACATGTTCATCTCTTCACACTGTCACTCCACATCTGAATATCTAAGCCATAACATTAATAGTTTTCTGTCTGTTCTGGCCGTTTGACGTTTGTTTGTTCGCTAGCTAACACAGTGGCTTTGACACCCGGTTACCACGGTAACGGTCTATGGTAAATGGACTGACTTATATAGCGCCTTATTCCAAAGCGCTTTACAACAGCCTCTCATTCACCCATTCACACACACATTCACACACCAATGGCGGCAAGCTACCATGCAAGGCGCCGGCCCACTCATTGGGAGCAATTTGGGGTTCAGTGTCTTGCCCAAGGACACTTTGACATGTGGCCAGCCGGGGCTCGAACCGCCAATCTGCCAACCTTGCGATCTTAAGACGCCAGCTCTACCTCCTGCGCCACAGCCGCCCCAGTCTTAACATACGGATGGGCAACTTGGATGGTGGTGGGGGCCACAGAATGTATGTACTGGTGTAACCGAGTTAAACATTATGTGTACAGTTAGGTCCATATATATTTGGCCACAGACAGATTATTATTTTATTTGAGCTGTTTACCAAAACATCTTCCAGTTACAGTTATATAATGAATATGGGCTTAAAGTGCAGACTCTCCGCTTTAGGGTAAGGGTATTCACATCCAAATTGAAGGAAGGGTTTAGGAATTACAGCTCTTTAATATGTAGGTCAAGGGACCAAAAGTAATTGGACAATTGACTCAAAAGCTGTTTCATGGGCCAGTGTGGACTATTCCTTCATTATGTGTTCATCAATTAAGCAGGTAAAAGGTCTGAGTTGATTCCAAGTGTGGCATTTGTATTTGGAAGCTGTTCACAGGTTAGTCACCCAATGGCATGTCCAATTCCCTGTAGATGCAAAGCAGTCATCCATTTATCATAATAATCATAATAATAATAATAATAATAATAATAATAATACTTGGTATTATTATTATACGTGTTGTTATTATTATTATTATTATTATTATTATTATATTATTATTATTATTATTATTATTATTATTATTATTATTATTATTAAGCTCAAAGTGCTTAATCATTATATAGAGGGAGGAGTGGGGACTTGCGCTAAATCGACGGCGATGCGCTAAATCGATGCCCTAATTTACCCATTCCCTTGTGTGGTGTTCGGGTCAACCGGACCCGTTTTACATTTTTACTTGGTGAGAAATGGTACAAGAATACATTTGATCAATATGAAACTCCATGGCCTTGGCTTATTTTCTATGAAAAACATGTAAAAGTGCAACAAAAAAAAAACATCGGGTCATTTAGGCCCGGATGCACAGAGACACACAGAAACATACACACACTCACACTGACACTCACTCACACACCTCTGCTCTAGCTTTCCCGTGCCAAGAAGCCGTCTGCTCTCACACTTTTTACCCTTTGAAGTGCAACATTGTAAACATTTTTACATTTTCTTGCACTGTACAGAACGTATGCAGCAACTGCAAAAAGTACATTTGAGGTACACACACTGTCATATTCTGTGCTTCATGTGTTGTGTGGACAGGCATACCCATGCACACACAATTGTAGCCAGTGGTATTTCAGAATTATTTGGGATTTTTCAGACATAATACTGTATTTCGACAGTGACAGTGAAAACAGTGTACATTCCGTTCGTGTTTTGTGATTCAGCATTTGCAGACATTTTTGAGAGTTGTATTTCATAGCTATTGGCAAAAACAATCTTAGTTTGGTTCTTTCATTTCTATTCTTGTTCATCACCTGTATTTTCTTTACAGCTTTGATTATAATTAGATAAATGTGAAATTCAATTGAGAATATAAATTCAAAATAATAAACAGCAATGAAAACATTGTTTCATTAACATTTTTCCTAGATAAGTATGATTTATGACACCCAGGTCTTTATTATAGTGGATTTTGCATTTTCAAAGTTAGGGGCATCATGTGCGTAAAAACGCTTCTACTCATCATGCTGTCGTTCGGCCCCACCTATTCCCAGGGGTCTGACACTTTGTGGGTTGTTACTAAGCATCCTCTGCTCCAGCCTCTCCAAAGGGCAGCCCCCTAGATCTACTAGAACAAAAGATATGCACTTTTGAATGTGTACACAGTACCCATTGTGCATTATTGGGTACAGTACCTGTTTGTGCCCACAGGAGGCGCCCTTTAATATTATGGGCTATTTTGGGGCTTTCTTGCGCCCTGAGTATACCCCCTTGTATGGGTCACCCTTGGGACTAGGAGCACCGTGTCAGGACAAGTGCTTTTAAAACCCCAATGATGTCCCGGGTCAACTGGACCCGAACACTACGAAAGGGTCCAAAAAGTGAACATCACACAAGGGTTAAGAAGTGATGCCAGAGAGATTTTATTTTCTAAAAAAGAAAGGCATCTCTTCTGGTTGCGCAAAACCCACTACATTTCTTATAGGAAAAGGCACGCTAATCTTTGTGAAATTATGTATGCTTTGAAACATTATGTTGGAATAAAAAAACATTATTTGGGAAATTGCATAGGCTAATCATCTTTCTGTGAAGGCAATTAATTAAAAATGTCATTCATTTATTTGTGGGAAAATGATGATCTTTAGATGTTTTAAATAGCCTAATGCAGCGGGGTTAATTGGGGGGATCTGAGGGAGGCTGGGGAAAGTTAGATTACGGTAAAACGTGGTGGCAGGTTTCATACCTGTAGCCTATATCATTCTAATTACAGTATTTTTCCTTCAGCTTTTATTTCTACAAAGTTTGCGCACTATGCGCGCAGCTCCTGCTTCTGTTTATGGAGACAAAATAGTCCTAAACCAATCTAAAACACACTTCTGTATTCTGTTAATAAGGATGTCACATGATCGACTGCATCAAAAGCAGTGCTTAAGTCTAAAAGTAATAATAGAGAGTTTCTTGTCATCCATGTTCATTCTCAGGTCATTTACAACTTTAACTAGCGCTGTCTCAGTGCTGTCGTGAGGACGAAAGCCAGATTGAAACTTCTCAAATATACAGCTGGAATTTAGGTAATCGTTTGTCTGTTTAAATACAATTTTCAAGAATATTACTTACTAAGAAAGGTTTGAAATTGGCCTGAAATAGTTTAGCACTGAAGGATCCAGGTTACTTTTCTTTAGGAACAGTTTCACAATAGCAGTTTTCAGTGCCAAGGGGGAAATACCAGTCAGCAAGGAGTGATTTACAATCACTAGAACTTCATCCTCTAGTCTAGAGAATTAAACACAGTCTTTAAAAAGGTGGTGGGCATAGGGTCAAGTGAGCAGGTGGAGGGAATTCATTGCATTACTACGTTCCTCCTGCGCATTTCTTTATCAACAGCAGCAAAATCATTCATAGTAGTCTGTTAGGCAGAGAATGTACATGGCACAATGTGGTACCACAAGTGGTATTCAAATGTGCCTTGCCAACAACCTGGTCTTGCCAGTAGAGAGCGCCAGAGAACCAAATTATATCCAAATTATGGCGTTGATATTGCATTCTGTCCTGCTGTCCTGGCATTGCATGCTCTCGTAAAGAGCTTTTTTAATGCTGAGTATAATGCTCACATAATAGTTTCAACCACATAATAATAACTTAGAACAAATAAGTGTGTATAGCTTTAAACAATACAATTTCATGCTACAAAGAAAACTTGAAGGTGTTTTCTAATAGTCTTCATATGCTCCATTCATAAACCAGGGCTACAGTATAGTTACTTTTTTACCTTGACCTTTGAATTCTTGAATCTTTGGTACAATTTGTTGTGTTTCCTCAGACCACTCTGAGGAAACATAACAACAGAGTAGCAACAAACGGAGTGGTGTTCAATATGTTTGCGTTACAGTTATGAGCGAGTGCACATCTTGTGATGTTCTAGGACAGAATGTCAAATGCTGAGGAAAATAAAGTCCTTGACACCGTTTTCCCCAGAAAGAGACATCATAGTTAAACTGCTGAACAGTGGTACCGTGGTACCCACTCCTTACTAGAATCTAGCATTAAAACGTTTATTCACTTAAAGTTAATGTGTCTGTCCCATAATGCAGCATGAAACATATAGACACCTTATTGTTATGAATTGATGTAAAGTCAAGACAAGATTAGTTTTTCTTATGATGACAGATATAGATTCACTTACTTTAGACAAATGTACTTGTTGTAAGTCAATTTGGATAAAGCGTCTGCTAAATGTCGAAAATGTATAATAAATACAATAATGATTTTACTTTCACTGTTCTGAAACAATAGTTTACATGTTTGCTCTTGAGAGGTTAGCCTGTGCCTCCTCTTTAGGTGGCAATAAGATATCCATACTTTACCATGGTACATTTAATGATCATGCTCATTATGATGAGGTTCTAGATCCAGGGTATTGTAATAGCCATGTGCTTGCAAGGCATGGCAAACCTGTTACCCCAAATACTGTTCAGTAGTTATTCTCTACCCATATGCAATCATAACACACAGCTACAGTATATACTGCATACCATTATGTAAGTATACCATTCAGTATAGTACAGAACAGTACAACCAATAGTACAGAGCTTGAATGAGGTCAACCAAATAAACTGGTCTTATTGATAAGATAGAGGTGTTGTTTCCTGTGAGAGGAAAAGTGAATGGATAAGTGTTAACTGCTGATAGTGACAACAACAAAATAGTTAAGGCCTGTTTTTATCAGCTATAGTGCCCACCCAATAAAGGTTAATAATAAAATCTTATGTTTGATGCAGCTCATAACTGAGTGTTTGACGCGTGATCATAACAACAACAGCCTGAAGTGATGCAGTCATAGAATCATGGAACTTGACCTTGGAACTGACTAACACTGTTTACTCTGTTTGGGATAGTTAATGTGCACCCTCTTCTGCCTAACACCATGTGAAAATATTTGTATTTTGAGTTGTAAAAAGTTCTGTCCAATAAATCATTTTCAAAACAATTTCAGACAACCTCTGAATGTACTAATGGTCGTCTGTATGCCTTGGAGGGATTTAGAAATAAAGCAGTCAATGTCAATAAAACACTCAATATTTTTTTCTAAACAAGCAATTTAAGGAAGTTAACACATCATCTAAGACTAGTGTAGCCAGATTGGTGCACATTTAGAATAGAATGGGAAGATAAAATGGTTCTTGGCTGGGAGTTGACCAGGACTCCAGTACTTTGGGATGGCAAGATAGCTTGGATATTGGGCAGTAGTTATTTATGTCTGAGGTCACCACCTTTATGGAGAGGGAGCACACAGGCTTGGGGATAGCACCTGAAATAATAGTCAAATAAAACATATGTGTCAATGGCTCCGCAATCAGGGTGGCTAAAAGCTGCAATAGGCCTGGATCAAGCAGATCAGCTCCAATAGATTTTTAGCAGGGCATCTAGTACGCCACAAGTAGAAAATTGATTAAATGAAAAGATGTTGACTGATCTCCCATCGAGCCAACTGGGTACTCGATGGGACCAGGGTCAGCCAAATGATTTCTATCAAATAAAAAGCCTGCCAAGATAAAGTGTGGATTAACGGCATTACTTATCTCAATTGTCTCTGTAATGATGCCAGAGTGCCCTGCAAACTATGTAACTGGCTGGACAATTGATTGCTGCAGCAGCTGTACAGTATATGTTTGCAACTTTGTGAAACAATGAAACATTGTATTATAATATATACAATCAATTAAATGAAATGTTTTCTCATCTTCACTACTGTCCTTGTGTCCATAATTGTCCCCCAGAATGCATTATGTTTGCTTTAAAACAACACATATAAATATACTATAAATAAATTAAACTAAATAAACGCTATAAATAAAATAACCTTTTTCCAAAATGATTGCATTTAATTTGTCCAGCTCTCTCTTTCTTTCTCTATTTTGAGTTTGCGTAGAGTTGGAAATTAAACAGTAATACAGTGACTGACATGCCACGATATTCTACATAAGGCCTGTCTGATTTACTTTAAGACCACAGTAATTATACCCAGGGAAGATTCTGGTTGAGCTGTCTTTCAAATAGTTAAACCTACACTGTAAAAGCTGTGACGTTCTTCCATCACAACCCTGGACCCCTAGCATTTAGATCTGGCATGAGTGTCGTCATCATGTTTGTCATCATCAAACAACCTCTCTCTAAACACTTGGCAGGACTGGTGGCTCCATAGACGTATGCAGGCCATACCAAGTCTACATAAATACAAAAGTCAAACGGATAAAAGTTTTGGACTTTATCCTAATATAGTGCCCTCTGTAAGTATTATTTTGAGGTTAAAGTATAGATAGCTTTTATTTTACAGTATTTGTGCACCAAAAGTATTGGGACAATTGGCTTGACAGGTGTTTCTAGTTAGTCAGGTGTGTTCTGTCACTTCATTTGTGCAGGCATAAGATGTCAATGTTTAGTCTTGATTCTAGGCTTTGGGTTTGCTATTTGAGTCTTCTATTGGTGTCTGTTAACATGAGGACCAAAGATGTGTCACTGAAGGTCAAGGAAGCCATTATGAGGCTGGAAAATCTGAAAAGAATCGGTCAGAAACAGCCAAACCATTAGGCTTACCTAAATCAAAAGTTTGGAACATCACTGGTGAGCTCAGCAATTGCAATGGTCACCATAATTAAGAAAAATCCCCAAACAACTGTCCCACAGATCAGGAACACTCTCCTGGAGGGAGGAGTGAATGTATGAGGCGTGAGAGTACCATCCTCAGAATATGGCACCAGCCAAACTAGTCTTCACTGCAAGGTGCAAACTATTAGTTATCCTTTAAAAGAATGGTGAGTTTCCAGTTTTCTAAAAAGTACCTAAAAGATGTCTGGAAAAATATCTTGTGGACAGATAAGAAGAATGTCATCATGTGCCAGAGTGATTGCGAGAGAGAGAGAGAGAGAGAGAGAGAGAGAGAGAGAGAGAGAGAGAGAGAGAGAGAGAGAGAGAGAGAGAGAGAGAGAGAGAGAGAGAGAGAGAGAGAGAGAGAGAGAGAGAGAGAGGTTTGTAGAAAAAAAACAATCTTCCCAGCATAATGGTTTGGGCATGCCACTAGAACTGTCTAACTTGTCTTAATTCATTCCGAAGTGTATAATATTATTGTCTGCTCGAGAACAAGAACAAGCAAAGCCTCCAAACTCATTGGACAGTAAGACAATGACCCCAAACATACTGCCATAGCAACTACATAGGAATTGTATTGTATTTCAGAGCCAGAAAGTGGCCTGTTCTTATGTTTCAAATCCAATAAAAAATTTATTTCATTTCCTGAAGATAGTATTTTAGGCAAAAAGACCTAAAAAAACAATAACAACATTAGGGCTGCAGTACAGGCCTGACAGAGCATCACTAAAGAAGATACCCAGTGTCTGGTGATCTGGTGGTCAATGGGTCACAGACTTCAGGCAGTTATTGCATGCAAAGTTATATGTGAAAGAATACTAAACATGAGTGCTTAATTTGGATGTAATATGAATCTGTAACAATACTTTTGATGCCATTAACTTTGTATTCAAATTATTGTCATTTCTAAATGCTCAAACCACTTATTAGGTATATATGCAATATAAGGATACATTTGCTCTTTTCAGGTTGTTGAGTTTTAATCTCCTATGACCTCCGTGCCTCAAACACACAAATGCCAATCAACTTATTCAGTGGACCATATACACTCACCGGCCACTTTATTAGGTACACCTTTTCAACTTCTCATTAATGCAAATATCTAACCAGCCAATCACGTCCCATCAACTCAATGCATTTAGGTATGTAGACATGGTTAAGACGATCTGCAGAAGCTCAAACCAAGAATGGGAGAGTAAGGTGATTAAGTGACTTTGAACGTGACATGGTTGTTGGTGCCAGACGGGCTGTTTTGAGTACTTCATAAAGTGCTGATCTACTGGGACTTTCCTGCACAACTATTTCTAGGGTTTACAGCGAATGGTCAGGAAAAGAGAAAATATCCAGTGAGCGGCAGTTCTCTGGGCAAAAATGGTGATGGTGGTGGTGTAATGGTGTGGGGGATATTTTCTTGGCACAAATCTTCAGCAACTGTGTGATATTATAATGTCAATATGGACCAAAAACCCTCTGAGGAATGTTTCCAGCATCTTACTGAATCTATGCCACGAAGAATTAAGGCAGTTCTGTGGCAAAAGAGGGGGTCCAATCCGGTACTAGCAAGGTGTACCTAATGAAGTGGCAGGTGAGTGTATAAGGCTAGAGTTGTCTACCTGTTAATTAGGTGTGTAAGGAAATTCCAAATGTTGTATTACATTGGTCTTTATATGATGTTGCAAGACAGCTACAGAATCAATATGGGACACAAGGGCACAATATTTGACATTTACAACTGAATGATGATGAAGGCAATTCCCTAAGAATTCCTAGATTTGCAACATTGGCGCTACCAAGAAAGAAAGAGAGGAAGCAACAAGAAAGATATAAAATTCAAAGAACTACTTGTACCACCAATGTCCTCAGATTAACATGAATTTGATACTTCTGATTGTGTAAAATGATTATGACCCCAATGGTGTAGGCCTTGTAGATTTCAGGTGCATGGTAGAGGGTTGTTCACACATTTAAAAATATATAATACAAATCTAGGCCTACAAGCCAGACAATAGGATCAGAATGTGTGTTTTTGTTTTCTTTAAATACAAGGTTATTGAATAACAGGCGGTAGTAAGTAACTGTACTAGTGAACAGGGTAGGAAAGGGTTAATTGTATGTCGACGTTTGGCGGCAGGTCATGCCTTTTACGCAAGAACAGAGACGCAAGGGCCAGTCAATGGGTAGACGCTGTGATTGGTCAATAGCAAATTGACGTAGGAGAGTGAAAAAAAAAAATCACCATAAAACGCCAATGAAATGAATCTGTTTCAGAAAGGGAGTGGTTCTACGGGTTTAACACGAGGCACTTCCTTACCGGCATTTTAGTGTTCTCCCGCTTGAGTGAATTGAGCATTCTTATAATATTTATTTATTTATTGTGGAACGTTTTCATTTGCGATCTAAACATGCTTGGCCTGTGCCTTTATGTGCCTGTTCCGAATTCAGACCCAATTGAATTCGAGTACTTTGAGTCTAACGGACTACCGTCTGAGCTGAAATCACTGTTCAAATTGAGTGTGTTTCTACCGTCTCAAGAATTTTCAACTTACCAGAAATGGAGAAAGGTAAGACTTACATTATATTGTATATGTATACCTGTGTAATGTCGTTGCACTTGGCAAATGTTTATATTCCATCAACTTTTAAAATATCGTATGAATGATTTTGTCTCAAATTACACATTTTTCACAATCAGTAATTTTTCCTGTAAGTACAACCCATTTCCTGCGCGCGCATAGCGTAGAATCCGGGGTTGTAGACACAGCTGCCACTGAGCAATGAGTCAGGAACCTGTCTCTAATACACTCCATATAACAAGAGGAATTGAATGCACCTTCTAGATATCCAACTGGTCCAGGTGAAGCGCATTACGATGAAATGATCTGCAGAGGTCTATGCAAACTATCCAAATGTAATGCGTTCAGGGCTGCATATGATATGCATACAGATATATTGGAATTGTTGATGACAAGTTCGACATTATTGTCCTGGAGGGAAATTGCCATTGACACAACCATAGTAGTATGCGTGGTAGACATGGCCCCACAAGACTGCTTGACCCCACAATCACAAGACTACTTGGCCCACTTGATAAGACTTGGTGTTCTGGGTATAGAGTTGTCTGTGCGTGTGCATCTCTCCTGGCTTGTGGTATTAGTGCAGTCTATCTATAACTTTAAAGAGCAGCCAACCTGCTAACACAGTGCACTACTCCTGTCCATCTGGTCTAAAATTGGACTGGGACACCGGCACCACGTTGCTGGGGGATCATATTTAACCTGCTGCTGTGAAAATGAGTCACCTCACTCATGCTTGAAGTTTATTTCTACTCTCCTCAGGGTGTAGGTCTGTGACTCTTGACCAGAAAGACACAATGAGTTGACTGATCTTGCCCTTTGTCGATATCAGAGACACTGTTGAAATGGTTTGTCTTGGCACGGCATAGAAGTTTTGAAACTGTTGAGAAATGCGCTACTTTACCCAGTCATGATGTAACCCCTGCCAGCGGCATTATGTTACATTACTAGGGGGCCCTTGCCATGCTTTAGATTCACTGCTGTTGTGCACGATGATCTGTTGGCTGAACGTCAGTGTGTATAATATTATCCTTGTGGTTGAACATTTTGCTTTTTTATTTCCTCCTATAGAAAACTGTGAAAAGTGAACTCAAGGACCTGGATGGGCAGCTGGCCTTTGAGGAGTTTGTTCACTATCTACAAGATCATGAGAAAGACCTGAAACTTGTCTTCAAGAGCCTGGACAGAAAGAGTGCAGGTACACTAATTCACAAATTAAAACTAATTTAAAGTGCATCTAAAACACCCAAACCATGTACATTACATACGGTAAATGGGAATAGCCTAACCAATCATAGAAACATGTTTTGTTCTGATTCATGTGACATTGATGATTGGTGATTTCACTTCTTTCCATTCAGATCGTATTGATGCTAAGGAGATCATGCAGTCTCTGCGGGACCTTGGCGTTCACATATCCCAGAAAGATGCGGACAACGTCTTGAAAAGGTAACTTTTTGGAGAGGTTGGCATCCTCCCCTAGATGTTTTATAATAATAATAATAATAATAATAATACATTAGACTTATATAGCGCTTTTCTAGACACTCAAAGACGCCTTGAGTCTTTTTTTATGGTTTATCTTGTCAGTACAGACAATAATGTTGATGTTTTAATGTATTCTAAAGAGTTTGTGGTCTTCTCTTACTTTGAATAGCATGGATAAGAATGGAACAATGACCATCGACTGGAATGAGTGGAGCAACTACTCTCTGCTGCAGCCTGCAGAGAGTATCCCTGAGATCATCCTCTACTGGAAACACTCCACGGTAGGGACAGGGGTTTGGCAAGGGGTGTGTACAGACACAAGATATCCATACAACGGGGAGTAACACTAATGCGGGATACACACATAAGGATGTTTTGGCCCGATTTTCGGATGTCTGAAAACAACAGAAAACGCCCGGTTATCAGATGGCTCTTAACATTTTCCTATAACAAAATCCTGTGGTGTGAGGTGTGTTAAGAGTCACTTCTCTTCAATTGTGCAATCAACTCTCCCGGCAACCTGGTCGGAAAATGGGCGTGGCCGGCAATCGTAAATGTGAAATGCGTTCAATACTTCCGACCAGAAACCATAGGGTTGCCAGATAGTTTGGTGAAATTAGCGGTTTTAGACTGTGGTTAGGGTGGAAAATGTCATTCCCATCTGGCAACCCTGCTCGCCAATCAAGAAGCGTGGGGAACGAGACTAGAGAGTTTCGAGTCTGTCGTAACGAAAATCTTTATGTCTGTGGGGTGCTGAAATGGGGAAATTCGCGCACACCACACACAACAAGACCAAGGCTGTTCAAATCCAAGATTTTGTTTCTTCATGTGTGGGGTCTGTCTCAGATAAGATTTCTGTTAAGATTTTGAAGTTCCTTATGTGTGTACCCCGCTTAAGTGTTGGGGACTCAAATTATCCTTGAATCTCCTTGCAGAACAGTATGATCTTGGGAAGCATACAGGGTATTGAAATGCTGTACTGATCTTAATGAGTCTAGCATTGCCACCACTAAATCTTCTCTTGTTTACATCACCTTTCTGCCAAGAACTAGAGTATTTATATGTTGAGTGGTGGTTGAAAGTATACAAATGCAACACCCTTAAGGCCATGCAAAATGTCAGAGTATTCTTGGTTAATAATTGTTGGAATGACTCCTGCTAGTATTAATTACACTTATGTAACAGGCGCATCCATTTTCAGATTGTAACCCCTTTCTAAAGCCTTTGCTAATAGTTTTCAGTGTTTGGCTGTCTTGTCTATTAGGAATCTACCCTGTCCCAGATTGTAGGTAAACTTTCACTGGCCTAAAGCTTCATGACCTGTGGCCAATGCTCTGAGGGGTCGGGGCATACTACTCTGACGCACATTTAGTTGTCCCCAAGGCCACTGGTCCACTGCCCCTAATGTCTCTGGGTGAATTTATTTTGTGCGCACAGTGAGCCTTCAAGAAGTGACCCTGAATATGTCCCCTGTTCTCTCCCTAATAACTTGTCTAAACCGTGTTGAAATTGCTCTGATGGCTCAATTGTATTTTTGCTACTTTCTTAGCCGTGGCGTTAGATCTTGTTGACTTGCCTTGTCTTTCTCTTTGACTAATCTTTGTGTATTTCTGCTTCCTCTAGATATTTGATGTAGGTGAGAATCTGATGGTGCCTGATGAGTTCACTACTGAGGAGAAGCTGACAGGGATGTGGTGGAGACATCTAGTCGCAGGAGGAGCTGCTGGTGCAGTGTCTCGAACCTTTACTGCCCCTTTAGACCGACTCAAAGTGCTCATGCAGGTAAGGAGGCCATGATCTACTCTCACTCCCACCCACACAGCATTAGTCCAAACTCAGTGAAAGATACACATCTTACTAATTGCTGCAAGACCAATTACCTAAGAGTCATACATGTTATAAATGTTAATGTGTGCCAGAACTAGGGGGCAAGGGTCTAGGTGGGATGTTTTTCTTGCCTGGGTCATCTAGCCAACTATCAACTGCAGGAGAGCCAGCACTCCTTATCTGTTGCTATGTGATTACCTGCCATTGCAGACTCGTCTGGAGAATGTGTATCTTGCATGCATTTGGGTCATGTCAGTAACCCTGATTTGCGTCACTGATTTTGTTTGAAGAGGGCGGTCTGTGTCATTTGTGCTTTGGACAACTGAACTCACACTTTGTCCCCTGCTTTGTCATCCAAATACCCACGCACTCTCCGCCAGCTATGCTTTACTTATTACCGTAAATAGGTGAATGAATGATTAGAGCATTAGGAATCAAACTGGTCATGGTTTGGCTTCTGTATTGTAAACGTGCATGTCCTTTATTTTCCAGGTCCATGGCACCCGTAGCAACAACATGTGCATAATGAGTGGGCTCACCCAGATGGTCAAAGAGGGTGGAATGAGATCTCTTTGGAGAGGGAACGGAGTGAACGTCATTAAAATTGCTCCCGAAACCGCCCTCAAGTTCATGGCCTATGAGCAGGTAATACATGAATGTTAAATGTTTTAGGATCACTCCCACTGAGAGAAATGTAGTGTAGCACATAACACATTACATAACACAACTCATTATCTTGATAAGCTGGCTCACCATCTCAATCCATTCTGAGTGAACAATTCATAGCATTCTCGTAAGTCCTAATGTGGAGACTGTTGTGCTAATCCATGCATTTTCTTATCTACCTCTCTTTCTCCTGATACAGATCAAACGTTTGATTGGCAGTGATCGGCAGACACTGGGCATATTGGACCGCTTTGTAGCTGGCTCTCTGGCTGGAGTCATTGCCCAGAGCACCATCTACCCCATGGAGGTGATTGCCAGTATTATTACTTCTGATTGTTATTGTCATAGTGATAACGTATGTTTGAACTTCAGCTATTAAAGTGCTAAGTGCCAATGATTATGATTATATCTGATTGATGGGCTGTTTGATAATTACACCATATTTTCTTGGCCTGCGTAAGATCTTCATAATCTTTCATTTCTGATCCCTAGGTCCTGAAAACCCGTCTTGCCCTGAGAAAGACCGGTCAGTTTTCGGGCATCGCTGATTGTGCAAAGCACATATTCAAAAGGGAGGGATTGGGCGCTTTCTATAAGGGCTATATCCCCAATATGTTGGGCATCATCCCCTATGCAGGAATTGACCTGGCTGTGTATGAGGTAAGTGGAGAATCAGAGCAGTCAGTCAATCATTAATGTATTCCTGCATAAGGAATTCTCACTCACCGTGTTCCTTCCTCCTCAGACATTGAAGAACTCCTGGTTACAGCAGTATGGCACCAACAGTACTGACCCAGGCATATTGGTTCTGCTGGCTTGTGGCACTGTCTCCTGCACCTGTGGACAGCTGGCCAGCTACCCCCTAGCCCTTGTCAGGACCCGCATGCAGGCACAAGGTGAGATCTTCAACTATCAGGGATCTTCAACCCTCCTGATATTACCCTGTCTTTCTTTGTGCCACTTGATCATTGTTTATTCTATTGAGATAAGGTTATAGACAGTTTTGTTGTTGCTTCTCTGTGCCCATTGTTTCTTAGTTTGTGCCATTTCTCCCTACAGCCACAATGGAGGGCAGCCCACAGATGACCATGACAGGGCTCTTCAAACAAATTATCAGGACAGAGGGGCCCACTGGTCTCTACAGAGGTCTGACTCCTAACTTCTTGAAGGTCATTCCAGCCGTCAGCATTAGCTATGTGGTGTATGAACACCTGAAAACGTCACTGGGAGTGAAGTCTCGATGAAGAAGTTTACACAACGCCTGAATGGTTCAACTTAAAAGGGACTGAGGATGAGAGGTGGGGGATTGAGGCCCTTCTGGGTTTATGCTCTGGAATCTCAAGGACCTGAGGTTGGTGTAGCCATCTCATTCTGTGAATGCCAGAAGGTGGACAAACGAATAAAATGGCAACATGAATGGTATCAACTCTGTGAGCTGAATATTGCTACCGCTGCTATTTATTAACGGTTTGTAATCGAGTTGAAACCAGAGCTCTACAATGAATGTTAGCAACTCAGATTTGAGTATGCAATGCCATAATTGGGGACCAAATGTTTTGTTCTGTTTGTGCCATTTTGTGGTATAGTGCCTCTATATGTTTCTGTTTCTGACATTCGTGTCAACCGGTAAACAGAGTCTGTATCAGTGTTATATGCACTAGAACCCCTGAATTCTATTTTGGGAATTAGATAGTTAGGTACTTTATTGATCCAAGAGGGGATATTAAGGTGTTACAGCAGCTCACAAACAACAATAACAAAATATAGTGATTCTATAATAATAGAATTTTAAAAAGCATCCAAAACATTATATACAGTCCAGTATGATTTAACACCCTCCAGCCTGACTCTGATCACCCCGATCGAGCCAGCCGGAGGACTTGTACAGTCTCATTGCGGCAGGCAGAAAAGATCTCCTGTAGTGCAGTGTGGTTGTAGTAGTCTGTTGCAAAAGGAGCGTTTCTGCTCTGCCACAGTGTAGGGGATGGGTCTCCTAACAAGCTTATGAGGCAAAAGAGCATGTTTATTCATGAATATGTGCCTATGAGTGCCTATTTGTTCACGCTGCCATTTCTGACTGAATGACGATGCTCTGTTCGAAACAAGTGCAATATTTATGACCATCCAATATGTATTTTTGTGAATGTTGTCTTTTTTTTTGTTATGTGCACAATGATATTTGGCTTTACAGTTCATAACTTGATTGTTATGGATAACTAATGTATAATCTGAATATGTACATGTGTGTTTGTATGGAATGATGGATTGGTTTGCATAACGAGATCACTTGAGGTATTTTTATGTAATGTTAAAGAACACTGCTTTAACTTATTGCTTTAGTCAATAATTGTGAGTGGAGTTGATGACAAATATTTTTATGTATTTATTAAATGTTTAAATGTTGGTCCGGGCACACTTTGTGGTCAGGGGGGTATTCCATCAACTTCGCTAAAGGAAAATCCAGTTTATTTTCACAAGTATCGTGAGACTTATCAAAAATAAGCCTGGATTTTCCTTTAGCAACGTTGATGGAATACCCCCCAGGGCTCTCTTAAACAATATTTTTGTACCTAAAACATTTATGCTGTGAGAAATTGCATTGAAAAGATCTACTAGCAACACTAATGCACTTTAATTAATGTGGGAGACACTTGAATGAAATGTGTTATCCTTTGACATTGAGAAATCAAACTTCAGATTTTATTATTAAAACTATTTTAATCGACCATTTTATGTTATGTTCTATGAGCAAATAAATTTGTTATATGGATTCATGGCTGAAGTGTACTTATTTTCTCCTTGCAAATTATGACTGGATGTTAATTTTCAATGGGCTTCAGATTAGGGTAGGCTAAGGGTCGATTCTATTTCAATTCAGATTCTAAATTCTTCTCATTTTCAATTCATTGAGACATCATTGAAAATAATTGTTTCCCAGTATTTTACCTATGGTGTGAGCCTTGACACAGACTAAAAGGCAGATGTTGTGAGGATTAAATTAAATTAACATCTCAAATTACAACCTTCGCGAGTAACTACCAAATTCGACCCAAGCCGCATTCCGTACCAAAACAGGAAGTAGCTCCATGGTGCTCACCTAGCAAGTTGTTTAACCATCGATGTTAGAAATAGCAGTTAGTTTGAAACAAGCATGCAGATGGCAACTGTGAGCAGTGTCTATGGAATAAACCAGAAACAGTGGAACATGTTTTAATACACTGCCAAAAGTACCATAACGAAAGGCGTAGGTTTATTGCTCAGGTGGAGGAAAATAAAGAAGTATTTGAGATGAAATATATTTTACAGAGAAGGGAAGGGAATATTTTAAAGTTGTTGTTTTTCTTTTTAAGGGAAACAGGGCTTTTAAAAAGAATTTAAGTTAGTAAAGCAAGTCCTGTGCCACACTCCAGTCCAGCGGTGGCGGTAATACACCATTTGGTTGTCAACCGCCAATAGAAAAAAGAAGAAGAAGAAGCAGTTAGTTTGACGATGTAATGATGTTTAAAAACGTGTTTCGATCTGGTTTTCTAATTAGGACCACACATGTCGTCCTAACATGGGTTACAACGTTGGTACTGTTCTTACATGACACCGGTAAGTCACAGACAGACACAACTGCTTAGCTTCGACTCTGGCTTGCTAGTCCAGATATTATAGTTTTAGCTTGTAGTCTTTGAAAGAGACATGATGTCAACAACAGTAGTAGTGCTAGTGGCAGGAAAGGCATCGCAAGTTAGCTAGTCAGATAACGTTCTCTAATACCAGCGAAGTTAGCTACTATTGTCTGTAATATTGGAATGCCTCATTTGTGGATATGGTACTAACAATAGGGTGGGTTTATTTGCTTATCTTGTCTGTTGTTGTTAAGATCTACGGAGACAGGAGGAGAGTGGTGAGCTGATGCAGCCTGTGGTGTTTTCCTTGCTGGTCTTGCTGTCAGTGATGCTGTATTTCACAGTCTCTCTTATGGACCCAGGGTTTGTTCTCTCTGACAGTGTCAAGCAGGTAAGCTTCCCCACAGCCCCTCAATTGTGCTCGGTGGTGTGACAAGGAAATGTCTTAGATCTTTTTCGATTACACTTATTTGCTGTGAATGCCAGTGTGCCCAGGGTGTAATCGAAGAAGAATTGGAGGAGATGATACCTCAAACCCCAACTCCTCGACTGCGCCGCTGCGGATATTGTCTGCTTCAGGTACTGTGGAATCCCCTAGTTTTGTAGATGATCACTGTATGCAATTAATCATATGCTTACACTTCGCCAGTCAAAAATAATGATAGCAATGCAAGGAGGTGTACCAATGTCTATGTATGATTTCATCCCCTCTGTCATATGCAGCAACCTATGAGAGCGAAGCACTGTCAGACCTGTAAATACTGTGTGAGGCGGTTTGACCACCACTGTCCTTGGATAGATAATTGTGTGGGGGAGAGGAATCACCGCTGGTTCATAATCTACCTGGCTGTGCAGCTGCTTGTTCTACTCTGGGCCCTACAGATTTCTTGGTGAGTGTAGGTGATGATGGCAGCTATCTTTGTATTTATTCTGTGAAATAATTGTATTTGCTGCTTAATGGCATCGATGCTCTCTGCCTTTCAGGTCAGGCATCTCCTCTGCTGCCAATTGGCAAACGTGGTTCAAGGTGAATGGGTTTCTGCTTGCGGCCCTGTGTGTTGTTGGTGTGTTCTCCATGGTGGTGATCCTCCTCCTGGGATGCCACCTGTATCTTATCTCCATCAACTCCACAACCTGGGAGTTTATGTCCCGCCACAGAATCTCATACCTGAAGAGTTACAATGATGAGGAGAACCCTTTTGATCGGGGCATTTTCTGCAATCTGTGGGACTTTTTCTGCATGTGGCGAACTGTCGTTTGGGAGCAGGTACACTACAGAGGGAGCCACAATCATGTCTGACCCGACATGCTACTGACACCACGGCCATACCTGTTGACGCAGTTGACTTTACCTCTGTTGTTAATAAGATTCCTGGCCATTTTGTAGTAGAGGGGTAATATGGACACTATTACCTACTAAATCAATTGTCTAATATTTGTATAGTTTTATATTTTATGTACTGCCATGAAATGTCAGAGTTTTGACAATTTAGTCATTAACTTATTATTATTGTTATTGTGTGATGTTGGGCTATTGAAAGCTGGTTACATTATCTTTTATGCACTGATTTTAATATTGAATTACTTGATGCATTTGTACTTGTGTTCTTTACCAAATCCTCACATTAAAGGCAAATGCTTAATCTTTTTTAATTTATTGACGTAAAGGGCACAATAAAACACAAATGATTTTCATTAATACACATTCTTGTCTCACATAGGTTATACATTCCTTGGTGTGGTAATCCACATACATTCATAAGGTAATGCATAATTATCAGCAGCAACAACTGAACCGTTAAATTGCTAAATAAATAATAAATATGTTACAACAGCCTCACTTAACAATTGCACTCCTCTTATTGCATCTAATTGATAAGAGTTCATTCCCTCACCCTTTCGCAACACTCAATGTATTGTTTTTCTTCACAAATATGGCTACATTAAATGGCTTCTCTCATAATGAGAATTACTGCATAATACTAAATGCACACAAGTTCACAAGTGTGCCATGCACATCTAATAACATTGAATGAGAACAGTTGGCTGGTACATAGTTACACAAATCTGGTTGGGAGGAAATGACTAGACCCAGATATGACAACATGGACATTTTTATCTTCACATTGAACAACATTTTGAAAAGGACTTATTGTTACAGGAATAAACAGCCTTTTTCATTTGCTCAGTCAAGGCAGTGGGCAAAGCCTATCACAGTGATGCATAGAAAGGGCAGCGTGTACCTCTGAGGGTGACAAGTTAATAGCAAAATAAGCAAAGGCCACAAAGCATGCTTAAAATCTGCCTGCCATACCTCTACAAAATCCTTTTAGTTCATATTTGTAGATGGCACCCATTTTCATTCCAACAAAGTCCATTCAAGAGAGAGCAATACACAGTAGTGTATATTTTTGGATGTCACAAGAGAACAGCATAGATCCAGGCTTCATCTGTGACACAAAATACCAGGGTTGCAATTATTCTTAAATCTTCTTTCCTGAAAACATTGTTCCTCTGTTGGGTTTATTGATGATGGTTTTTGATGGCTGCGAGGACAGTATGCCTCATCTGCTATACTGTACATACTTGGGAGTGTCCTACATTCAGTTAAGAAAAGGTTGTGCTACAGAATTGTTCATGCAACCATTTCATAACCTTGATGCTACCCTGGTCTCATTTTCATCCATGCAGGGCTGAGAAGTCAAAGTCAGAGAAGGCCTCCTGCTGCTCAGGGGAGAGACTGCAGGGCAGGGGAGGAGGTGACAGGACCGGCTTGAGTTTAGTAAACTCCTTGTCAAAGTTGCTGACATCCATAGACTCCTTGATTGATGGCAGGAACGGGGGTTTCACTTTCTTAGCAAGCAAGGCATCCCAATCTATAGTCTGTTTGTGAAATAGATAAATAGGGTAAGATTTGATTACAAAACATTTCTGTTGTGGTTCCTCCAGATGGTACCCATAGCTACATCATTACCTTGCATACAGTGGTTAAATAGTGTCAGAGCAGTTAAAATAAAACCATGTATTTACCTCCTAATGAAGATGGTTTCTTTCAAGTCATCTTTCGACCTATCTTGCATATGTCGGAGGTGCATGTATGAAAGCATGGCAATTCCAGTCGAGGAGTGAACAAAATTACCTTGAAGAATTTCTCTCCCTTGACTGCGCTCGCCCCCTCCTCCCCAGCTCCAAGCCTTTTCTCTGGGTTCTTTTTGAGCAGCTGCAGGTGGGACATGATCGGGTGTTAGCGTGTATGGTCAAGTCTGAATTAAGGTACCTCATACTGAAGTGTGTTTTTAAGTGGAGTATCCAGCCTTTTTTTTATGCATGTAAAAGAGAAAAACATTAGAGGGGAGTTAAACCCTGTTACCTTCTTAATGATAGAGATGGAATCTGTTGAGAGACATTCAGGATACTGTACGTCATCGTTAACTATGCTGTCAAACACCTCCTCCTCATCTTCACCTGGGAATGGAGACTGTCCCAAGTTTGAGAGAGAGAGAGAAAAGGTATACTGATCAGTCCATGTAAATCCTTAGTCATTCAAATGACCAGAGATCAGATGTAGGAAGATGACCACCAATCTGTCAGCACTGCTCCTCAAATGTAATGTGCTGCTGACCTACTTACTGTTTGGAAAGCAAACAAAGGCTGTATTTAATTCGCTCAAAGCTGTTCCATCTAAAGCCATCAGTTCTTTGTATTTTTCTTTCCCTAATGAACACGTTTTATTTGAAACACAGTATGGTGATTTGATGACTCACCTCTCCCACCAGCATCTCAAAGATAAGGACGCCCAGTCCCCACCAGTCTACTGCACGTGTGTAGTTGTCATCAGTAAGGACCTCTGGAGCCAAGAACTCTGGGGTTCCACAGAATGTGGAGGTCCGGTCACCGTGCCCCATCCCTGCCAGGACAACCAGGGAGAGGTCATTGATGTGTACCGTACTCACGCAAACAACAGCTTATTCAAAGAGCAAACTTCTCCACATCTCCATCTTAAAACTTCAAACATCCTTTTATATACTGTAGCTTGATAGACACTGATAAGCTATTGTATTTACTGCAGTGTTCTTCACAAAAATACAGTTAGTTCACATAGAATTTGTTTGTGTTTTTCACCATATGTCTAACTGAGGTTAGAAGTGAGTTAGTATAACAGTCATTTTACCTTCTTTACATAGTCCAAAGTCTGTGATTTTAACAAATCCGTCTGCATCCATCAGCAAGTTGTCCAACTTCAAATCTCTGAATAAAACATACATTAAAATTAGTTAGGGGGGAGGCACTAGATTGTGACAACATAAAGTCAATATGGTGTACAGGGAAGACTCACCGGTAAATTATCTTATTCAGGTGTAGGAACTCCAAACCCAGTAAAACACAGGCTGAGTAGAACCTATGACACATAGATAAGTGCAAATCAAAATTGTGTGTGTGTGTGTGTGTGTGTGTGTGTGTGTGTGTGTGTGTGTGTGTGCGTGCGTGCGTGCGTGCATGTGTGTCTGTACGTATGTACTTGCTTGTAAGGGTTGACTCACCTGGCCTGTAAGGGTAGACTCACCTGGCCTGTAAGGGTTGACTCACCTGGCCTATAAGGGTAGACTCACCTGGCCTATAAGGGTAGACTCAACTGGCCTGTAAGGGTAGACTCACCTGGCCTGCACTTCAGAGAAGATGTTATGATGGATGTGGATCATGAGGTCACCCCCTGGTGAATACTCCATGACAAAACACACATGCTCATTTGTCTGGAAGCAGCCATGCAGGTTCACCAGGAAAGGATGTCTCGAAGCATTGATCATCTCAAAGATCCTCCTCTCACTCATTAGGCTGTGAAGTGATTCAGTCCACTTTAATTAATGTTTTTTTACGTCATGTTAAACGAGAACGGCTGCTAATTTTATTCTTGATAATGTGACTAGTCTCCTATTACTAACCTGTCTACTTCATCACGGGTCACAATGTCCGTTTTCTTCAAGGCTTTGATGGCATAGAGTTTTCCTGTCTTCTTAAACTCAGCTAGAAGAACCTGGACAGAGTCAACATTGAGGACCATGGAACAACTGAGCATGTACTATTATTCAGTAATATTTGGATATGTTTGTAAAAAAATAAACCTTTCCAAAGTGTCCTCTTCCCAAAACAGATATACACTTAAAATCATCCATTTGCACCCTTGTTCTGAAAAAGAGCAAAGAGATCAATATCATTAGCACTGTTTTAGCACTATTGCTGACAACTCCTTACCAGATAAAAGCTTTATACTAGTATGTGTGTGTGTGTGTGTGTGTGTGTGTGTGTGTGTGTGTGTGTGTGTGTGTGTGTGTGTGTGTGTGTGTGTGTATGTGTGTGTATGTGTATGTGTATGTGTGTGTGTGTGTGTGTGTGTGTGTGTGTGTGTGTGTGTGTGTGCGTGTGCGTGTGCGTGTGCGTGTGCGTGTGCGTGCGTGTGTGTGTGTCCTGTATTTACTGTACTTGGGAAAAGATTCAGATCCATCTCCCCTTCTCTCTGTTGTGATGGAAGACTGAAAAAAGAGACACTGCTTCAAAGACATGGCTGAAAATCTATAGCAAGACAATTAATGCCACACTTATACTGTATCTGCTGGAGCTGATTGGGGTAGTTATTACCTGTTTTTCTGTCAGTGTAGGCATAGGCGGTGCTTGATGTGCTGTGGAGACTGTGTTGGGGATATCTTTTCCCTGGTCAAGGCAAGACGTTTTAGAAGGCTGATCCTCACTTATATTTAGCCTGATCATCTGCACATCGCTACAAACGAACAAAGATACAACGTTTTAAATAGACTGACCAGGCAAAAGATACAGGTTATTCTTATTCTATACATACACAATAATAATAAATAAAAAAATATATATAGTATATAAAATAATATACACAGATTGTCAGGGATAGCAGATCTTCTGTAACGTTCAGTTTTTGTTCTGACAGGCCTTAGTTTGTGTTAGTGGCGTGCGTGCGGTTCAATTTATAGATTGTGGTAGAAGGTGTCTGTTTTCATGTATACATTATCTTATTACAATATGAATCCATTATCTTACCACATTAATATGCTTACATTATGCCAACAGTAAAGTTCTGTGTACAGTACAGTATCTTACCATGGCAGTGGGGGGGTTGACAGTGTGTCCTTGTCTGTGGAAGGTGGATTGATCACTGGATCAAGAGTGGACAGGGACGAGCTCAAAGTGGTAAAGGAACTGCAATGAGGCAGGACACTCATCATCAAATGACCCCATGTGGAAAAGTTCATGTTCATCTGGGCTGCACGGAGGAAGTTTTTCCCTGTGAAAACAGGAAAGCCCATCCAGCACACACAATATTCCTATAATCAGCAAAAGCATGTGCATTGCCCTGAGGCAGATCTGTGCTCTAGGGAGGTGATACCTTTCTCTTTTATGAAGATGCACCTCTGACGTCTCAGTTTGGGTTGCCGCTCAATGACAGGGTTGATAAAGGTAATCTGCAATGCCACAAGAACAGAGTAGTAGGTCATACAAGTAGGGAATTGATCTAAATGACAATTGATTTGTAATTGTATTAATATAAAAAATAATACAACTAAAACGGTTATCTATGTTCTGAAGACTTTTCATTACAAACATTCACATGCATGTGGTTGTCTAGATCTGATAAATCAGTGATGTCACCTCAGTGAAGAGTGTGCCTTGGGGCTCCAGACATAAACTCAGGGCAAGGCGATGGTTGTCCATGAACTCTTCCAGACGCAGGAACTTGATGGCACACATCCCCCTCCGGTCTCGCCAGAACACCCCAATCTCCAGCTCTCGAGACTGTAGAAGTCCAAATGGTCAGTGAGTCACACAGGCATGCATATTGACAATTTGTGTAATCTACCAATTTGGAAACAAACAAACATCAGTTTTTTTTGTATTAATGTGGTACTGAAGTGAATAAGGCCCACAGCTCAGAACAGACCAAACAAGACTAGGTAGGCACACATATTCCTAGTATGGGTAGTACAATGGCTCCTCTTGCTGTTCAGAATAGGGACTGCCTCACCCAGTCACCCTGTCCAGTTCTATGGGAATGTAAGTGACTACTACTTACCCGCTCCAGTTCAATGCTGAAGCTTTGGTCCCAGGCCTGCTTGCTTATGGATCTCCAGTGGGTGCGCCCCACCACTCTGTTATCCAACCTCATCACTGCACTGATCTCCACTGTCAAGGACCAAGTCATATATCACATCACCCTGCTGCACTTCCTTGACTGTTGCAACATTTGGGGAAGGTGGTTTTGTAGGAAATATTACATGGGGTAAGTTATTCTACTATGACGGGAGCCAGAGCTTCAACATAAGGTCACACAGGAGTTATACCACAGACACAATTATACACATGTACTGTATATGTAGTACTGCCTACTAGAGACCACAAGAGCCTATACGATCGGACCCTCGGTAGAGCCAGATGGACCTTTATACTGCAACTTACTGGAGAGGTTTTCTATTCTTCCAGGTTGGCTGGGAGTGCTGTGAGCATTACAGTCTGGTGATGGTAATACTCCATCCATAGTAGAGGACACGGTGGTGACTTGACCTTGTCCTGACAGAGACTTCAATAAGTCCTCACATCCCAGTAGCCTGACCTCCAGTGTGCCTGTAAAATAGTACATTAGTAGTAGTAGTAGTAGTAGTAGTAGTAGTAGTAGTAGTAGTAATAGTAGTAGTAGTAGTAGTAGTAGTAGTAGTAGTAGTAGTAGTAGTAGTAGTAGTAGTAGTAGTAGCAGCAGCAGCAGTAGTAGTAGTAGTAGTAGTAGTAGTAGTAGTAGTAGTAGTAGTAGTAGCAGCAGCAGCAGCAGCAGCAGCAGCAGCAGCAGCAGTAGTAGTAGTAGTAGTAGTAGTAGTAGTAGTAGTAGTAGTAGTAGTAGTAGCAGCAGCAGTAGTAGTAGTAGTAGTAGTAGTAGTAGCAGCAGCAGTAGTAGTAGTAGTAGTAGTAGTAGTAGTAGCAGTAGTAGTAGTAGTAGTAGTAGTAGTAGTAGTAGTAGTAGCAGTAGTATCATCAGGACAATTGACATGATCATGCTGCTTTTTTACATTTGTTTACCTAATATACTATAAAGGAAGAAACACTCAGAACTGAGGAAACATGTTCATCAGGTTTATCAAGGCTTTGGAATGCTTGGTAATGTAAGGTAGAGATAATGCATTGCCAGAGGGTGAACAGCTATGCCATAACATGTAATAATTCATCAGTCACTATTATGCACTCTGACATTTATGGCAAGGGAGAGAATGCCTACCTGTTAGGGAGGCAGGCTTGAGAAGGGATGTGGAAGAGGAGGTGGAGAGGGAGGAGAGCAGGTGGCTCTGCTGTTGTCCTTCAGAAGGTGGGGGTGTAGAGGACAGCTGCTCTCTGACGATGTGCTCCTGATGAGGCTCCTGTGACATTTCCCTCAAGCATCTCTCCAGAGAGAGGCACAGGAGATCCAGCTTCTGGGAGGACTCCTGCACACGGGACTGAGCCTGGTAGAACAGTGATATATACAGCTCAGTATTTTCACATGTAAAAGTCTTTTCAAATAATGTGATAAAACAATACATTGGTTCTGTCGGAAAATAATCCTAGCCCACCTCTGCCAGGGCCAATTGGTCTTGTGATGGCAGCCCCTTCAGCTGCCTCACCACATCTCTGGCCAGCTTCACCACATCTGTCTCTCTCTGGACATAGTGCTGTAACTCTGCCGCACGAATGGCCAGGGGATTGACAGCCACTGTGGAGCATTGTGCAGGTTCAATCAGGCCCATCAGAAAGCACACCCAGAGACGGTGTGAAACTTGCTTTGTCATACCAGCATATTTAGCAAAATACAAACAAAACCACTGCTGGTGCTACCTGACAAATTACATGCACACAGAAATCTGATAGCAGATTAATATTGAGGGGGTTGTTTTTTGTTGTTGTTGTTGTTGTTGTTGGTTTTTTACATATGACGTCATATATTTTGTATATTTACAGCATGATCCCATTACTCAACTGTACCATAAAGCTCTGACCTCCGTGATTGATGCTGTCATGGTTGCTGCTGCCATCGCCAACACCAGTCTGGGTGACTTTGATAATCTGCATTCGGATCAGCTCGATTTTGGAGCGGCTGTCCTGCAGCATCTGCTGAGCTGTAGACAGCATCTCCTGATCCTGGACAGTGACAAATCACCAAGACAATGAGCTCCACGATGACATTAAAATAATGATCCATCTGGGTCAATATGGAGGGGAAACTCGAGTACAAGAGAACAAAACCTGCTCCAGTTTCACCAAAGTCCCAGAAGAAAAGAGAATGACAATGACTACTACTGATGGTATAACTCTAGTATGATAAAGTAATGTGGTGTGATCAACACAGAAACAAGGTACAACAATACATGTCTCAGCTCTGCCGATTTCCATTGATGCAAGTGCCATACATATGCAATAACATGCCGAAACTACATGAACATTGTATGACTGTGCACTTTACTAACCTCAGGGTGCTCCTCTCTCTCCCTGCTGAATAAGGGCTAATTTGTCATCCTCTCGACCACAGGAGGGCTTCTCACGTTGCACCTCTCCACCTTCACTATCCTTGAAAGACAACAAGTCCCCTGCTGTTGTTGCACAGTGTCTGGGTGTCTCTTAATGTCCCTTTACATCTTGTGGATCTGGTCACACAGCATCTCCTCCTTGGATTTGTTTTTGTCTCTCTGTTCGCTGCTCTGCACAATCTCTTTTCCCCTGCATCCTGCTCTCCTCTCTGTTACTAAATCTCCCTCTCTCTCTCTCTCTCTCTCTCTCTCTCTCTCTCTCTCTCCCCCTCTCTCTCTCTCTCTCTCTCTCTCTCCCCCCCTCTCTCTCTCTCTCTCGCTCTCCCCCTCTCTCTCCCTCTGCTTTTCTGTTTAGGCTTTCTGCAGGGGTAGCTGGGATCCTTCCGTGCCAACACTGCTGCTGGTCTCTGAGTGCTGATCTCCCTATCTAGGCTCAGCATTGGCTAGTGCAGAACCACATGTTCCTGTGCTGTCACCAACCAAAGACAAACACAGAGCCGTTCTTCATGGGACAGACAGAGCCCCCTGCTAAGAGCTTTGCTTAGCCCGCTCCAGCATGGGGGAGTGCCTGGGACATAAATCAAATGCCCTAGGTACGTCAACTGCAGCTCTTCACGCCGAAGAGAAAGGAGCAGCTGATATGGTAAACATATCCATAGTGGCTGCGTATGCCATCACTACCTCATAGAGTATAGCAATGTCAGTCTTATTAATTGTAAACTTATGAAGACCTTCTAAAGGCTTTATGTCATCCTTTGTTACATAGCCTACTGCATTAAATGGGTGGTGTTGGAAATATTGATTAATTTGGCAAACAGCTGGACAAATGAAAGCCAGTAAATAATGGTGCAAAGGTAAGCTTTGGCAGGCGTACACATGCAGCTAAGGACACACCAGGAAAACACTCACTCAATAATAATAATAATAACTCAATGTAATAATAGTCCTCTTACAGATGTACCTATGCACTTTAAATTATAAACAATATTTTCTTATTTCTTTAATACCCATAGGAATAGCATATTTCATTTGCAAACCTGAAGTGATAATGAATTTCTTTTGTTATATTTGGTCATATCTGCCCCAATACCTGTGCAGTAACATTGAAGTTACGGTAGTAACAGCATTGAATATAACATGGTTTACATAGTAATTAGGTAATAGCATATGAAGTGGAGCAGTTTGTGTTATTACACAAGTAGGAACCGTCCTTATTCATGCTGTATAACAGCATGTTCATACAATGTTGCTATGAGTGTTATTACATATTTAATTCACAGGTATTAGGCCAACTTAATATAGTGTCATACTGATTTCATTAATATATATGAAATATATATATATATATATATATATATATATTTCATATATATTAATGAAATCAGATTTGATGACCAGAGCAATACATCTGAAAGCTGTTAAACTGTTCACATTGGAAACATTATTATTATAATTCCTGCTTAAAAACACATTTAAAGTAGGTCAAAATAAGAACATTTAGAAAATAGCTCGTATTAAATTCATGAAATATATATATGGCAAGGGAGGCTACACTGTATTAAATAAGTGTACTACTCAAGTAGGCTATTTGCAAATATGCGTCCAATAGCCAGCTCAACGCAAATAAAATGAGCATATACAATGTTACACAAGATAGATGCGATGGTTAGGATGTGAAAGCAAGACTATGTGCGAATGGGGTTATTTTGTTTCAATGAAATCCCGCCTTTTGCAGTTAATATATACCAGCCCCCTATAGTGCGACCTCGCCTATCAGAGAGCAACACTGGGAGCGAGCGAGTAGCCTTGTCTCTGAGAGGCGGAGCTCGAGCGGCTCTATTTGGCGAGGCGCGTTCGTACTGAAAAGGAGCGCGTGAGTGGGCTGGAGCTTCGTGAGTGCCTTTGACTTCCCCGCTATATTGTGTGGAGGAGCGCTGCACACGTTGTTGTTGCACTCCGAAAATCTTGGTTAGAAATAGAATTCTCCTGTTAAAGGAGAACAAATATATACTAATCTAGCATTCTCTCTGAAGTCTGTTCTTACAGCTTGCGAAAAAAACATGTCGGCTTCGGCAGCGAAAGTGAGTAAAAAGGAACTGAACTCAAACCATGACGGAGCGGACGAGACCTCCGGTAAGGAATGGCGGCCTCCTGTTCACCGCCATTTTCACTTTCTTCATTAGTTCCACTGAATTGTACAAGTTCAATGCAAAAAAATGTACTAAACCTCTTTTTCCGTGCGCCGTCTTTCCATACGAACCTATCCGGTTGTGGGTTTAGCCCGGGTGGTCTGTAGCTAGTGATTGCGTAGCTCGGTAAGGTCTGTCCTACTCTACCCGGTGATGCTGAAGTGATGGAGGCCATGTTAGCTGGCTAGTTAGTTGGTAATGTGGTAGCTAGCTAGCAACATGTCTTTCTTTGCTAATGAGCCGTTTTAAAATGTTATCGAAAAGCCAGTGGTTTAAATGGCATACCGTAAATATTTGATTATATTCGTTTTTACTTTGAGTTCGTACGCTATTTGTGTAGCTGATGGAATGTAGCCAGCTAACTCTTGTTTCGTAGCTTTGACGAAACCACCGTGGCCCGATGCTACTTTGTTGTTGTGCACCCCCGCCATGATGAAGCAAGTTCATTTGAATTTGGCAACTATATGAATTTCTAACCACACAACGTTGATATGTTTTAGGGAAGTGGATCCACAGAGTAAACGGGTATTCGGTCATGATGAGTTTTATATATGTATATATATTTTATACGTATTGCATTATGCGGGCAGCTAGCGCTAGCCCATGTTGGAGATGGGGAACATTGAATGCAGTGTGCGGACTCCCACATTTAAACCACGCGGCCCTCGTCGACAGTAGCAGGAAACGCTGTTTGCGGGCTGCTCTGAACCCGCTGAATGGGAGAGAGGCAGCCATGGACACACGCATGTTGCATTAGTCAATCATTGCAAATATGTAGCGTGTTGTTTTGATTTTTGCCAACTTTTGCTTCGCCTTTAGTCAGATTGCGGTTCTTGCCTTTTCATGGCCCTAACATGTTTCTTGTTATGAGCGCAGGTTTAATTTCAGTATCATTTATTGGATTAGGGGTTTAGTCTTTTAATACCTAATTGTCTCGTGCATTCTCGGGTGTTTTTGTTGGTCTCTTATGAATATACTAATTTTAGACGTTGGTACTTGTTCTCAACAGAAAAAGAACAACAGGAAGCTATTGAACACATCGACGAAGTTCAAAATGAAATTGACAGGTATGCGTCTGATCAAACACGTTATTACGGATTATTCATGTTGTTGTAGCACATGTGTGTGATGTGTGTGTTCAATATAATTTCCCCTCAGACTGAACGAGCAAGCGAGTGAGGAGATATTGAAAGTAGAACAGAAATACAACAAACTCCGTCAGCCATTCTTTCAGAAGAGGTCAGAACTGATCGCCAAAATTCCAAACTTCTGGGTCACCACATTTGTCAACCATCCACAAGGTGAGCTTCAGCACACATTTTTGATATTAAGTTATCATCTTTGGATGCCTGGTCATAGATTCTGACTCGTGTTTTCTGTTTCAGTTTCTGCCCTTCTTGGTGAGGAAGATGAGGAGGCGCTTCACTACCTGACCAGGGTGGAGGTGACAGAGTTCGAAGATATCAAATCGGGCTACAGAATAGATTTTGTAAGTAATATAAACTATGAGGGGTGTCATTACAGTTTCCACTTTATTTCATTTATCTTTATTGACTCTGGTTTTGTGTATTTTAGTACTTCGACGAAAACCCCTACTTTGAAAACAAAGTCCTTTCAAAAGAGTTCCACCTGAACGAGAGTGGAGACCCATCCTCGAAATCAACGGAAATCAAATGGAAATCAGGAAAGGTATTGTGGGTTACTCTTCAAATGCATGATGACATTGCAACAACACACACACATGTGTGACATCTGATTTTTTTTTAATATATTTTTTTTTACATTACTATATAATTAATTAATTATATATTACTTTTCTGCTGAGAACTTATTTACAAGGAATGTGGTGTCTTACTTTGCTTATTTGCAAAACACTTGCCATTTTGTAAATATGATAAGCTATGGAATGCTAGTTTGTGATCTGTTATGTCGTTTCTGTTTGAAGGACCTGACAAAGCGCTCCAGCCAGACACAGAACAAAGCTGGCAGGAAGAGGCAACATGAAGAACCCGAGAGCTTCTTCACTTGGTTCACTGATCACTCCGATGCTGGGGCTGATGAGCTGGGAGAGGTCATTAAAGACGACATCTGGCCTAACCCCCTGCAGTACTACTTGGTAAGTGGTCTCCTGCTGTCTGTCGGTGTAGGCTTCGGTCACTGTATCATTATGGGATGAATTAATAAAAATGTGCTACATTTATGAGCAGGTCCCTGATATGGACGATGAGGAAGGTGATGGGGAAGACGATGATGATGACGAGGAAGGTCTTGAGGACATTGATGAGGAAGGTGATGAAGATGATGGGGAGGAAGATGAAGAGGAGGATGACGGAGATGATGGCGAAGTATGTTCTTAATAGTTAAAATGTCTTGTGACCCTACGGTATATGTTATTGCATATTGACGTGTGTGCGTGCTCAATGTTGATGATGCCCCTTTGTTGTTTAGGATGATGATGGAGAAGATGACTAAACCTGAAGACGACATCATCTACCCATACCCATTATTACTATTTCCCCCTATTTGGTTTTCCACCCATATTTGGGAGCAAGATTATTTTTTTATTTTTGTGCTTCTCATTTTGAAGCCTTTCTCCTGTCTGTGCCATGTTAAGTTTTTCTCTGACTCATCTAAATTCCATGGCAAAACCCTGCCTAGAATTGTACGTACCACCTCAGTCCCCACACTCATCAGAAAAAAATGAAAACCTACAAAAAATAGAATCAGCACGCCATCTTGAGTAGAGTTAAATAAATAGCAATTTATATATATATAATTTTCCTCCTGTTAAAGGTTGTGCGGTAAATGAACAAAAGCCATGGTGCAGTGACCTAGCGCTAGCAGACCTCTTCAGTTTTTATAATTTTTTTCAGTTGGGGAGTAGATCCCTTAAAAATAATGTTGTTTCCCCCCCCTTCCCTCCTGTGTGGTTAAAAATAAACAGATAGAAAGTACCAGCTCATTCCTATCACCTCTTGTAATGTTTGGGGTCAATGCTGGGGTAGGGTAGAGGATATCTTTAGGGTGTTGGGGAGGGTGGGTCTTTTGACACCATTACTATGGGGTTTGTTTTTTTGATTTTCATTGTATTGTTTTACAGACATCCATGAGATTTGAAATGACATTTTTAATAAAGACAAAATGAAAAAAAAAAAACTGAAAAAAAATGCTTGTAAATTTCGGCCCCCACTGCTTCATGGAAAACGACCTGTTAACTCATGGAATTTACATCTAATCACCTTTCTTTTCCGCTGGGGAAAAAAATGAATCTGTTTTAAACTTAAGGTGTTAAAGTTGCTTTGTTACAATAAAACGTAATGTGTACACAGACGTGTGTGACTATTCTAACCAACCATAAAGGAAAAGTAATTTAATTGACAGTATTACGAACATTTGTAAGAAGTGGCTGTGAAGAGACTACCTTTTGGCCTGTTTATCCTGTTAAATTGTAGCTAAATGTTTTGTAATGACATTGGTTTAGTATTGTATATAGAATGATACAATTGGTCATTGTAATTGCCACACATTTATTAAATATACCTTCATTTGATTAAGTTGTTGAAAATGCAATTGGCATAGAAATACATATTTTGTGGCAGTGGCTTGGGATGCAGTGGACATGTCAGCTTCTGAACGATTTAGGGGTTATAAGAAGTCTTGATGCAAAGTTTTCCTGCAGCAATCGATGAGTGATGAGAGCCAAAAAAGTCTGTTCCGATGCCTCGAACTCTTTTTCAGTTACGGTCTTCGGCCAGTCACTGGGTTGGAAAGCCCATCCTGGAAAAAAGAAGATCAGTGGTCAAAACGTAACATTTCAGTGAGAGAAAAGCTTTACTTTTAAGAGACGTCTGATCATGAAACGGAACATGGGAAATCAAACTTAATTCCCAACCCACCAAGATGTGTGTTACATCGTGGACAAGTGGCCATTGTCCAGGAGTATCCAGGATACCAGGTGAAGTGTTTATCCGCCGGCCAGTGCTTCACCACGTCTGCATTTCTGAAAGTCATAACTTCATATTGGTAACCTTGGGGGTTTTCGAACAGCTGGACAGGGATCCTCCTATCCCCTAGAACCGTGTCATTTCGATGAGAGAGCGCGAGCCGACTAGATATAAAGTTGGCATCTTTCTCAAAAGCCAATTCATGTCCACAAGCCCTGCATAGCAACAAATTACCGGCCCCCTCGGCAGCACATGCTTCAATGAGTTTAAAATCGCTCAGTATAATAATTACGAAATACCAAATAAGTGTATGCAGCCTATCAGTTTCTGATAGTTCAGAGCTTTGTGTCAGTTTACCATGCATTGCTGAGCCTACGTTGCTTCCTTGCTGCAACTCATAGGAAGAGCACTCGTATATTCAGGAAATGGATACTACGAGCCCAAGACAGAAACATATTTAGACTTTTGGGTGTTCTGAGCTTTCGAGTTGATCGTACATGTTGCTTCAACGGCTTAATAACGTTACGGCCAATTCATATTGATTGATTTTTATATAATTTAAAATAATTTTGATTTGATTTTGTTCTCGATATTCATTTTATAAAGCTTCGCGTAAACTGAAAAAATGGAATGTCGTCTGTCGAGAACGAATTCCAGTAACCGATAAACTCACTGCGCCATCTGTCGGTGGGAGGAGCCAAACTGGACATCTCGCGGAAAGATTGCTTGTACGCGTTGCTACTGGTAACGTGTAGTAGAACGTGGGTCCAACGAGTGTTGTCCAATCACAGAGCGATATCTTTAGAAATCTGTTACGAATTAGCCAATCAGTCGCATGTTGACCGATACGATCGCCTAGCTCGCGTTTACCAAACAAGTTTGTAGCCAAGGAAGAACGTCGTACAAAACTGGCAATTACGAAGAGGGAACATCGCATATTATTATACCTTTATTTGTTTTAACCACATGTACATGCTAGTCTAGGTTATGTGTGTTTTTGGTGTGCATTCGATCGATTTGTGTTGCTTGAAAGAGAAACACTGTCTAACGTTGGCTAGAAGTATTTAACGTTAGTGTTATTAAACAATGAAAACGCGTGATCCATCACCGCCTTTGCACGTACACGTGTCAGAGACGACACCTGTGCATGTTCACCTGAAGAGGAGTCAGAAGAGCTGCCCTGCCAAGGCATCACAGGTTACACAAAGTTGTTTTCCACAAGACAACATTATGTGTTCGGTATAATTGTATGTACTGTATCATCATCAGGCTTCTGGTTGCTTCAGCATTTTCAAATCAAGTCAACTGTTCTGTCTGCAGGTGACAGTCAAAGAAGTGGGGAACCTGCGTGCCACTGCCAGAGTAAAGGCCCGCGCACCCTGGATACCCCCAGGCACAGTCTCAACTCGGAGAGAAGCCTACAAGTGGGAGGTCTCTATAATAAGACAATCAACATTGCTCAGATTTTACAATGCCCGTAGCTCAATATTTAATGAAGAGAAAACTATACTTAATTTCTTTTACAGGGGCCTTCTTACTGTCTGGAGATCACATCTGGGCCACTGGCTGACCCCTCCCGATCCCCAATGCAGTTGGCTGACCTGTCTGTTGATGATGAGGATGAGCAAGAGGCGATGCAGGGCCACCGTAGCAAATATGGGAGGAAGATTGACAGTCTAATGATGGATGTTGGGTCACCAATGAATGAGGTACGATAGTTAATAATGTATTGAGTGCAAAATCCATTTAATGCCCATCTCAAACATTCAACATTATTAAAACCTACTACAAATTTGTAACAATACAGAGCTTATACAGAGTCTGTGAGTTTTAGGAAATTCCGCTGTATCATCCCTGTTTGTTTGCATACAAATGTCTATTAAGCAAATAAAGTCAGCGTGTGGCAACTTTGAGTGATCAGGTAAAGCTGCGGAAGAAGGAGTTTCTACTTGAGCGCTAGTCCGAATGTCTGAGTGCATGTTGGTGTGTTATCAACGAGCAGGAAGACAGGCTGGTGGAGGCAACCAAAGACCTTGACATGAGAGAACGAGAGAACAACAGCCCCCGTCACCCCCTGATGAAGATAGGGGAGACTTGCCACAAGTGCGGACTCCTTCTTTGATATCATATGCACATTTGTCATTCAATAATCAAGCCTAGATTTTGTAGGCAATCTAGTGAATGAAAATATAGCTGGGTATAATAAGATTTAACCAGTCAAGCCCTACTTTGTGTGTGTTGATGTCATCATTAACCCTCCCACGGAAATTCAGCAGGCCTGAATTGGAGTCCCTTCAAAGTGAGACAGACATGCTGCTAAGGAAACTAGTAGAAGCAGAGATTGATGGCATGGCAGTGGCCACACAGTTAACATCCCTGAGAGAGACCATGGGTAGTGTGAAAAAGGTCAGTTTAATACAAGAACCCACATTATTGAATAGCTACTCATTTTTGATATTGGCACAATAGCTTTTTGTCCTCTCTCCTTGCTGTAGGATAAGCGATTGTCAAAGACGGATACTACCCTGCTTGGGCGTCAGCAGGAGTTGTTGGTGAAGAAGATAGAAACGTTTGACAGCACAAACCGCGTCCTCAGAGAACTCCTCAGAGAGTTCCATGAACGTGAGGTAACTTAACTTCTGCTCTCCTTTTCCCCAATACACAGACTAGATTCAAACAGGACTGGTTGTTTTGTTGATGTAAACAACCAATAAAGATTGTGCTTTCATGTATTGATATAGACAGAATCTTTGAGGATGTCCGAGCAGAGACGTGATCTACTGCAGAGACTGGCCAACACTGAGACAGAGAAAATGGTGTGTATTTAACACACACACACACACACACACACACACACACACACACACACACACACACACACATGTTCCATCACCATGTGCTTTGTTGGTCATTAATTCATATTCAATTACTTAAGAACAATTCATGTAATTACTTTGGTGCATATCCAGGGTCATAGGCATATAGTAAACTGTTGTTGCTCTATTTCTCTTTCAGCGTCTTTTGGCAAAACTCAACAACAAAGAGAAGGAAGCCATCAAGCTTGCTGTACATTTGGATTCTGAAAAGGTCTGCTAGGATGCTGAACATGTCATGTGTTAGAAACGTATGACTTCTTGACCTGCGATAGATTCCCAACATTTGATGAAGAGAGTAATCATGATGGCTTATTTATTTAATATACATTTGATAGGTGCTCACAAATGGCAGCTTACATTTACTTAATCTCTTATCCCCTACACATGGCAGGACAACGTGAAGACCACTGAAGAGCTGTCCAAAGTTCTGGAGTCAACCCGTAGTCATCTCCAAACGCAGCTACGCAGCAAAGAGGCTGAAAGTGACCGTCAAGTTGCCCAGATTCAGGTATGTATCAAGGTGTATGTGCCCACAAAACCTTTTTGGGGCTAATTATACCTATATACGATAGATCAAATGTATTAATGTGTACCTCTAAAAAGTGCAGAGATTCCCTCCGTTTTTCATAGTATCTCTGATTAATTCACTACCTGATGAATCCATTCCACCTAAAAGTATCCATTTGACCCAAAATGTAATCATCTGCTCCCCCTGCTGCCCTTTAACACTCTTCCCTACCTGGAGCAGAGGATGGAGCAGACCCTGGAGCAGCAACAGATGGAGACACATGCATTGCTGGAGCAACTTCAGGAGCTGAAGCACCAGAGTGAGGAGGATAAACACAATTTGAGGCAGAGGACCCAAACCCTGAAGCAGCGGGCAGAGCAGGGCGAGGATTCAATCAGGCATCTCTCTACACAGCTGCTTGAGAAGGTTGGACACTTGCCACACTGTAGCCTTTTTAGATCTATTTCTAAAATGCATGAGGCTCTCTCACAGGATGACTTGTGATGCTGGGTCAGAAAGATGATTGGTGGATTTGATGCTATGAAAATAGTAAATCACAGAGGTTTGTGATAAACCTATATTTTTTTTCTGCTTTACCATTTAGAAAAGAATACAATAAACAGTTGTGAAACACATTAAATGGTCCAAGTGTCACAGTGCACATTGTGTTGGTGTCACCATTTAGGACAGCCAGTTGGCAGAAGCCGTCACCACAGCTGAGGACTGGTGTGCTCGCCACTCCAAAGAGATGACTGCTAAGAGCCAGATTGAAATGGAAATAACATTTCTTAACAAGTGAGTGGTTGTGACTAGCTATCATGAGGTGTTGGTAAATACCACGTTATTTCAGGAATGGTGTATTCCTCATAGATATTCCCCCATTGTTGTTAAGATAACATAATAATAATGTAATAGTCATGTACAATGTGTGTATGTTTTTTGACACTGCTTTTGAGCTGTACCGACAACAAATTCCACCGACCTAAGTTGTGTGGTCATTAAACTATTCATTCTATTCATTCATAACATAACATAACATAACATAACATAGCCGTGTTCATGGATGCAGATTAAGACTAATCCTAGACTAAAAAGCAAAAATTGCAAGTGTGATTTAATCCTGGACTAGGTTTAAGCCTTTTCTGTGAAACCAGCCGTATATGTTCTATGCTGTGTCTGTGTGCAGTCAGGTGACAGAGCTGACAGCACAGTTACACAGTGTGGAGGGGAAGGCTCGCGCTGAGAGGGAGGGTCTCCTGGACCAGCTGCACCACCGCACCTCCGACAACACCACCAACAAACTAGAGAATCAGAGACTGAAGGTGAATAAATCCGTTTTTGAAGACTTGGTGTAATCAGCTGCATGAAATAAAACATTGAATTTGGAGGATAACATGTTTGAGTGTTGTTGTTTGATTGTTATTTTGTTTTGTGTGTTTCTTCTTTTTTTCAAGGCTGCCCTGATTGCAGGAGAGGAAAAGCTCACACAGTCCCAATCTGATGTCAAGCAGTTTAAGATTACAGTCAAGCAGCATGAAAGCCAGATGGACAAGTATAAAAGCAAGGTATAATCAACCTACCAGAATGTGGACTGTATCTTTATAACGTTGAGCCAGGGGTACTACATTTTTCTATATTAAGAAATGATAAGTGACATGATGATAAGCGCCTTGTGGCCTTCATTGTGCCACAGGTTCAGAAGGCCCGCTTGGAATCAGAGGACTACTGCTTAAAGCTGGAGATGGCGGAGAGAGCAGCGCGGGACATTAAAGTCACCCTGGAGAGGGAGATCGAGCTGGTCAGGAGGCAGTTACTGGGGCGCCTGAGAGAGCTGGAGCCTCTGCCTGAGATGCTAAAGCGCTCTGAGTTACAACTGAGAGAAGCTCAGGAACAGGCACATGCTCAGGAGAGGAGAAACACGGAGCAAAACGGTGCCCTCTCTGAACTCCGAAACAAGGTATCGTAATGTGCACTCATACATGTACAGTAGTTTGTCTGATCACAGAAAAAATGATCCATTCTAAGATTGTATACAAGACGTGTCCTTGAGTGTGTTTCTGTGCAGGCGGAGCAGCATGGCTCTCGGGTGGAGACCTTTCAAGAGAAGAACTTGCTTCTACAGGAGGAGAACAAGCATCTGAAGCATAAGACAGAGACTATAGAGAGGTAGGACATCAATGTCCAATAGTGAGCACAGGAAGAGAGAATATTGCTTATGATGTTTCGCAATGGACAATGATCACACACAGGTCCGTGTCCTTGATGTTTCTTCTTGTTCATGTGATGACTCTTGTTCTTGAATTCAGAAAACTAGAGGAGGCCAACTCAAAGAATAGAGATATGGTCCAGGTTATTGGCAAGCGGGAGAACACCATCCACAGCACACAGCAACAACTAGAGGAGCGGGCCCGGGAGTGCAGCATCCTCTCCAAACAGCTGGAGCAGGCCCTGGAGGACACTCAGATACTGGTCTGTCTGTTTCCGTTATCTTAGTTCTGTACATTACATTGATCAAGTTTACATTCTGAATGAGTTTGGAATTCCTTGTGAGGATTCTCTAAAGTTTTGTTGATGTTTTCCAGGTGGATCAGAGTCGGGACCGGGCTTTATCCAAAGAGAGGTCCTCCCAGTCCAAGGCTCTGGAACTGGAAAGCCAGCTGGGCCTCACAAGAACAGAGATGGGCCAGTTACGCAGAGGCAAAGAGGATGTGAGCAAGATATTAACTGAAATGTTTTCTGTGTAGAGTAATGTATGGTCTCAGCACCATACAAAGATTACTCTGCAGTAACAATGAACATGGTTACAATGAAAACCATTGTTAAATTTTGGGGCATTTAGCAGACGCCTTTATCCAAAACAACTTACAACAAATACATTAAGTAAGTGAATCGTCTATCCATCAGTCATCATAAGAAATATTAATCTATGCCAAAACCAGGGGCCATTGGCAGCTACAATGGTAGAAGAAGGAAGAATTATTTATTTAATTATTTTTATAGTAGATAAACTGTACAGGGGGGGTAGTGGGGATGACGAGGTCTTTTGGAGGGACAGTTCAAATGTAGCCTGAAGAGACAGGTCTTCAATATACGGCGGAAGATAGGTAGTGACTGATTGTAACCACTTTCGCCCAAATATGATTTCTTTGCAGATGGAGCGACGATTCCAGAGTCAACTGAAGAACATGAAGGACCGACTGGAGCAATCAGACTGTACAAACCGCAGCCTGCAGAATTATGTCCAGTTTCTCAAATCCTCTTATAGTAATGTGTTTGGTGACTCTGGCTCGGCACAAGCTCGGCTCACACACCTATTTGATTAAATGTCCTTTTTACATTTAGCAATGTACTGCTTGAGTTGATTATGTATTATGTATACATTTTTTTGAAATTCAGATGAAATGTAGATGTACAAGGAAATAGTAATAAAGTGCTGAAATGAAATGGACTGACTAAATGTTCTCTTTCATCAAACACCATAAACACACACTCATAATATCTACATATAATATCATCAGTAATCACCTTTTGTTATTTTACACACGAGATGGCAGTTTTACGTATCGGAACTCACTATAACCGGAAAGGGAGCACCAGGGAGTGCAATTTAGGTAACACCGCCCAATGCAGCAATTGTTTAAATTTAGCATAGACGCTACTAACTTCAAAGTGTCTGTCGTGTGTTTATTTACACGCCGACATGCCTGCTGAAAGTTTACGGTGGGACACATTGGAGGCCTTGAAAAACTCAACAAAAGGAAGACTCAAATACAACCCAGACTGGCTCGAAAAGGGGGAGGTAATGAACGTTAGCCACTTCTTGCTAGCTAGCCAACTATTTCAAAATTGCTACGCATGATGCGTTGACAAAACACGAAGCAGGAAAATCACAAATATGAGTACCTAGCTAATGACATGCTACACATTGACACGTCTACCGTAGTTCACTTCAATTAACTGGCTGACATTGTTTGAAATAAGAGATTCAGAGATGATACAACTTTCTCATGTCCTCTACAGGATATTTTGTCAGGTTGCAATGGACCCCCCAGTTTGTCCCCGCTCTCTGGGCTCATCCTGAAGAGGCTCAGCCCTCGACCCTTACAGAAGACCTGCTCTTTGGGATCTGACTCCCGCGATCCAAGTCCAGGTTTATCTGAGGAGGCTCCAGTGTCACGCTCCTCCGCCAGCCCCCTCCCTTCAGTCATTGCCCAGCTCTCTCTCTCTTCTCCACCACAGGTCCCCCTGTTAAATAAGGACGAGGAGCAGGTAACTCTTCCACTCTGTCATATCTATAACGATCACATTAATACTCCCTCTGTATATGTTCGTATCTGTGCATACTAAATAACCTGTCTTCATACCAATCTGCAGCAAATTGTTGATGATGAGGAAAGTGCCTCAAATCCCAGCTGTGAACTCAGCCCTGTCTCCAGCCCCTCTCCTCCCCCGACCATCTCTCTGCTGTCTCCTAGAGCAACCCAAATGGCAGGGTGCATACGCATGTGTGAGGAGAAACATCGCGCCAAGGCCAAGGTAGCATATTTTGTCACATATCATCTCTGACACTACACTTAAGTATGCAGAACCTGTTGTGTGGTGTTGAATATAATGTGTGAGATATGTAGGATGCCTTATGTAGTGCTGTGAATCCTCTGATGTAGATGGAACTGAGTCTGAGGCAGGAGCTGCAGGAGCGCCTTGTGGCCTCTGTGGCGAGCCGGGAATCAGAACAGCTCAAACGCTTTGAGGAGTTAATGGAGCTGAAGCAGAGGCAGGAGTTCCAGAGTATGAGGGACATGATGGACCGAGAGTATGCACGGCTTATTTACCTCTGAAATATGACCACCTTAATTTTCACTCACCAGTATGCAAGTCGCTCTGACAATGAATATGTTATGTCAAGTATCGTCATTGATTTTTCTTTTTTCTTGTTCGGAAGAACACAAGAGAGTATTGGGCGCCAAGAGAAGTTGAAAGAAGAGCACAGACACAGGATGAAGGTATCATAATAGTGAATTCATGTGTACAGTTGAGCAACTGGAGATGGTCCAGGTCCAGGTTGAATAACCCCCCCCCCCCTCCCCCTCACAGATCCTGAACCTGCGTCTGAGGGAGGCGGAACAGCAGCGCTTGCGGGAGGCTGAGAATGAGCGGCAGAAGCTGGTGGATGGCAGGGAGAGGCTGCGTACTCTCAATGCCATCCAGGAAGAGATTCTGCAACTCAACCAGCTCCTGGAACAAGCCACGCCCAACCAGGCAGCCCCGGCTCCTAATCGCACATCTTACATCACCCGCGGCAACCAGCTTTGCTCCCAGGTGTCAGAGGTGGTTCACACGACAGCTGAGGTCAGTTCTGCCCTCTTTATCACGATTGTCTATTTTTGTTGGATATTAAGTAAACCACTACTACTAATGGTGGAAATACTGTCTGTGAGTATTATCAGAGTATAGAGAACATAGTTTTTGTCCCTGCTCTGGTTGACTGTTGGGAGTGCGTTCATGCAGGGGGCATTTCCCAGTATGGAGGACATGACGGCGGCCGAGCGGGCGCTGCATGAGATGAGGTCACTGATCAGGGTGATGCAGGAAGAGGCTGCCCAGGCCCAGGAGAAGAGAAAGAAGGGTCTGGAGGAGGAAGAGGAGCGCAAGAAGCTGGCAGAGCTGCAGGCACAGCAAGAGGAGCAGAAGAAGAGTGCTGCTCTATCAGCTAAAGAGAAAGCACGAAAAAAGGGTGAGGAGAGGGAGGATAAGGGGGTTGAAGGAAAGTAGAGCCTGGAATATCTTTGAATGCCAATAGTTTCAGCTATGTTATTGGTTATTGATTAGGACGTGAACAAGGGAGCTAAAACAAGTCTGTTCATTCAACAGGTTTGCAGTGTAAAGCTGAGGAGAGCACCCTGAAATGGTACCGGGAGCTGCAGGACTCGGCTAACCAGTGTGCACAGTCCTTTGAAACCCTGAATAAGACAAAGGATATACAGGTTGGCTGAAACTGTTTATAGATGCATAATTTTTGTTGTGCTGGTGGTAGAGAAATTATAAGTCATGCCCTAGGAAAAATGATATTGTACCGCACACGTTATCATTAACATTTGCATAACGTAAGCTGTATTACAGATGAAGTGCAATATTTTTTTTTTTTATGTTCAGACAAAGAAACTGAGAATGGAGTTACAGAAAGCAGCTACCATCCCTGTCAGCCAGATCTCTAGTATCTCAGGTATGTGTTTGGGTTATGGAGAGTGGCCTGATGGTGGATGTGTAAAGTGCATTATTAGATTACAGCTGGTGACCCGTTGACTCACAGAGGGTCACGTTTGGTCATTGCGTTCTTGATCCTGATGATGTCAACCATTTCTACAGACTAATTAAAGGAGATATTAAGATCGTCACTGTGGTATGTATGTGTGTGTGTGTCCAATATGCAGGGTCACAGCTCAGAGAAATCTTTGAAAAGATCGACAAGCTGTTGTCTGGACGATCAGTGGTGTCAGGAGGGAAGTCTGTCTCCACCTCCCAGCATCCCAATGGCCTGGACTTTGTGAGCTACAAACTGGCCGAGAAGTTTGTGGTGAGTCTGCTTGACACTGTGGACACAGGGCTAAAGGTGTCATTTGTTACAATAGCCCCGTTTTGTTATACTGCGCTATGTGCCAGGTGAGCCAACTGACAAACCCTAACCAGTTGAAAAGCGTACACAGCTAGAAGCACCTGATATGGTGGGCAATCAAATCGAATGTAATCTGACAACTGGCAACTGTTGAAATTTGGTTTTTGATGTAGTACCTATGTCTAATGTTCACTATGCTATACAAGGTGCAAATAATTGTAGCTTCTCACTTTCAAAGATTGTTTCCCTGTCGATATGTATCTCCAGAAACAAGGCGAGGAGGAGGTGGCGTCCCATCACGAGGCTGCCTTCCCCATCGCTGTGGTGGCTTCTGGAGTGTGGGAACTCCACCCTAAAGTGGGAGACCTCATCCTTGCCCACCTTCACAAGAAGTGCCCTTATTCAGTGCCCCACTACCCCCCCATGAAGGACGGCACAACAGTAGAAGACTATCAGAGGTCAGTGACAAACGAGTGTTTCACGACGCAAAGAACAAGCTCATGAACCATGAATTGAGGGAACATTGTCATTTTGTTTTGGGTACACACCTATGTTAGTTTTTTTTATCATCCCACTTCTATTCTCTGTGCAAATGTGGGTTCTATTTTGGCTTCTTCTCTGGCTGAAATGTGTTTTCCCTGTTTTCCTACCAGAATTTTAGGCTACCGAGTAGAGGACACCGGCGTGGAGGCTCAGGACAGCTTTCTGAAGAGGATGTCAGGAATGATCCGGCTCTATGCTGCCCTCATACAGTTGAGGTGGCCTTATGGCTCCAAGCAGGGGGTATGGGCAATCTTTATCACGCTTAACGTTCAAATCAAGAGCTTGTGCTGTTCACATAACCGGTCGGTGCTTGCTTATACCTCAAACTATGTCACAAACTCTTTGCTCACTGTACAGTGTTCACTTTAACCCTAGTACCCCCTCCTTGTATCATATTGTTCTGATCTTTGACATATTCCGATACCCCCCCTCCAGCCTGACCCACATGGGTTGAACCATGGTTGGCGCTGGCTGGCTCAGATGCTGAACATGGAGCCCCTGGCGGACGTCACTGCCACGCTGCTGTTTGACTTCCTAGAGGTTAGTCCTGTCTTTGATGTTGTGTCTGTCTTCATAGATCTATGGTCTCCATAAACATATTAATGCCAACTGGTCACTGATTTCTGCTGTCCTCCTGTTCCCATTAGGTCTGTGGCCATGCCCTGATGAAGCAGTACCAGGGTCAGTTCTGGAAGCTCATCCTGCTCATCAAAGAGGAGTATTTTCCAAGGTACCATCACTATTCACAGCATCTTAACTTTTTTTTACAATACAATTAGTTGTTTGTTTGGTTTTCTTTGGACACTCTCTCACCCATGACCCCTCACATGTCCTTCCTCCTCCTTCAGGATCGAAGCTGTCACCAGTACAGGGCAGATGGGCTCCGTCATGAGACTCAAGCAGTTTCTGGAGGTGAGTGAGCTGCAAGGCCCAGTGTACTGCAGTACATGTAGCAGTTGTGAAGTAACAATTATGAATTGTCCTTGAAAACAAAATTGGAACTGAGTAACCGTGTGCTGTCTTCGTCTGCCCCCTAGAGTTCATTAAGAAGCAGGCAGATCCCTGCTCCTAAAGGCCAGCTGAGCTCCTCTTTCTGGAGATCCTGAGTGGAGAATTGATGGGATTGTTGTTACACTGAAAAAAGAAAGTATATGCTTCAGGAGGTACCAAGGCTGCATGCCACAAGTCTCTGGAACCAAGTTGACCCAAGAGTTAACTCAGTGGAAAACCTCTGTCCAGTAGTGGAAGTTATAACTGCAAGGATGCACTATCCTATACCTCTAGATAATTGCTTGTGTGTATGCTTACTGTCTAACATGCCCAAATCAAATTATTACTTTCCTGTCATGCTTTTTCCCCCTCAGGCTTTTTAAAATATGCTATTTGTGGTAAAGCGAACTACAAAGTAATCATTGAGTATTTTCCCCCTCTTTCTCTTGTTGTCTCTCCAGGATCATGTTCATGATGATGAATATGGCTGCTTGTTGTCAGTACTGAACGATCCAAATATTTTTCAATCATATTTTTCCATCCACCGAATGTGATTTTTAGTTTCACCAAATTTCTTTGGAATTACTTTCAGATTTGAAACCATTGGATATCTTGGAGTGATCGCAATTTTGTTAATCGAAATTACTTGGGTTACCTGCATTTTTATTATTTATTACTTTTTAGATTGGGTTACTTAATCATGACATTCACTATTCAAGCTGTCAGTGTTATGTCATAGGTAATGGAATGCAGTCTACATATACTTGTTTATATTTTGTACATTGGCATGTAATTTGCTATTTGTTTTTGTTATATAGTGTGAGATTTTAATTGCACAATTCCTTGTCTGAATTGGTACTGAGCTGCTGTTGAAGTTATTTGGAAAATAAAGAGAATTCTAAAGAGAATACAGGAGTATGTAAATAAGTATGAACTAGTTTTATCTCTTGCTCTGTGGAAATTGAATGTTGTGCTTCATGCAAAATACAACAATATACCTGGCAATAAACATGAGACATTCTGTTTTTGTAATTTATTCAACCTTTTTATGTATTTCAAACACCAGTAATTAATCAGTGTACACTACCAGTCAAAAGTTTTTTGAACACCTAAATTCTTTGTTTTTATTGAAAGTGTCATCAACAAATCACTCAATAAGTTGAATTGAGTCCATCTTAATGCAAGGATAATAGTTGACGTAGTTTTGGAATTAATACCAATTTATAGGGTCTGCATAGGAATCAATTACACACTGTAGATGAGGATGTCACTACCAACTCAGCAAATGTCATGATTTTCTCTTGATCCTGACAAAAACACCCTTCCCACGAGAGATGGTGGAAACTGCATTGCATGTGCTGGATTTGCACTCAACTTAATGCTTTGTATAAGCAATAAACACATGACAACCTGATCCACACAATTGATTTCTATGCAAATCAGAGACCCTATAAAAACAATATGAATTCCAAAATTACATTAACTATTATCCTTACATTAAGATGGACTCAACTAAACTTATTGAGTGATTTTTGCATTTAAGCTACATTTCTATTAAAAAATGAAAAATTGAGGTGTGTTAAAACTTTTGATTGGTACTGTATACATTGGTCAGATGTTGATTGGTACTGTATACATTGGTCAGATGTTTAAGCACACTAATTCCAACCAGACTTTACTGTAGTTCACTTGTATGTCCAATACAACACCCCCAAATGATAACCATTATCTCTCACTGCACACCCAGCGACATCCTGCAGAACTGAGAAACAGAAAATCTGAAAAGTAATAAATAAGCAATTTGGCCACGCCAATGTGGTACAATATTTTGTCACATTATACAAATTAACACTTCTGGGCTTGCCATGATTACTATGGAGGAACGTAGAGGTAGACATCTATTGTCCTCCATTAAAGAATAACACTATATTCATAATGCATAACAAGTGTGTATTCTCTAGAGTAGTATGGAAGAAATAAAACCCAGAAGGATAGCAGACAGAACTGTAATTTGATCAAAACCGTTATCAACATGCTAAGACTGCATGGTGGTATGGTATTCAGCATAACTAATGTTGAGCATTCATCTGCAATGTAAATTCCCAGCTGCTAGTATGGTCTTAACTATTTGTCACACAGATACCACAGTAACCAAGGATCTAAATCTAAATGGCTGCTACTGCTAGCTTCTACCAGTTTATTGAAGCAAATCAATGTATGTAAATCAATGTGTTGCATTTTCACAGGAAATACTTTAAGAGGTACAAATTTTGCTTAAACCACATTGGAATAGTGCTTTTCTGTGAACTGAAGCAGGAAGACAAACCAGGAAACCATTTGTCCATCTATCAGATTACTTTTCCTTAATGTAATCGCTTTCCTATCTCACGACATGGGCTGATTCAGCCTTTGAGGGCTGTAATGCCATTGTTTCACATCTCCTGCCCAGGTTGATGTGCTGAAGAGAGTCAGTTGTGGCCCTGGTGGTTAAGGGCAGCTTTCTCCATGCGCTTGTACCAGCTTTTCACCTTGGTGTTCTCCATCATGTCATCAAAAGCCTGCAGGCCCTCCATCACTCTCAGGACCCCGTACACTGCCTGCAGAGGTTCAAATGGCCAGAAGAGACAGAAGTCATTAGAAAACACACTTTAGCTATAGTTTGCAAAATGCATGAATAATCATTCATCATCAGCAAATCTGTTTGTAAAGTGTGTGACAGAACAGAGTTGACAGTTTTATAAACCACATCATAGATGCCACGCTCTTACCAGGTCAGCTAGATTGGGGTCGTCTCCACCCATGAACCCCCTCTTCTTGCCGATGGCAGCCACCCAGTCATTGACAGCCTTGTACAGATCCTGTCTCACGTCATCTTGCAGGTTGTGTCTGAAGAATCAAACATGACTTGATGTAAACATAGAGGAATGCAATGTGATTATTCAGATAAATCTATATTAAGCATCATACAAGACATGCAGGCAGTTGCTGCATACAGAAGGCTTACAATTACGAAAAAATGTCTGTCACCCACCTACTTTTCAGTCTTTTTGCGATGACAAACATGGCAGCTGCTCCAACATACTTTGCAAAGAAGCCCTCGACAGTGCCAAACTTGCCCTCGTGTACAATGTAGTCAAATGAAGCCAAGGCCTCTCCAGTGGTTCGGTACACATTAGGTGAGATCAGGTGCACCAGCCAATCATCTGCCCACTTACGCCATTTCATCTCCTCTCTGAAACAGACAGATTGGCAGACAGAGAGAGGGGGATTTAATATACATTACATGCACGCAAATTAGTTTTCATTAGGCTCTTGTAATGAAAGTTATGTCTTTAATGGGCTTAGAGCAGGCAGTCATTCTGTCTTTAATGGGCTTAGAGCAGGCAGTCATTCTGTCTTTAATGGGCTTAGAGCAGGCAGTCATTCGCTGGCATTTGTTCACCTACTTCCTAGAGTCTTTCTCTGGATACATCAGCTGAGCCTCATCTTCAGACAACATCACCCAGTATTTGTTGCTGAACTCCGTCACCTCCTTCCCCTTCTCATTGACAGACTTCAACTCTGGGTAGCAGTGGAGAATCTCAGATATGTTTTTTCCCCTGTGGAGAAATGTCATGATTAAAAGCCTGGAGCATTAAACAAGTGATCATGTTACAAACATAAAGACAACTCACTGAGTGGTGACTACTTACTTGCTGCTCAAGTAGGTCTTCAAAGCACTGATTATTACAGAAGAATCCTTCAGTTGCTGATGGATAAATGACACAAAGAGGAAGAGGAACATCACAGGTCAAACTCATCATGAGAATCCCTGCCAACCAATGCCTCTAGTGCCAAGTCATGACAAAGCCGCCTGATGCCCCCCCATGCTTACCACATCACCATCCACCATCAGGATTGGGACTTTCCTGTAGGTTGACCATTTTATTTCTTTTCTCATAACGGGATTGACCTCCACAATCTCGTATGGAAGGCCATGGTAGTCCAGGAATGCTCGCACTTTACTGCAGAATGGACAAGTCTTGTACTGGTAGAGGGTCAACTTCACGCTGCCCTCGGAAACCTGGAGATGGGAGAGTTAATGAGTGAAGTACAAATTCACAGTGGCAACATTCCGTGACAAGCAACAACACAAAATCACAAAAAATCAGAGAGACAGTTGACATTTCGTGAGCTTAGAATTATAAGGTTCTATCTCCGTTTAGGGCAGTTCAGAGATATTGAGCGTCAAAGTTGTTACATTCCATTATGTTTTGTGAGATGGAACCTTTGTATTTTATGAATTACTAACTCAAAAATGTCAACATTTTAAAAATAACACCACACAGGCATTAACAAATACCTAATGGATCAGATTATGTAAAAAAAACTAAATTTTGACAAACATGGAGATAGAACCGTATAATTCTAACGTCACGATTTGACAAAATTAAATCTAATCCTTACCGTCACCTCTTCTTCAGCCAGGTGACGTTGGACAGAGAACTTGATGGTCTGGTACAAGCCGAGCCCACCGCCCAGCAGAAACGCACAGCCCAGTATCCTGCTGCCCTGCAGAGGGGCCGCGAAGAGCATGTTGGATCGGAATCCGACACCGCCACTTCCATAAGCCCGGCTGGACCCGTGCAGAGAGACCCTCGGAACCAGGGAAGATATGGAACCAGGACGGCATGATGGAGACTCTAAAACACGCCAGCCGACCTTACCGAGTGTTCTCGCACAGGCAGCTGCCATCTTGCTTTTACATAAACTCCCAGAATGCTGCTGTGTGTGGGTGAAGGACTCGTTCAAGAACATCGTATTGCTGCACGTGCGCTTTTGAGACTTCAAGGGGTGCGTTCAAGAGCATACATTTTTTTTATGCGGTCGAGGTCACGCGTGAGTTCAGTGCTTGGACCACATCAGATGGATAGATCAGATGACAATAAAGAAAATGTTTCGCTCGGCGTAGAAATTCTCGTGAAGAACACGACCATAATTGCAACGATGCATTTGATATAATCACGCCATCGAATACTTCATCAGTGATCAATTGAGTCAGAGGGGATTGAACTGCACCGTTGCTCGATGTGAGGTACATAAAGCAAGATGACAGGCAGTGTAATAATATGCCTTTCTTTTGCATTATAGTTGGTCCGCTTTTTTTTCTTATGTAAAGTAATCCCTCTCCCCTTTAACATTTCAGTGGGAATAATCATAAAAATCATTCAATTGTAAGTGTGCATTGATTCATGCTCATGCTTGGTTTTTGAAAAGCAAGGGAATTATGAAGATAAGACATTAACAGTGAAACGTGAATGTGTCTCAAGGTGCTGCATGGATTCACTGAGGATTTGCCACACGGCAGAGCACTAGCCTATTCCTCTATTTGATGCACAAGACTCTTGTTGATCTTCAGTCTCGAAATCAAAATGATGGGATCAGAGGACAATATCACCTGTTCTGAACTTGCACGGATACAGCTTCGAAGGTCATGAATCTGAGAGGATGATAATGCTGGAAAAACAGGTAGGTCACCTGATGCTGGGTCATCAGACATCATCAGACATCCCATCCAAGATGAGTGCATTAAGCCATATTGCCTGCAGGTTTGTTTTGACTCCTTGCACATGATGGAGCTGACATTGTATGAATAATAAGCGTTGCATGAATAATTGGCCTTAATAAGCATCAATCACATCCATCATTCCTGCTTCATGCTTTATTTTTAGACAGTATGAAATGTGGGAGACAGATGAGATGGAGACACAGTGGGAGAAAGAATGACAATGGGTTTGGACGCTGGTCTGTAGGGAACATGGCACAGGAGACAGTAGCCACCACTACCACTGCACTATAGGCTCCAGCCCAGCCACAATTCTGTGTCCTCTTGGGTAGCCCAAGAGGTATATACTGGTGGTCTTTATTTCTCTCTCTCTCTCTCTCTCTCTTTCTCTCTCTCTCTCTCTCTCTCTCTCTCTCTCTCTCTCTCTCTCTCTCTCGCTCTCTCTCTCTCTCTCGCTCTCTCTCTCTCTCTCTCTCGCTCTCTCTCTCACACACACACACACACACACACACACACACACACACACACACACACACATCAAGCAACATGGACACACAACACACACACACACACACACACACACACACACACACACACACACACACACACACACACAAACTTTCTCTCTCCATCTCTTCTCTCTCTTCCTTCTTATGGCTCTGTTTGTGTTTTTTTCCAGCCAGCAAAGGCCCTATTGATAACAGTTAACAATAACCACAGTGATATTCTTGGCAAGGAAGTGGAGCTCTCTTGGAAATATCCTTTTTGGAACGGCCCCTATGTCTTTGGCCTTCAGCGTCAAATGGTGGGGGGGGGGACCTCCCATTGTTGAACTCCAAATTAATTTTCTTTAGCTATAAACAAAGTAAAGAATGCCTCATAATGAAACAAGAAACCCATTTGAAAAAGACTTGATCTCTAGAATTTAATTTATATTACATAAGTGAGAGGAAATATCTGGGTTACCATGGTAACATCACCTGCTGGTGGGTTTATGACTTCTGCAGGATATCGTTCTGTGCAACACTCCTTTAACACATTCTTCTGTCTCTAGAAGCCATGCAGGTCTTGAAAGTTGCCTCGCTGACTTTGGTCTTTGTACAGTAACCAGTGTTAACAGTGTAGATAGGTTTGGACGTTGAGAAACATGCCCTTTATAGGCTACACCCCCAGCACATGCCCACATGCACACACGCACACGAGCACACAAGCACACACACATGAATGCAAGCACACACACACACACACACACACACACACACACACACACACACACACACACACACACACATACACGAAAAGTAGCATGTGGTCTCAAGTTACCTCTAAAAAAGATAAAAACAGGAAAACACACACCAGAGTTTGGTGAGGTGCAGGCCGGCGGGTGAAACCTAAAAGAAAAGAAAAAAAGCCACACACTCTTGCTCCAATACGATAATTTATTAGCCTATAGCTACGGCTAATCTTTTAGTAGAATTAAAAGCAGGCTGCCCTACAAGCAGATGTGGCTTGTTCTCGTTGATGGAATGTGACAGGAATCAGATTATGTTCTTGCAGGGGTCACTACATTTGGCAGCAGAGGCTCCTAATAATTCCTCAGAATCAGCTGCACTATACCAACATATAAAATAGTGTTACAGTTTTTATGTTTGTATGTCAAAACACAAACAGAAGCAATCACAAACTAGTTGTCCTTCTGTGGCCTAGATGCCTGTATTTAGAGCAGCCATTGGGGTTATCTTGTTCTTGGGTGTGGGATCGGAACATACAGCACCACCCTGTCCTGCCTTTGTGTTTGTCCACAGGAAGTGAACCTGTAGGTTACAGCCAGGTTTCCTGTCCTTTACTGTGAGGCAGGACTCTTATGCAGCCATGAATTCAGCCCTACGAGGGGACGGCTTTGCCCTACAGTTGCCATGACAACTGCTCTTCTACAGTATTCAAGCAGTGCGGGACAGCCTCTGCATCTGAAAACACTTCTCAGTGTCTCAACCCTCCTCTCTCTCTCTCTCTCTCTCTCTCTCTCTCTCTCTCTCTCTCTCTCTCTCGATCACAGTGCATGCACTCTTCTCACTGCCCTCTCAGTATGTCTACCTACACTTCATCTTCATTATGTTGAATTGCTCCTCAAAATCATAACATCCATTCTATGTTGTACAAATTCCTCTTGGTTTATTTGTAGAAACAGATCAGTCCCTTGTCACCTTTGTAAGAAAATGTGCTTCTGTAAGAAAATAAAGCACAGTAACAACTTTTGTGTTTAAGGAATCTTTTACTTGGAATGTCCATTTGTAAGACGTTTTCCATGAGCTTTTGTAGTGTTTTATCCTTTGTTCTATTACCCGGTCTGAAGCAGTATACAAAGCATTAACATTTTCATGCTTTGAGTTGCATTCATGTACGAAAGGCGTTATATAAATAATGTTTTACTTACTTACTTACTTACTTACATATTAACCTGTATGTTAGTTGGTTTGATTCGGTTTGGTTCTTGTCACACCTCACTTGATCACTGAAAACCAGTTTTGAATGGACAGTCTAAATATTACACTTCTCTCCCTTGGCTTGTACAATACATTTATGTTTGGTCTACATACTATTGTTTCATTCCTAATACCGCACCAACTTACAAATATCAGAGTTTTAGACATTGAAAAGGGTCCTCTGGACTTTGTGATCGGAATGAGCAAGATATGCTGCTGCATACATGTCAACGATTTTCGGACAATTTCACAATCATGAATCAGCAGTTGTTTGTCTCCCTGTCATGATGAAACAGGATGCCTGCCGTGTATATTTCAGAATAGTAAATGAAAAGTAGTTCTGCTGTGTAAACTTTATCCCCATCATGTAAGAAAGTACTTTGTGACCTGAATATTATGGCTGTAGTTCATTTTAGCAATGCTGTCTGATCGAAGCCCCAGGGAAAGAGTAGAGAGGCTAGATGGGCATTGAGTACTTTGTGCAGGAAAATGTGTTGAGCATAGACATATTTAATCTCTTAAAATACCAAGCTTAAGAGATCTTAATAGCATTTCTTAAGATACCATGCATAAGAGCCTTGCACTGGACATGCAAGGCACATGCACTGGACCTTGAATAACTCTGCACTGCACTTTATATACAGCACTATTCATGCACTGTCTGTCCTGTGTTGTCCTGTTTTTGCATTTGTATTTGTACTTGTTTTGTTCATGTATATGTGAAAAAAGCATAAATGCACCTTCTGTAAATGCCAAAGCAAATTCCTACATGTGTCAAGCATAATGGCAATAAACGTTATCTGAATCTGAATCTGAAGAGATCTCTTTAAGGACACACATAAGAGCACATACACATGTATTAGCCCCAGAGCAATGTATCTTGCTTTTACCTGAATGTGTTAATCCAGCTCTTCTGGTTACACAGCAGAAATGCAGTTTGTCTTCCCTGGTCACATTGGGTTATACTGCAGCGCAGTGACAGATAGGAGAGAGAGCCAGGGGGAAATCAACACACCTGCTGCAACTCATATCAGTTTGGACTGTTTTTCCTCAGCCTTGTGCTGCAAGTTGGGGTCAGTGTCAATGGATGTGTGAACATGTCATGCGACTGAGGAGGGAGAAGCAGACAGGCATGTGTGACATGCAGCTGTATCTGAGAGGTAAATACCTGCAACGGCAGGAGCAATGGAAGAGAAGAGGAGAGGGCAGCTGCCGAGAGCACAGACATTCCCTTGTGAGAGACACTCTGGTGCTGAAAAGAGTGAGAGGGGAGGGAGGAAGGGAGGAAGGGAGAGAGAGAGAGAGAGAGAGAGAGAGAGACTATAAGAAGCAAATGAGTAAGCGGAGGGGAGGGGGTTTCTCTTTCCCTCTCAGAGACAGATTCCTCCCAGTCTTCAGTAGCAGGGAGTAGAGGCAGGCAACAGAGGCAGTGCAAGCAGTGATATTACCAACCCCAGAGTTCCTGTTTGTGTGTGTGTGCTTGTGTGTTAGTTTGATGCCAGAGGAGAAGCGATCTGTTGCAGAGGGAGTGTCAGTCCTCTGGGCTCTGTGTCTGTGATTGGCAGCATGGAGACCAAGTCCTTCTTCAGCCTGCACAAAGCTCTGGCTCAGCCAGTGAAGATGTGCATGTTTGATTTCCCTGTCACCATATTGGATGACCTGGTAAGCTAGCGCACAAAGATTGATATTTGTGTGTGTGTGTGTGTGTGTGTGTGTGTGTGTGTGTGCGCGTGTGTGCGCGCGCGCGCACGTATGAGTGTTTATGGGTGTGAGAGAAGAGAGTTGTTATGTGATTAAGGAGGAGCCAAGGTGGACGTGTTTGTATGCTATGCTCCCACCAGACTAGAGTGACGCTTCAGCTGTTCTGTGTCAATCTGGCGCACACCCAGACTAGTTAGGCAACCATTCCCCTGTGGAGTGTTGGCGTGTATATTTCTGTTCATACATGTTTGGTCATGTTCACTGTTGAATGTACTTTAGATGTGTGTGTGTGTGTGTGTGTGTGTGTGTTCTTTGTTTGTTACACTGTAATACATGTGTTAAATTAAATGCTATGGACACGTTGGTACTGGTGTTGTTTTACACCCTATCTTAGACTGCTCTCTTGCTCCCACTGTGACAGGTGCATCGCTGTCTTTGACAGTTGTTGTTTTGCCCCAGCCTACACACTCTCTCTACATCTGCACTAAGTGGTAGAGGACAGTTGTTTTGGTTGCTCTAGCTCTCCATGGTCAGCCAAGCCACTATAATCATTACTAATTACCTGTGGAAGAAAGTAATTGCCAAACATAATCCAATTGCACTAGAGGCATTTAAAAACAAAAAAAATCTTTAATCCATGCTGTGTCTGAGAGACCCTTCTTTTCTGGGATGTTTGATAGGCTGTCTCCGCAAGTCATTGCTAAGCTGCCCTAAAGTGATTGCTTTCCCAGTTGGCTGCAGTTGGTGTTGAGAAAGGGTTTTTAAATGCCAAGACCACCGAGCTAGGAGTGCCTCAGAATGGGTCTGCAGCTCCTTGAAATAATGGAAAACAATAAATCCTAAGAGCAGCCTCTACTTGTCAGGCAGTCAGGAGGGTTTTAAGCACCCAGGAGTTATTTCACTGTGTGTGAATAGTTTTTTTTATAAGAGTGGTTTCTCCAGCTATGTGTAGGGGATTCCTTTAAGGGTTCCCTACATTAGTACACTGTTCTGTTCAGCTGGGCTTCAAGTTCATATAAAGCCAAGTAAACAAGACTCTTATATGACCACAAAACAGGATCTTTCATAAGAAACTCTAGTGTTTCAGGGTGGGAAACTGTTTGTGTCAGCACTCATTTTGGTTTGGCCGGTTATGCGGGACAATTTTGCAATACTACTTAAGATAACATGACAGCACTTGTCATAGGGTTAGTTGGTCTCATTCAAGCGTGTCATGATATTTTGGAACCAGTTTGTTTTAATTGAAAGGGAAAACCCAGTGGATTTTCAGCGCAACATACAATTCATTTTCATTTTCTGTTTGACAAAGATAATCCATAGACCGCACTTTGTTGAGTTCCTCAAGCATAGAAACAATTTCTTCACTCTTGAAAGACATGGACATGACTTATTGGAAACCCTATTTTTGAGAAGAAGTTAATGTTTTATTGTTCTGTTCCTTGCGTATTGACACAGCTGTTTAAGTAAATAGCCCCAACAGTGGACCTGAAGTGATCACCCAATCTGTGGCTGGGGAGGCCAGCGGGGGTATATTGAGCTCTAAACCTTACTTGTGGTTCCTGGTCCTAGTCTGGTCTGATCCAGTGTTCTCTCCCGGTTCTGAGGGAAGCCGTGATGTTTTGGGCTCAGTGGACCTGCGGATTGAAGAGAACTGAGTCTATATGCCAGGCAGTGTTTCTTAATGTGAGACACACAGAGGGAAACAGACAGGTAGGCTTCAGGCTCCTTGTGTTTCCCTAATGCAACCTTCATCTGGGATAAAGGGGATTTATTTGATCGACGTATCTTTAATATTTTGGGAGCTTTTTATTTGATCTATAGTTCCTTTGATATAAGTTCAAATAAACGTGTTTATGTGAGGCTCAAGTATATTTGAAAGAAAATTGTATCTAATGTACCAAGTCTGATTTGCTCTTCCTCTCTTTGTAATATATTTTTCCTATTGTAGGGATGTTTTTGTTGTGAAGGAACTAGTACACATCACATCTGAGTTTTCTTTGTTTTATGTACAACAATGGGGATCATTTTCTTTAACTACGGTACATTCCTGCATAGAATTCATGGTTAAGAACAACATTATACCAAGAAAGTACTCAATGCCCATCAAGTCCTTTTGGTTCGTGGAGAGAATTGACTGTCAGTGTCTGTTGTCAGAAGAAGAGCTGTCAAGGACTAACACTGATTGAACTGGGACTGATAACTCTATAGTCTGACCACCACTCACCCACCATGCTCCCAGGTCAGGGCTTAGGGTAAATGTATTCTATGTATTCCAGCTGACAGATATGATGCAAAGTCTCTGGTGATAAGGAATGTTTTTCAGATTGAATGTTCAAGTGAAGTGCTTGGACTCATTTATACTTGGTAATTTTTTACATTCTGGGGTGTCAGTTAGCCTAGACTAGAGGTTAGAGAGGCTGGCTAGTATTCGGAAGGTCGCTGGTTCGATCCCCGCCTCAGGAGGGAGCTGCATGTGAGCTGGAGGGTTGCTGGCAATGGCATCATATGTATGGTGCCTACCTGTGCTGTTGAGCAAGGCACTTAACCCCTAATTGCTCCAGGGGCGCTGACTATGGCTGACCCTGTGCCTAGAGCAAAAAATACATTTTGTTGTACTCTGTGCAATGACAAAAAGGTTGAATGTAATCTAATTCTGCCTGGCAATTTTTCACCATAGCAACCACAGGATCGTGTCAGTTGGTTGGTTAGGAAAGTTAACTCAACAGAGAATGTGCTTCCTGTATTATGTGAATGGCCATGGTGTTAACTTGTGCATGTTTTTATGTTTACTGTCTGTGTGAGTGTGCCACGGTGAAGTCACCCTCTCCAGAGCGTAAATATGCGTATCTGCCACTGCCATAGCAGAACAACAGCCAGTTGTTTATTGATCCCAGCAGTCCAGAGGTTGTCAAATGGAAGAGCTACTATAGTTAAATTGCAGGGCAAAAGGTTGTAGTTTGCTATGAAATTATACTGCAACCAAGTACCAACCAGTTGCACCTGTAGGCTGAGAACAGCAAATATGATCTCTCCTCTCTCTCTCTCTCTCTCTCTCTCTCTCTCTCTCTCTCTCTCTCTCTCTCTCTCTCTCTCTCTCTCTCTCTCTCTCTCTCTCTCTCTCTCTCTCTCTCTCTCTCTCTCTCTCTCTCTAAAACAGCTGTTCAGGCAGATTTATGTCCATGAAGCATAGAAGCACTGTTAATCTCTAACGGTAGGGAAAGGGGAGAAAATGTTAGGTCAGGAATATTTTGGTGGAAACAAGCCCTCTTCCCAAGCACAGCTGTGAATGAACCAATACATAGTCGCACCTGTTTTGAAATTGCTTACAATAGTGTCACATTGTATAATAGTATTAGGATCTCTTGCAGTGGTTAGTGGTATGAAGTGTGTTCCCATATTGACCAGTAGGGGGGAGTGTCACACAAGAAAAATATCATCAAAATAGATGACTTGCATGCTCAAGCGGGAGTAGAAATGAATACCGACACACCTTCTATATCCTCAGAAATATAAGAGGCACAGTGGTATATTCCATTAGACATTATACCATTAGACCTGCAAACCGTTCATGTGTAGCTGATTGCTTCGAATGTCTTGGGTCGCTATTTATAGGCCTAATGTTGTGGCTTTAACGCCAGGTAGTGCTAAGGGAGCTTAACTGTAATAATAACCCATGGATGAGTTTGGTTCATTCCATGAATGGGGTTAGACAATTTCTAACAAATGTCCTGGCCTTCAACTATGATTCACTAATGTTGCTGCCTGCCTGTCCATCTTGTTCTATGAATTGGCAGCCATTAAGACACTATGTATAATATTTATTCGGATCTATTCCATCAGGTTTATGTACGAATTGGTCGATTCTTTCGATTTCGTTTTTCATTTCGATTTTCACTGGGGCAAACATTCCGTTATTCTTGGGATGCGTCAGGCAAACCCTTTTCTTTTTCTTGTTCCCACTGGGGTAATGATGCTCTATTCACGCATAGTATGTGACGCATCGTAACATAAGATGTCAATCTTGGTGACACCCAGAACCTCTGGTGACAAGACGTGTTTCAGGCAGTGTCACCACAGGGACATAATAACAACAGTCATTCCCCGGGGTGGGAAGGTCAGGCACCCGGCATTCATTTTTCGTTGAAGCGAGGAGGAGCCAAGAGGAACTTTCTGCGTCTGACTCATGCGTTTCCAAGTGGGCTGTACAGCAGAGCGATGGCTCTTACATAGCTTATTACAGTTGGTCCGACTATCGCTTATTGTACAGTAGATCAGACAGTGTCAGCATCTATTTGCTGTGTTTAGGTCATAGTAAGAGGGATTTTGTCCTTTGATGTATGTAAATATGGATGTACGACAAAGATAGGCTGTTAATCGTAGCCCGTAGTACCAATGGTTCATTTGATGGTGATGCAGTCCGATGAGATGTTCGATGCTGGAACATGGAGGGTGCGCAGTATCTGGGATGGGGTGAAGCTGGAGGTCGCCGAGGACGCAGGTCCGGTGGTCCTTCACAGTTTTACACATCTGGACCCAGACCTGCCACTATTCGAGGTAAGATGTTTGAACAGAAAACAGGTAGTCAGTCTATTCTGTACATTTTGAGCTCTGACTACGTGATGATGCTCTGCTTGTCACTGTTACTGAAGGACATTTCGGGGTGTGTCAATGTTATTTATAAAACGAATAGATTCTCTGAAATGATAGTGATGAACTAGTTGTTTTATGTTGTTGTCACCATAAGTGTCGCACCCTCTTTCTATTCTACGGCACATTGAATTTCAGTTTTTCTAAATGGCCTTGGGATGCATCCTCACTCCGCACGTCCTTGCTGTAATAATAAGGAAAATATTTAAAGTATAATACCACACTAAATAAACCAGGACACTACACTGCAGTAGTAGCCTTACTAGATAATATATGATCTCCTCCCTGAAAGGTAACAGCAAATAAAGCAATATGGGGATGAGTAATCAGATTTGTCCATTTTACATAATAAGGCATTCTTTAAATAGAGGAGATCATATGAGGACAGGAGTAAATGATACTGTGTGTTTGAATGTTGCCCTGACTTCTGCATTTGGTTGGTTGTTGCATTAGATCAAGAAACTGGCAGTCAAAATATCTATAATTCTAGGCCTGTGTGTGTGTTTGTGTGTGTGTGTGTGTGTGTGTGTGTGTGTGTGTGTGTGTGTGTGTGTGTGTGTGTCTGTGTGTGTTTACAGTAATGCTGTCCACCTCGGAACATAAAGAATGTTCTGTGGTTTTGGTTGATGCTTGGACGTCAACACACCAAGCTTGTAAAACGGGAGGACAGTACATTTACTTCATGTCTGTCACAAGCTTAGAGAAAGGCAGTTCAGAGTCTCAACTCCTATAACTCCCTCTCTCCTCCTAATCTAATCCTCTCCAGTAACACAATTACCTAATGCGTAATCCACCTCTTTCATTGGTCTAAGAGCTTGTTCTACAATCACAGCCTTTCTTTTCCTGCAGCTGAGATGGTTGGAGAATGTAAAGTATTTTTTTATACCTGATTCAATGGTTCAGTTGTGTGTTAATACACCTATAGCCATATAATAAGTAAGTGGGGGCACTCCAGACAATAGTTACCTTATATAACCCCAGCTGTTATATTTTCCTGAGCTGAGAGGATCTTGAACGTTCATTAAAAATATATTTTTTTGTAGATGAAATAACACTGTTGATCCCAGCAGTCACAGTCATGTCATAGGCTATTATACCTCTTTCAATCTGTTTTCTATCATCTGAAAGAGTAGTTGACAGTTTTGTGGATGATGTCATGTATCTCCTTGGGCCGTGGTCCATAAGCCGTACGGTCATCTGGTTATTATACTGGAATGATAACCAACTCCGGTGGTGCTGGCGCAAACTCTCATTATACAAAACAAATCTGATCAGCACAGAGAAGGTGGAATTAAAATAGTTGATCACAGGCTTTGGTATTAGTCCAAATAGGAAATCGGTGTTAGAAGTTTATGTCATTGTTTGGTAACAGATGGATTATGGTTTATGACTGATCATTTGTTGCAACACTGAAAACACTAGAAACACTAGGGCTGAGATGAAAACACTAGCGCTGAGATGAAAGAGTAGTCGTTTCAAAAGGTGTGGTTATGATGAGCAATATGCCAAAAGATCAAATCAGTGTGTAACACTAGTGTGTAACACTCTGTCTTTGTTTTTATGTTTGTTCAAATGGTTTGCAAATGTTTTGCTCTTGTTAAGGAGACCTTTGTTTGGGTTATCGTATCCTTAAGACTCCAGGGGGAAGCTTGACCGAGTCCTATAATGAGAAACTGGAGCCGGATTTGCAGAGGCAGACACAGGAGCTTTTGTTGTTGCAGCTCATACGAATGGAGACAGAGAGGAGTAGAGAGAGGTGGAGAGGGAGAGAGAGGGAGAGAGAGGGAGAGAGAGAGAGAGAGAGAGGGGGAGAGAGGGAGAGAGAGGGAGAGAGAGGGAGAGGGAGAGAGAGGGAGAGAGAGGGGGAGGGAGGGTTGGAAAGGGAGAGGGGCACTGAGGTTCAGAGAGGTTGAATGAGAGAAACAGACAGCTGTTGGAATGTTTAGGCCTTAAGTCTGGAAAATGACTTTCTTCCAAGGTTTCCAAATGAATGGTTGTCACACTTTCTTTCAAACATGAGTGCCCTTGCCAGTCTCACAAACAGTCCTAATTTTAGGAGAGTACACTATGATCTACCTCCTACAGAGTGGATTTAGTGCTCCTGGTCTAAATTCACATTCAACTAACAACTGTCTGAGCATGAATAAAGATCTCTGTGGTGGTGGCCACGGGCACCCCAGCTACAGCATGGTACTTAGAAGAGAGCGTTGGCACGGTAAAAGAGAATGAGTCAGTCCAGAACACACACAATGCAGACCTTAATCGCTGGTAATGATGGCCAGAATCCTGACTTGAGATTTGCATTGATGTTAGTGGGAAAAGTAACCATGTCAAAGTAAAGCACTCGTCTACTATGTGTACAGGCTACTGCATTTAGTCTCTTGCCTGTCTGATTGGCTTTCAACACTCATTGTATGGGAGAGGAAGCTGATGGCCTGTGCTAGAGGGTCCCTAACGGACTGGACTATTGTTAGGTATTTGTTTACTACTTTGGTGCAGGTCTCTTTCTGCTCGGGGTTTCCTGTGTGTCAGTTCTTCAACAGCTGGAGGAGAGGCTTGTCAAACCAGCAGGGATTTTCCCTATTGGTCTCAATGGAAAACACCATTAGCATAGTTCTAAAACACTGTTTGTCCCCTGGGGCCAGGATTGGACATTTCTGTAAAAAAAAAAGAAACAACAACAAAGGGTTGAATCTATGCTAATATGTGGATTTACATCAGTCTTACCTGTTATGGCACTGTGTGTGTGACATTGTGTACTGTATGTGAGTGCATCCGGGCATCCTATAGAACTGATGTTGTCCATAAATGACAGGAGGATGGAAGTCTCTGTTTACACTCAGAGTCCAAAGATCATTGAACGTTTTGTTTGTGTGATCATTGTGGCTAGAGGCCTGTATGTGTGTTGACACAACCCCTCTCCCTCTCCCTCTCTCTCTCTCTCTCTCTCTCTCTGGATAAGCGTTCTGACCCTGGATTTCACATGTGTTCCAGATAGATTCTTTTCATGGATGGAATGTACAGTACGGATTTATAGTGTGCACGGTCATTGTTGACAATTGACATTCAAATGTTGCTGTTGTTCTTGTTGTTGTGGTTAAAGAAAATCCCCAGGCTTGCCAGTACAGGGGACTTTTTTTCATTCCTCTTTCCAGTCCGTAGATCTCCTGTTCTGATAAACTTTTGCTCTTCCTCACATGACTTCCTCACTTTTGCTATTCCTCACATGACTTTCCTTTCCCTCGTTTCGTCATCGTTGGGAGTTTCCCCATTGTTGTGTTTTACTATGTCGTCGTCACTGCTGACGTCACTACTCTCGTGACAGCTGACGTTTCTGGTAAATAAGGTAGCCTAGTTCACTATTGATATTGATATATATTGACTCTACTTCTCTTGATTAAAGTACTAACATAGTATTAGTTTCAGTGATTCAGCCATTTACTGATGGCTGATCCAGTACTACTGACAGTACGTGTACATCCAGTTAAGGAGACTTAGCTTAATTACGATGACTAAGCAGTGTGTCAGGCCAAGAAGGGATATGACTGGTCAAGGTAAAATGTGGGGGAAGCCGTTTGCTTGTCCGTTTCCTGACCTTGCTCAGCCCTGTTCCTGTGGCTCTTTCGGGAGTTCCCTCTGATTTCCATGGTAACATGGAGACTCTGGGGACCAGGCTCTCGGAGATTTGCCTGACATTTCCACTGTGAAGTTGTGAATAGCTCCTGTGTAGCGTTGCCAAACCACAGGCTGCCCCCGGTCAGACACTATATATACACATAACACCACCACTAGACTTTTCCTTAAACCTGCTCTCTTCAAACCACCATCTGCATTTGCACCGGGACGTGATTTAATGTGTGCCGTCTCACTCTTTTTCCCACTTAACTAGTTCAACCAAGACTTTACATAGTGAGACCTTGTTTCATCAGCTGAGAGAGAGAGAGAGAGAGAAAGAAGAGAGGGCAGCATTCTTCCTCGTTCAGAGTGATAGCAGCAGCGTCTGTATGGCTAAGCTGATAAGGCCTACTCTGACTGTCAAGTCCAAGGCCTCTGTGTTCAGCCCCGGTTTCAAACACAGCCAGACCGAAATGTAACAAAGGACAGGACTAAAAAAACTCAAAAACAAAAAAAACATCAACAACATCTTGACATATTGTTGTCTCCTCTCGGGGTGCCATGGAAACCTCAGTCAATACAAAACAGCTATGTGATATAAGGTTAGAGAATAGGGTATGACTAAGTGGGCTGTTTTAGGGAGGTGGCGTATCAAGCTGCTAAGATAGGCCCTGATGACTGATACACTACAGATGCATAAGTACTGTACTGTAGGAGCATGCATGACTGATGTCTGTGTCATCATCCCCGATTACATACCGTATCACTCCCCCGCCAGGGATGCCGCTATAAGTACACTTGAACATAGCTTGGCTATCTGGGTCAAGTGCGTGGTATATTCACTTTAAAGTCTATTCCGCTGCGTACAGGGCTTACGTCCTGTCCTCTGACAATGTATAAAAACAATATTGTCTTTTGTCTACATCTCTCTGTGTTTTCTCTGTTGGATGGAAAAAAACAAACAGGGAACTGTTTGGTACAGAGTGATTGTGCTTTGTATCTAGCAACCTCTGTTTGGTGACAACAACAGCATTGTTGTTTACTCATAGTAGCCACACACGTGCACACATGAAGTGTGTTTTTGTGTGTGAATGAGTGTGTGTGTGTGTGTGTGTGTGTGTGTGTGTGTGTGTGTGTGAGAGAGAGAGACAGAGAGAGAGAGAGAGAGAGAGAGAGAGAGAGAGAGAGAGACAGAGAGAGAGACAGACAGAGAGAGAGAGTAACATACAGGCCAATGAAAACTCTTCTTCCTATTTTCATGTTCCTCTGTCCTCTTCTGTAGAGCTCGACACAGGAGATCGGGGAAGAGGTGGAGGAGGGAGCTGTGTTCACCATCACCCTGAGGAAGGTGCAGCTGCATCAGTCGGCCAGTAAGGGGCAGCGATGGCTGGGGGTGGAGACCGAATCTGCACTCAACCTGTATGAGACGTGTAAAGTGCGCACCATCAAGGCTGGGACGTTGGAGAGGCTGGTGGAGTACATGGTGTCTGCGTTCCGAGGCAAGGACTCCACCTACGTCACCATCTTCCTCTGCACGTACCGCTCCTTTGCCACCACCAAGCAGGTGCTGGACCTCCTACTCAACAGGTACAGTACAGAGACGCGCATGAAGTCAAAACCAGACACACACACAAATACACGCGCGCGCTCGCACACACACACACACACACACACATACACCGCGCACACACACGCACACACATACAGACACACACACATGCATTAGTACTCAGGAACTAGCACACACACACACACACACACGCACACACATCCGCATCCACAGTGCACAAGTCAGTCTCCATCTTGGGCAATGCTAAGACTCTTCTCCTTCACGTCTTAGGTATGCCAAGCTCCAAACCCCTCCTGGAGCAGACGTACACAGACGGTCACAGGACGACTGCACAGAGCTCAGGAAGTAAGCGTCTCAGTCTGAGTCAATTTAAAGCTCATTTCAAAATGATAGTGTTGCACCCCTCTCTCACTGTTCTTCCATTGAAATACCTCAGACTCTTTCCTCTGAACTTCTACTCACTCCTTACCGCCTTACCCTCTGGGCTGTCTCCTGCAGCACTATCTCGTCTATCCTGGGGGCGTGGCTGGACCAGTACTCAGAGGACTTCTGGAGCCCCCCAACGTACGGCTGCTTACACCAGCTCCTCTCCTACCTGCACCTCCACTTCCCCGGCTCAGACCTGGAGCGCCGCGGACGCAACCTGCTGGCCCACCTCCACCGCAGGCAGCAGTGTGAGCCCGACCATGATGGTGAGAGAGGTCAGGAGAGGAGAGTTGAACTCGAGTTTAACTAGTATGTGGCTCAATAACATCTGAAATAATGGCGGGTTCAGATGCTGTGCTGAAGTGATGTAATGTACTGTGGGTATTGGCTTGAGGTAATCTCTGTCTGTTGTCTTTGCAGTGGACCACATCGGCTGTCCCTTCGCCACGCAGGAAGAGAGTGGCTTTGAAGACGAGCTTCCTGCCCTGGACTTCCTGTCCTTCGACCCAATCATGGTTGCAGAGCAGTTCACACTCATGGACGCGGTGAGGCATTCCTCCCTCTCGATTTGAGTATCTTGGGGTTTTTTCTAGAGGTTTCCACTCAACCTTCCCTTCCTCTCTCTCCCTCTCTCTCTCTCTCTCCCTCTCTCTCTCTGATCCCTCCTCTCCTGGCCTCTGTAGGATCTGTTTAAGAAGGTGGTCCCCTACCACTGCCTGGGGGGCATCTGGTCCCAGCGGGACAAGAAAGGGAAGGAGCACCTGGCCCCCACCATCAGGGCCACGGTCGCCCAGTTCAACTGTGTCACCAACTGTGTCATCACCACCTGCCTGAGCAACCCCTCCCTGAAGCCCACCCAGCGGGCCAGGCTGGTGGAGCGCTGGATAGAGGTGGCCAGGGTGAGACACTGCGCCACTACTCCCTCTGCTTAAATCATAGCAGTTAGAATCTTATTAAAACTGCACTTAGAATGGTGGTAAAACGGTATGTTTTTTTGCTGTGGTGTTCAGGAATGTCGGATCCTCAAGAACTTCTCGTCCCTGCGAGCGATTCTCTCTGCCCTGCAGTGTAACTCCCTCCACCGGCTGAAGAGGACCTGGGATGAGGTGTCCAGGTGAGTGTCTGAATCTAAAAGCAGGGAGAGAGTTGACTATAGGTTTGGATTATAGGGCATGATTAGTCAAGACCTCAGTTGAAATTGGTAAAAACAAGGTATTCCACAGTGGTTGTTTAGTGTTGTCTTTTCCATTGAGATGTCAGGCTCTCATCTATTGCCCTCATTCTTCAAACAGAGAGAATTTCCGCACCTTCCGTGAGCTGTCGGAGATCTTCTCGGATGACAACAACTACTCTCTAAGCAGAGAGCTCCTGGTCAAGGTGGGTCTAAGAACGATTTTTTGGTCTTATGAGTTTGGTACAGTACGAACAGCATTTATATACTGCACCATCTGTGTGTGTGTGTGTGTGTGTGTGTGTGTGTGTGTGTGTGTGTGTGTGTGTCTGTGTCTGTGTGTGTGTGTGTGTGTGTGTGTGTGTGTGGCCTGTATAAATATCCCTGTGTTTGCTGAGGCTTTTTACAATGTGTAGACAATTGTGACAGCAGCTGGTGAAAGCGGGAACAAGTCAGCAACCAACCAAATGTTCTGACTTTTATTCCGAAAAATGTAAAGAAATGTCAATTTCTTGAAAATCAACGACACACTCGCTAGTCAAGCCAAAATATTGCAATGCAATAGATTCGGAGAGTAATCCCCACTACGACCTAGTTAGTGTAGCGTAGTGGGATTTTAATCACAGAATCAATTGCATTGCGATGTTTTGGCTACATGGTCAATATAACAGTAGGAAATGTACAGCTTTTTAAACAGGATGTGGTTCTGTCAGAATTGGCTTCAACAATTAATAGCTCACAGGAAGTACGGCTGGGTTACCCATTACTGCTCTCGCCCTCTGCCAACCTCTGCAGCTGGGTCTCTACAACAACCACTCTCAAATAACACCCTAAACAACACCAGAACATTTACAACACCATGTATCCTTTCATCTGCCATATTAGAACATGGCGCTCATTTATCATTTATCATTATCATTTATCATTTATCATGCCCTACATGGAGTTTTACAACACAGTATACAATCCTACCTTGTGCTGTCCTCTCTAATATTGATGAGTTCCCCCTGTGCAGGGATCGAGGACTTGATATGCGTAACCGCGAGCTATACCATTATTCATGAATATTTTAGTCTTTTAACATAAAGCCCAGTGCTTCTGACAAGTCTGGCGCTAGATAATATTCTCTTTGATGAAATCCACCGGTGAATAAGAGTGAATAAGAGGATTTTTTTTTAATGCTTCAAGAGAGGTGTCTATACCAGGGGAGTGTTTGGTACCGTTCCTCATTCCATTCCATGCATTACAATGAGCCCGTCCTCTGATTTTGGTGACGTGGTACAAAGCAACTATGATTCCGATAAGCAAGTATTAGCCTCGACTCCCTCATTCAACACCTATTAGACAGGCATGTGAATTGGCCCGTGAAGTGAAGAGTGAGTCAGTCCGCTGACATTTCAATGCCCAACTCTTGGCTCTTGAGTTGAGGGAGATTCCTCAGAAGGAATCCCTGCTGACGTCAGAGACACTTGGCAGGTAGAGATAAGAGAGTCCTGCCCTGATGACGCTGTGTGGTTGCTGTATGGGATGTCCCAAGGCGTCGGCCCACTCACCTCCCTGGCTGCTCTATCTGTCTTGGCCAGCCAGGCCTGTGTGGTACTGTTAGCTCCGGTGACACGGGGTGAAGAATCCCTCTTAATGAATGAATGAATGGTCTTTATTGTCATTGATATAGTACAGGTACCATACAACGAAATTTGGGAGGGGGGGCTCCCCTGGTGCTAGGAAAAAAAATACTAAAAACAAGAAGGGAAAAGAGCTGGTTTACATAAATAAAGGCTATGTACACTATCCACTATACTATACTATACAAATAAAACACTGTGCTGTACTCTATGCTATGCTATAAATATCCTAAATGCGTCATTCACGTTAACACAGAGGGTTAAACACTCCACTAGACTTCAGAAAACAGTGCCAGCCATTCACACGTTACCCTTTGCTTATCTATTTCAGCCATTGTCTACTCTGGTCATTGATCAGGGCCATACCTTGTTGTATGTTTCCCATCTGATAGTTGTACGTTTTGTCAAGCCAGACTCTCTTCTCTCTTTACAGGAGGGTACATCTAAATTTGCCACCCTGGAGATCAACCCTAAACGAGCACAAAGGAGACACCAACAGCAGAGAGACCTGGTGAGTTGGAAGACAGAGAGGGTACAGACAGTACTGTATATATCGTCAGCAGCCCAGTAGCAGGACCCTTGTTGTTGTTTATAGCTCCATCTAGTGGTGACAATGTTGTCATTGCTCATAAGTGCTCTCTCTCTCTTTCTCTCAATGCTCCTTTCCTTACGTGGTTGTGGTGGGTCTGTCTCAGGGGGTGATGCAGGGAACCATTCCTTACCTGGGCACCTTCCTGACCGACCTGGTCATGATGGACACTGCTATGAAAGACTACACAGAGGTGAGAACCTCCTCTCTGCCTCTGGATCCTCTAGCCTGTTCTGCTTGTTTAGTTCCTCTGTTACACACATATACTTGTGTGTCCTCTGTTAATTGTCTCAGTCACCTGTGTGTATATGGTGTTCATTCCTGCCAGTGGTCTATGAATCCATTTTAATTGTGTAATAGTTTGAGATAGTGAACTTTTTTTTTTTTAATATTGCCGTCCCCTTTTTCCAGGCTGGACTCATCAACTTTGAGAAGCGGAGAAAGGTTAGTCCAAACTGTACTTCATATACGTTTTTAATTGAGTCCTGCTACTCTGTATAACATGATAGCTGTGGCTCAATCAGAGGTATGTGTTTGTGTCTCTCTCTCTGTCTTTCTGCAGGAGTTTGAGGTAATAGCTCAGATCAAGCTTCTGCAGCTGGCCTCCAACAACTACAGCTTCACCCAGGACAGCCTCTTCAGGGAGTGGTTCTCAGGGGTGGAGCGACTCAGCGAGGCAGAGAGGTGAGGCCTAGACTTCAGTAAGGAGAGGAGGGGGGGACTCTGATAAGAAAAAGTCCCTTTTATGTTATCTTCATCTGAAGAGAGGTCGCCCGACGTCAGTCCATTTCTCAGCAAGTACCAGAATGACGATTGTATGACACACCCTGTGTGACAACACTGTTTTCATGCGCATCCTCATGTGCCATATGCATTGCGCCCACAGCTACGGTCTGTCCTGTGAGATCGAGCCGTTGTCTGAGTCGGCCAGCAACACTCTCAGAGCCAAGAAAAACGGGGGCATCATGAAACGCTGGAGCGAGTGAGTGCTGTTACGTAATCATTAGGTTATGGACATGGTTTCTATGGAGTTAAGCAGGTTTGTTTTATGACACAAGTGTATGAAGGAACAGTCCATATTCCACTTGTGCCATAACACAAACCGCTGAACAGTGATGTTAATGCCATGTGGTTACTAGGTTACTGGTTACTAGGTTACTAATGGCAGTTGAGTAATTAGTTGCCGGGGCCACTGTTCTCACCTCTTCCTGTGTTCTCCTTGTTCCCCTTTTTCCAGTCGTCAGTTAACGGAGGCCAGTGCCGGCAGCGCAGCAGGCTCCCACTCCAAGTCCTTTGACCAGTCCCACTTCAGACCATACCAAGGAGGGGGAGGTGACGGGGGGGATGCCCTCAGTGTCACCTCTGTGGGCTCCAGTGGCTCCGATCTGGAAGACGTTAACGCCAGTTTCCTGTCCGACTCACCGGACGTCCACGAGAGAAAGGTGAGAAGGGGGGGAGGCCCGGGGGTCACATGGCCAGAGGACAACATGAAGGCATCTCATTCAGCTTCATTCATCCATCTTGAGTTGTTCTCCCCCCGGGAGACTGAAATGACAGGGTCACTGCTGCCATTTCAGTCCCGAGTTTTCTCTCTTTTTGAGTGCATCTTTGATAAGAATCTGTGTGGTTGTCGATAAAGAGCAACAGTGGATTGTTAGGCGGTGAGAGTCTGGATTTCTTTTCGAATGAAAGAAAATGATACAATTAGCCACAATATGATACAATATGAATTGGCGAGAAATGCCACATGCATTCTATCTACCTGTTTGACTGTCAGCTGACTGTGGCTCTAATTCCTTTTCGTAGAACTCTGCACCCTCAGTAAAACATTCCGTCTCTGCTTTGGGGAGAGTGGGCCAGACTCCTGATCCCAACTCTACGGTACTTTCAACTCTTCCAGCTTTCTCCCTAACTCTCTTTATGGATTTCCCCTTCTCAATCAGCACCACCTCCCCCTCCTTATCTCCCACTGTCTCTCTATCAGTGCCAGGATTCCACTGTGATTCTTACACTAATGCTGCACTCTTTTATCACATCAGAACCATGAGCTGCTCATCCTTATCACCTCCATAGTCATAACTCACACACTTAAACTCTCTGCTTGTAGTTTAGGGAGCACACCATGCAGTGCTGCAGTAGCTTGCGCTATGGACTGTAAATAGTTGTAATTAATTGTTGTAATTAATCTCCTTCCCACCCCCCCCCCCTCTCTATCTCACTCTCTCTCTATCTGCTGTCCAGTTTTGGGAGTCCACCTCCCTGTCGTCTCTGGACACCTCTGGGATGGGTTCTGGCTCGGGCTCCAGCAGCGCCTCCTCCTCCTCTGTCTCCTCCTCCACTCCTCTCCCAGCGTCCCGCTCCCACAAGCGCTCTGTGTCGGCCGTGTCTAACTACTCCACCCTCTCCCTGCCCCTCTACAACCAGCAGGTGGATGACTGCTGTATCATCCGCGTCAGCCTGGATGTGGACAATGGCAACATGTACAAGAGCATCCTGGTGAGAGAGAGGGGGAGCAGGAAAGGGGAGGAGGACAGAGATGTTATACAATCACCCTACCTATTTACAAGGAATAACGTTTGTGCCGGAGAAGAGATGGTTGTGCGTCAACTTAAAATCTTGATGTCTCATGTTGTAGGTTACCAGTCAGGACAAGACCCCAACAGTCATCAGGAAGGCCATGGTGAAGCACAACCTTGAGCGAGAGAAAACCGAGGACTATGAGCTGATGCAAAAAATCTCTGAAGAAAAAGGTAAGTTGACTTGATACCACGCTCAAAGCCATACAGCAGATGCCTCCGAACACATGTATATTTTGTTCCATGATTACTGCATATAGTATTAATTCGTTGTTGTTACTACTGCCTCATCATCAGTCCAACTAGTTTTTATTTTTTAATTGTATTTTACCAATAACACTCTCCTCTCACCCGGCAGAGCTGCGGATTCCTGACAACGCCAACGTCTTCTACGCTATGAACTCTACCGCCAATTACGACTTCGTGCTGAAGAAACGAGGCTTATCCAAGGCAGGCCGGGCCAAGAGTGTGGCCAGTTCTACACTGCCCCGCATGAAACAGAAGGGGCTGAAAATTGCCAAAGGGATCTTCTGAGGAAGTTCTACTAACAAAAATAAAACAGAACTTTCTGTCAAAGTCTGCTGGATGAACTGCAGGTCCTATGAATCTGTCTGAGGACTTCGGAGCCACAGTAGAGAGAGGCCAGTGAAAGCAGAAAGACTGCTCTCTGCATCTCATGGTAGCAGAGCAGGAGAAGCACTTACCAACACAGTCATGTGAACAGGACCCCCCCCCCCCCCCACCCCCACTCAGACAAGCCTGAAGTCCTCCAGGCTCAGTCCACGATGAAATCGAGAACAATGTGCTGTCTCTAACTCTTCGTTCCTGACTCAATCTATTGCGTCAGCTACGAATATATGGAATATTGGGCCACATTCCACATACACTCTCTCTGATGAGACTGGAGAGGAGCACTTAAGAGCAGACGCAGCCCAGAGAACACTGCTGGCCCCAGAGTGTCAGCCCGGTGATGAGTGGCTCTTCCCCACTGTGGAGAGGTGGAAAGAGGTGGAAGGGTGAAGACTACAACTATACCTTTATGAACATGAAGAGTTTACTGTAGATGCTAGCATATTCAATACAGGTCCAGGTCTGTGGCCATTTCTGTTGGAGAAAACAAGGTGTGAAATGAGGATCTGCCAAGAGACTCGTGTCTTTGTTTTAATGAATTGTAACCACTACAAGGAAGGATGTTGCAATCCTTTGAAAATAATGTGACCATAACCAGTGGGGGGGACAAAATGTGTCAGTTACAACAGAGGTTAATGGAGCAAGTTTACACCCATTAGAAATATCTGTGTTTATATTAACAAACATTACAGAGGTTGTGTAAATGAAAAGACAAAAAAGACACAGAGAGGTGTGAAAGAGATGTATTTGGTATTTTAATAATATCCACTTATCAGTATAATATCATTATGTTGCAATGGACCTTGACATTTGTTAATACAACCATTATAATCAGGCTATTGCTTTATTTGGTTGTTTTTACTTTCTCTGTTTGCAACTGTCTACTGCCTATGGTGCTGTTAATTTACATTTTAGAGAGGTTAACCCATGCTTATTTCTACAGTATAACTAAGCTCCCTTTTTAAATGTTTGTTGTGGTGAGGACACTGATGATTTTAAGAGTCTCCTATGACTGCATTGTAATGTAAGTAATTGTCACTGAATCATACAACCAGTGATTCAGGGGTTTTGATGACGGCATCCCCTACTTCTCTGTCCCATTGGACCTGTAGGGGAAACAGTGCCAGTACTGACAGTGCTGGGATCATGGTATGTATCATTCATCTGTAGTTGCCTGATGAACCCCCCAATGGCTGCCAATCTCCTGCCACATGCATGCAAGAGGAGGTGTCAGTTCCCGCCTCACAAATGTATGAGTTTACAGATAGATTGAGATTAATGAAGCAAACTCTGGGATTGTTATTTCATGGTAAAGATAGCCAATAGTTGCAGGTCATTTCACTCACATTTCCCTGCGACCATACATGCCTTTACCTTCGTGCTGCATGCAGTTCCCAACACCCTTAAATGGCCTTTCTAGAACTTTCCTTGGTAAGCCTGACAGGATCAAAGAGATAAATGAAAGCAATATGGAGACACCTATCCGGATGTCTAGAATCCATAGGCAGGAAGGTGGGGAGACAAGGGAGTTCACTCGTTTTTGGGACATAGCATGTTTGACACTCCCTGCTGTGCTTGTCGTCACTGTGACTTGCTCTCTTCCCCTAACTGTTGAACACTGTGATTGGATATTTCCACTCTGTACTGATCTCTATGAATGGTTCCATTTAACGCTGAACACTGTGAAAATACATCTCTGGGTTGCTTGCTTTCTAGTTATGTGGTGTATCCTCTGCCTTTCATTCTCAAAAGACCATCATACTATTTGATTCATCTCTCTGACACTTGGTCTTGGGGAGATGGTCATTTATGAACTCTATATCCCTCAGATACCCTGTCCCTATTCTGAGGCCAGTGTAACCATAATGAAACCATCAGGACCATCCTCCTGAACAATTATTTGAAGCCATCATATTAAGGGATTGGATATATGCCCCCCCCCCCCCACACACACACACACAACACAAAATGTTGTTCTGTGCACATGATTGTGTGACATTTGAAAATGTTGCCCAAGATTGAAATACGTTATTTTTAATTTCCTCCTACCTGAGCATATTGCTGAGCCTTTTTCTGTGCTTTCTGTTGTCTCTATCTTGGTAATGAGGGAAACGTTCTGTATATCTTGTGCTTAACTGTCCCTCGCAAGTGCTGACTACCACTTGCATTATTATATTTCCTGATCCCTGCTATTTTTATTATTTTTTATTAATGTTTTTGAAAAACAGATTGGACATGTTATTCATAATTTATCTGAAACCAGCGGGCTTCGCTTTCCCTGGAATGTTTGTTCCACCTCTACAGACAAACAGTGCAGTATCGATCTGCAGGTGTCATTGCCATTTCCACAGAGAGTAAACTTTTTAATCTGATGTTGTCCCTCCATGTTTTTTTTTACTCGTACTTGTCAAAGAACACAAAATAATGTGGAATTGTCTTTGTTTGTCTGTTATGACCTGGCATTATTTATTGATTTGTACATAGAGGTTGTCATGGATTGTACATTATTTCCTTTCTTAATTATAGATTAATAATATATACTCATGTATATAAATAAACACCACGTTTATGAAAGTAAATACCCTCTCTTTTCACTTTGTTTTTATGTAGTTTGCTGTCACGGTAGTTTGGATGTTCTATTTACTGATAAGGCATACATATTGCATTCGCTGAGATTAAGAGCAAAATAAAATATGAACAAAAAGGGCTGAGCACCTTTATCACTTATCATTACATGTTATTCCACCCATACTCAGGGCTCTCAAGTCTCACGCATTGGGCGTGAGACACACGCATTTCAACCCGCTCACACGCCACACCTTGTATTTCTCACGCAGAGAAATTACCTGGGGCGCCCACGAAGTTGCGCCGCTATTTTTTAAAATAGAACAGGTAGAGAATCAAGTGAGTTCCCTCTGGTTCCCCTAGAGTTCAGAAGGCCACGCACCAGCTAATCAAATAAAAATATATAGCTACCGAACAGCCAATCAGAAAATAATAGCATTGCTGTATCCGGGTAACATTTTGATATTCCCGCTACAACAAACAACGTTCTGATTCCAACGACACAGGCTGACTGGAGCTATTGATTCAGATGCTCGCTACACAGAAGACGACAGATTATTTGAATTCATCATTCACATCTCGAAGTGGCTCCAGACTGGTCGACGTGGGAGAAGACCATATCCTATGAGTACAGTAATGGCGCTTTTCCATTACAGGGCCAGGCCGGGCTGGCCTGCTTCTTGACCATATCCTATGAGTACAGTAAGACTATATCCTATGAGTACAGTAAGACCATATCCTATGAGTACAGTACAGTAAGTCATCTCATCATTGATTTCCGTTGCTGGGGAGTATATGTGTCCAGGCAGCTGGTATGTTAACTAACAGTTTGACCAGAGTAGTATGTGAACTAGCCTAGCTAACCGGTTGAATCCCTGCCAGTGTTGGGCAGTAACGAGTTACTACAAAAGCACAGCCAATGTTTCCCATTAATTATCTAGACTGTGGCGGCCTGCCAGTCTAATTGGTCCCGCGGCTCCCGCCACAGTTTCATAATGAACCGAAAATACTTTGACACATCTCATAATTTCCGCGCGAGTTTCTCGTTCCCACAATAACTTAGCGTGCTGAGAGAGAGCCTGACTGAGGTCACTGACTCACTCACTGTGATACTGTGAGCTTTGATTGATTGATTGAAAACTTTATTAGAAGATTTGCAGAAGTAGGTACATGAAAGTACATATTACATACAAGGTCAACTAAAAGGATAAAAACCCAAGAAAGCCACTGGCTTATTTCAATTGGGGTCCTTGATTCTCAATTCATCGTTACATGTAAGACAGACAAAAAAAACTAGTACTATCTACAAGATAATACAGACAAATAACTATTACTATCTACAAGATAAACATACATCCATCATGGGAAGAACAATACAACAAAACATAAGGTATGTACAGCGGGTAGGACAGGTGGGGACATACACCACAGGTGGGGGCGGGGGACAAAACACAAAGTATGTACAGTGGGTAGTTCGGGTCTTTTAATCTGATTTTTGATTTAGAGGGTCCAGTTACGGATTGCAGCCTCCTGTAAATGTTTTTTGAGAGTGGTTTTGAAGGTGGGCAGTGTTTTGCACTCCTTTAAGATTATAGGAAGGGCGTTCCACATTTTTACTGCATAGTTTGCAAACGAGTTTAACCCCTTGTTGGTGGTGCAACGCGGTTGAACGTGGTTCGTGGAGCTTCCTCTGGTGTTGTATGTGTGGACGTTGTTCACTTTTTGGAAGTATGTTGACAGGTACTTGGGTGTCTTTGTGGTGTAGCGTATCTTGAAGACCAGGCCCAGTGCAAGCTGCTGCACTCTGTCAACTACTCGTAGCCAATCCAGGCTAAAAAAATGAGCAGCGGTTAGATGTGTCCTAGGGTTGAGGCCTAGCAGAAGCCTAACCAGTTTATTTTGGGCTGTCTGGAGTCTTGTTTTATGGGCCTTTGTGGTTCTATAGTACCATGATGTTACGGCATAGTCGAAGTGACATTGAATGAGAGCTGCTTTGAATGAGAGCTGCTTTGAGATGCAGAACCAGAGGCAGGCAAACCTCTTCTTCAACACTGCATAATACTTTTATAACAATACCGATAATAATCATTTGGAATATGTTTAGTTTTTCCTTTCCCACCCCTGGCACAACCTCTCCATTGTGAAAACCTTTGGCCTACTACTAGGCTATTTCCTTATATTTTATGCATAGTATTAATTATTGCATTTGTCTATTTCAAAGATGTCAGGGAAAAGGGGATTCAGTGGAGCAGCCACCTATAGGTGTTCCTTTCAGAAGGAGTGGTCAACTCGATGGCCATTCATCCCAATGGGAACCACCAGCTCCTTCTACTGGTGGTGCTCAGTCTGCAGACAAGAAAGCTCCTGTGCCCATCAAGGCGTGAGGGACATAAGCAGGCATGTGGAAGGCAAGGGACATCAAGGGACATCAAGGGACATCAAGGGACACCAAGGGACACCAAGGGACATCAAGCCAAAGAACGTCCCAAAATCTCACTCTGAACTCTGTTCAAAACTTGAGAGCTCTGCATACTTATAGGGCCTATTGTAAGAGTGGTGTTTATAAGGAAGCACACCGTCATGAGCGTTTTGAACGTGTTGATTTGTCAAGGCAACATAACCAGTTACTTCATAACCAGTTAACTGAAATAAATGTCTAGAAAGTACTGTTGATGGAGGAGACCAGGGTAGGAGACCAGGATAGGAGACCAGGGTAGGAGACGAGGAAGGAGAGGAAGTCTAAACAGTGTTGGACGCGTTCCAAGAAAAGCGTCATTTTGCAGCGCCAGGTCACTTTTGCGTAGCGCCAGCGCGCATGCGCACCATTCAGCTTTGTTATTGCATTACAACATGGCGCTCAGCAAGACATTTGGACAAAAACCTGTCAGATTCCAGCTCGAAGAGGATGGGGATGGGGATTATTATATGATTGGTTCGGAGGTCAGTGTTTCAGTTTAGTAGGATAACTTGCTATATCTTACGTTTGTAATGTAACCTAAATCTACTGTTTATTGTCATTTTAGCTATGATACAGCTGCTGTTCTAGGGACGGTTGCCCCCAGGCCTGTCATTTGCTGTGATGAAGACAGCTGTGCGTGCTACGTGTCTAAGTTAACATCTTGATATCTGTGCTTTCAGGTCGGAAACTATCTGCGTATGTTCAGAGGTTCCCTGTACAAGAGATACCCATCGCTATGGAGGAAACTGGCGTCAGTGGAGGAACGTAAGAAGATAGTGGAATCATCGCACGGTCAGTAGCTCTCTACTGCAACTAGAACTGCTGTCTGGAGGGAAATACGATCGTTACGTTTGTTGCAAACCCCTGACTTATTCTTCCTATTAGATCATGGTTATACAACCCTAGCCACAAGTGTGACCCTACTGAAGGCATCAGAGGTGGATGAGATCTTTGAAGGGAACGATGAGAAGTACAAGGCTATCTCCATCAGCACAGAGCCCCCAGCCTACCTCAGGTATTGCCATTAACATTGTGATTAATCAGAATGATGGTTATTCAGCACTGGTCCTTGGTGATGGGGTGGTTATGGCAGGATATTGTTGTCACTTATAGCTTCATATCTCACTTGGCCAACAGGGAGCAGAAGGGTAAGAGGAACACTCAGTGGGTCCCTACATTGCCCAACAGCTCTCACCATCTGGACGCTGTCCCCTGCTCTACCACCATAAACCGCAGCCGGTTAGGTCGCGATAAGAAGAGGACCTTCCCTCTCTGGTAGGTAGAAAGACTTATGCAGTGTCAGAACTACCCACTGTGTGCATATTTTTAGGTGTAAAGATGAATCGCGTTCACAGATTAAAACCATTGTTTTTCTTACGTGTGACTGTTCACCATGCGCAGCTTTGATGACCATGATCCTGCAGTGATCCATGAGAACGCCACCGGGTCTGAGGTTCTGGTTCCAATCCGACTGGACATGGAGATAGAGGGACAGAAGCTCAGGGATGCTTTCACGTGGAATATGAACGGTTGGTTTGCAGCACAGCTCTCCTAGTTTAGAGCGTGTGTGTCTGTGATGCTGGTCCTTGTACGCCTTTGTGTCTCAGTAGTGTGAGAGCTCTTGAAAGTTCTGATATGACTTATTTGAGCTATCTAGTCATTTCCTGTCCCTGGTTCATGTCCCGATTGCACGAGTGAACTAAAGGCTCACATATGCTGTCTTGTTACGCTGCAGAGAAGCTGATGACACCAGAGATGTTTGCTGAGATCCTGTCAGATGATCTGGACCTCAACCCACTGGCATTTGTCCCTGCCATCGCGTCAGCTATCCGCCAGCAGATTGAGTCCTATCCCGTAGACAGCATCCTGGAAGAGCAGACAGACCAGAGAGTCATCATCAAGGTAAGACTCATAGATCACCATTCCTGTTCAGCAAGGAGGTCAGACCAGAATTCCACGTGACGGTTAACTGAAAACATCATCAGTCATTTCCAAGCACACGTTAGGCTCGTTCTGGACACATGTCCACTCACTCACTTAAATCTCATTCTGGACCTCAATTTACATTTTCTGATTCCTTTTTTTAACCTAAAGCTGAACATCCATGTTGGAAACATCTCCTTGGTGGACCAGTTTGAATGGGATATGTCAGAGAGGGAGAACTCCCCAGAGAAGTTTGCCCTGAAACTATGCTCTGAGCTGGGCCTGGGTGGAGAGTTCGTCACCACCATCGCCTACAGCATCAGGGGGCAACTCAGTTGGCACCAGAGGACATACGCCTTCAGGTAACATGTACAAAGTGATACACACACACACAAAGCTGAAAATTGTGGCTTGGAGAGCTGAGATCTGTTGTTTTGGCTATGGGGTACACCCATCGGGCCCACTCAAGTGTTAGTATGTGGGTGAAATGTTATAGACTGTCTTGGCCCTGTACAGCCTCTGAAGTTATGTAAGAATTAAGTGAAAGGGACGGCCCAGCCCCAGACAATAACGATGACCTCTGCTCATATCTGGAGTATTTCAAAACACCAAATACATGTTGCTCCATAGTTGAAATACTGTGTCCCCTTTTAATGTCTGGTCTCTTGGTCATGTAGTTGTGCAATGATGACTGTTTGATGAAGTTGCGTAATTGTTCCTGGCTAATGTTGTCTTTGCAGTGAGAACCCCCTGCCCACTGTTGAGATAGCCATCCGGAACACAGGTGATGCTGACCAGTGGTGCCCCCTGCTGGAGACACTGACAGACGCAGAGATGGAGAAGAAGATCAGGGACCAGGACAGAAACACTCGGTGGGTGTCTGTCTATGTTCCACTCTCCTAGATACACACATTACAATCCATATTGTTAAAAGTAGCCCAACCACCATCTGCTACATTCAAATGTATGTATGTGTCACTAATGTTACTGCCACTGATATTGGCTCTCCATGTTGCCTTTGTTTTTTAGGCGAATGAGACGACTGGCAAACACAGCTCCAGCATGGTAGAAGATGTAAGCAGATGGTCATGCTCCCCCTACATGAAAATAGGCCATTAGATGAAGAGGCTGTTGGGACTTGCAATATGCTAACAGCAGCAACAGAGACATTCCTTCAGTTAGTTTACCAGAAAAGGTCATCTTCATCAGTCACCTGCGCTCTCAACATAAACCAACCAATCAACCATCACCCCGCTGCCCCCCCCCCGCCCCACCCTTTCCATCGTCCCATGTGTCTTTTTGAGCAGAGTCTCACCATATCCCCTACTACAATGTGCCCTCTCCCTCCCTCCCTTTTCCCAATGTGGAGAAACTCTTCCCACTTTGACCACTGACTTTTTTTGCCCACCCACAGAGGGGAAAAACACACAGGAAATCTCAGAGAATATATTGTTATGTTGTATTTGTTGTCTTTTTGTACATTTGAATAATTCTTAGAAAAATAAAAGTGAATGATCTTGCTTACCCTCTTAACCGTTACTATGGAAGTGTATGCGCAATCATGTCAATCAAGTAAATCATGAGATGTAATAATTACAATCAAATTCAAGCTTATCAAAGTTACTTGGAGTGTAACTAGTTACTAGTATTTGGTTTTGGCACCATATTATTATTATTAGAGCATTTGAACTTTGCATGCTTCTTTGTGTTCATGCTTTCAACACCCAGCACAACCCAGTTCTACGGTGGTGTGCTAAGCGATTTCTATTTGGCACCAGTGCTTCACCCACAAAGGCAGTAGTTAAAAAGTGCAAACTGTGCAGGTTTCTCTGGGTAAAGGGATTCCAGATAGTCGGCAGATTTATGAATGAGTCCAGCAGCACCAGAGGAAGAGTGACATAGAACCAAGGTCCACTCCAATGTCACACAAAAACAATGTTCTCTTTCTCTTTGTGGTGCACCATTTCCATGAACCAGTAGCAACATGTTACACTTTGTGAGGACAAGAACTGTGGTGGTATTCAAAATGGTATTTTAACCAGAAAGTAGTTCCACATTATTTGTAAAGAATCGGTGACAAAATGTGGACCCTTTGAAATGGCAAAGGATAACAGACCACAACCTGCCATGTTACATTAGAAGCAATGTAGTAAAATGCATCAAGTGAGAGAACCGTTACATTCATCACTAGCCTCTGACTGCATTTGACAATTCTAGTTACAACACTCGCTGAAAGGGAAGTCTGGGACATGAGAGCGATGCACTATGGTGGCTCCTAGTGGACACAATACATCAGCCATTTGTATGCGCCTTTTCTCTTCATCAACACCCTCCCAGAGGAGTAAATATCCATCCAACGCTTTCTCATGGCTCTCTGTTTCTTCTGTGGGGCTGGGTCTGTGTCTCTGGGTATGATGTGGAAGATGGTCCCCCTACACCTGCTACTGGTTGGGCTCTTCACCGCCTTGGTCCTGCCACAACTCTCCAGCCTGCTCCTCTGGGAGAGGAGAGTATCCAGGATCCTCCACTGGAGTGTCAAACATGGCCCGGCTGAAAAAGGACAATATTGCTGTTTAAGACAAACTTGATGGTTCATGCTATTATAATGTTGTGAAAATGTTATTCATAAGGGGAGTGAAAACCGGGGACAATGAGGCAAGTCTCACAGGGCCAGGGGACAACTAAAACTGTATTGAAACACCAGTTACTTTGGGACATAATGGATGCATGATGTCATTGTGGTTAAAATTCCCGGAGCCAGAGCCCACACTAAACCTTTGAACAGAGCAGTCACTGCTCATGCCAATTTCTTGATACTCACAGAAGATCTGGTGTCATCAAGAGCTTCCTGCCCCCTGGCTGGTTTGGAAACACATCTTCCAGAAAGTAGTACATGTGTCCCACTCCTATGCCTGATGAGGAGGAGGAGGAAGCCATCACTAGCATTTACAGTACATTACATCATGACAGAAATAGCAATGCATGTTAATTTAACTTAATGTTACACGACATCATCTTGTTACACGACATCATCTTGTTTTAATGATCAAAATCATTTGATTTGATTGTTTTGATGACTGTGTTTTGCCTGGACAACATTGTTGAGGCTATGTTCAGAGACAAGAGAGATAAACACTGACTATCTGCTTTGTCACACAAGGAGGGGAAACCCATTTTGTTCCTCGCTGTCCTGTCACGGCTATCACAAAGGGCTCTTGTGAGAGATGGACAGATAACATACTGTACCTAGAAGGTCAACTACAATCGAGTTGCCAAGCAGCAATGAGAATCCCATGAGCACCCAGGGTAGAAACGGTGCCTGGAAGTTAAGAAGGCCAAAGAAGTTCATGCGTATGAAAGGATTCCTTCTACTCCACACATACACCAGCATAATGGTGAATGCCTGGCCCAGGAAGAACAGGTTGGCAAAGAGGCCGAACAACTGTAGGTGTTAAGTTAAAGACATAAACACATACAGTAGCTAAATCAGTTACATTACAGCCCAAAATACCTGCTGCTGTTGAACCTAGAATCTATAATAATTCCTTCCTATCCGAAACAGATGTGCTTGAGTAGCCTACATACCGGTACCCACTGAATAATAACATGATGATAACTTCCAGTATTCAACCATTTCAGCTGGACACTTTACTGGAGCAAACGGTTAAATAAGTAGGGCTTGTTCAAACACAGGACTGCTATATGCCAACCTGAAAAGGAAAAAAACTAAACAAAAACATAATTCTTCCTTTTTCTAGCATTAATGACTGCCAATGGCCCCTGGCCCGAACAGAGATTAGTTTTCTTGCAATGACTGATGAATTGATGATTCACTTACTTAGACAGAGGTATTTGCTGTAAGTCGCTTTGGATACAGGCATCTGCTAATTGCCAAAAATCTAAATGTAAATGTAATACTGTATTATACCAGCAATCTAGTTCCTATGTTTTGGTCGACATATACTTGGAGGTTTGCTAAAAACATGTGGCAACTGAAATATAAAAAAAAATAGTGCTATCACAATACAAAAACATCCTCAAAGGTTTCCACCTAGACCATTGCACAATAGTACAAGGAGGTTATTAACTTAAAAAAACAACAACTGGAAGCTATATTATTTACTAAGAATGTGCAATGTGGTGGCTACCTGAGAAGAAGCAAGGAACGGCTGTCATTCAACTTTTACAACCAGGGACTGAAAAATACCCTGGGTAGTCTACATTTTGTCACTTCTAATGTTAAGGATACAGTCATGAGGACGCCTCCAAACAGGAACATAAATACAAAATCAGCAGTGCGGCCACGGAAAGACCCTTCCTCCAGCATACGGCAATATCGATACCTATTACTGTATGTCAAGGAAGGGATACACAATCAACTGGACACTAAAATGAATACTGCTAGATGTATGTAACTGACAGCACATACTGTTAAAGGTGTGATAGAAAAAATTGTAGGCTTGGGTAACAGGAAGCAAGGTTTTGAACATTCAATGCGTTCAACACAGAACTCAAAGGGGTTTATATATTACTTGAAGTTTCAAGAAGCCTAATATTGGCCTAGTGTAGCCTATGATGTGGTAACTGAGGCAGGTTCTGTTTGCCAATAAAGCAACAAAAAAAAAGGCCCCAAAAGATACAGAAAGATGATGTTGAACAAGAAACTGAATCCAAGTGAACCAAAAAAGAGGAAGTTGGTGATCAGGCGCCATATCTGTAAAACAGAGAGGGTTGAGTACAGTAGTGTGAATGACCGTGCTCATGCTAGTACAGTATATGAGAAGATTATGGTGTTAACAATCCAATCATAGCCTACCTGGTATCTTCTTATAATCAGATCTGGATTAAAATATAGCTGAAAAGGGGTGACGACTTCAAGTTGCTGAAAGCAAAGGGAATACAGCTTTAAAGTTATGATCAGTTATGACCACCAGCAATAAACTGTTTTACCCTATTGCCTACAAGGTTTTCCTCAAGTCATAACATTTTTTGACATTTTGTCATCTGTGTTATTTATAGGCAATGCATTATATAGACATTATATAGACAATACAATTCAGACAATGTTGTCTTTCCTTTCAACCTTATATTGCATGTCTTTTATCATGATTAAATACCATTTGAGTTTATAAATATTCCAACATACAGGCAACACAAAGGCACAAATATCCTTTATTCCGTTTGATGGTGCGTCTTACCCGGTTCCTCTTATGGGTAATAAACAACCTAATTACTGTGATGACCCAGTCAGAGCTCAGGAGCTATCCATGCGCCCTGTTTAGACCAGCTAAAGAGCAAGCATGCCGAATGTTACCCCCTGTGCCCTCATTTGCTTACCACCGCAGCTGTTGTCAAAACACAAGCTGTCGTGTACGCTCTGGTAACCGCAGGAATTTGGAAATATTCTTGAGTGAAGCTGAGAGCCATTGTCGTCCTCCCAGAAAAATACTTGTTTATGCGTATTACGCCTGTGATACATTTGTATTGATCCGTCAGGTCTGAGTACGACAACGTTACCTCAAACAGACACGATGACATTTCAATAGGCACGCCCCTGTTTATATTAGCCAATCAGACTATACATAACTAGGCGGCATAGCAATTGTACCGTTATCAGATTCACAAAAACACAAACGCTGAGACATTCTGACATTTTATTTGTACCAACAGATACAGAATTCATACATTTATATTTACACAGTAAATATGATATTTGAGTAGAAAAAAAATATTTCAAAAATAGAGATACATATCAAGAACAGAGATTGGCCTATAATGGCTGTTTTATTGAAAGGACAATATCCAGATTTTTCTATTGTCAGCACCTAAAGAAAGACTAATGATATGTGATCTTCAGCTATTAGCTGTAAACAAAGCACCATTAATATTTTTACTTTGAAGCAGATATGACATCAGTGTCCTGCACTGAAAACTGCAGAATGAATAACTCAACACAAATCCTTAGGTTAGTCTGACATAAAAAGATTGATTCACATCATATGCAGCACCAAGGGTCATTTTATCCCTTTTTGACAAACACAAAAGAACAGCATAATGGAATGTTACTGCAGATACTGTAATTTTTTGTAAGTGAGAGATACTTAATGTACTTTATTTCAAAAGTCATATGTTATTGTATTATCCTGATTATCAAAAAGACTTGATTATCAGAAAGACTTCATAATGATCAGAAAAATGCATGTCCCTTTAAAGACCATGCTTGTGGTGCAACATATCTGGCGTAATATTCGAGGTCACAATGTCTTGCAGTGTGCTAGTACTGCACTGTAGATGGCACTCTCCCAATGGCTCTGCTGTTTTCCTACAGCTGGGTCCTGTTCAAATGTGTAGGAAGGCATCCTTCCTTCCATCCTT
>NC_137690.1:17662022-17779522 GCF_963989245.1 Nansenia antarctica
CTCCATTTTCATTTCAGTGCAAACAGAGCACCCAGAATCAATCTAAAAAAAATGTTTGGACTAATATATGTATTTGCTAAAGTTAAGTCAGTTTGCCAATGTATTAATGTGATATATACTTAATAGCAAAGGAAAAGGAGTGTCGGTTTGCTATGTTGTAAAACATGGCTAATTCTATACAGGTGGTGCCATGAGCACTAAAGTCATTTTAAAGGTTACACTTAACTTAACAGGCTCACATGCATAATGCATTATACGATTTGTCATAAGCACACAGCCTTCCCATACTACTACCATCACATAATGACCTTTAGCTATTATCAGCCAGCTCGTGTCATCCATAAAAAAATATTGAGGAAAACATAAAGGCTTAACCAGTAATTATGCATTATACCTGTCAGTGAGATAGTGTTACTGAATAGATCAAAGGACTGTGCGCTTAAGTTGTCAGTCATAGCCTCCTCTCATCTGTCAAATGGATCAGATGACCTGACCGACCCCTGGGAGTGGGTAAAAACAAAGACACACCCCTCAGATTACAACCAGGTCTTAAGTTCAAGGTTATGCCCAGACCAAGTTCACTACTTTAGTGCCACAGAATCTGTGTGGAATCTTTGGCACTACCAAATGTACTCAGTATGCCTTCTACGGTATGCCTATGTTTACATCTATGCACGCTTCTGTAGGTATATCATAATGGATTAACAGATTAATATAGTGTTTTTCCCCAAGTGCATTTCCAAACACTTCACATTGTATGGGGGAAACTCACCTCACCTACTACCAATGTTTATCTCCAGATCTACTGCAGAGAACTATGCCAATACTGTATAACATGCAGCTGGTTTGACTTGCATAGTCTCATACCATATCAGAGCAGAAAGGGGAAATCCTAATTCGAGACAGTTGCACATTGTTTCAGAAAGCCCTGGGAGACTCTGCCATCATCTCCTGCTGACTGTGCAAGAAACCACTGATGAATCACATACCCTAAGAGCTGGCCTCCAGGCGATATGGGATGTTCAAACATTGTGTGTGAAATGGGGGGGATGTGAGGGAGGGGCGGACTATTACATGTATGGACACATCTAGCTTCTGGTTACCGTGATGACAAGCACAGGGGGTCTGACAAGTGGTATTCAAAAAGCACACAGTCAACATGTCTGTACATGGTGCCTTTTAAAGTGTCTACATTTTTCTGAGTTGCTGACATGATAAAATATTGGGACTTTCTCTGAGGTCACTCATAGTCTTGCCAGGACTGAAGAACTTGCAATAAAACATGCAGTACTAAAGACACTTAAAGACGATCTGGTTTGTGAACTGAGCAACTCTGTAAACATCCAGTATGATGCGGGAAATGGGTCTAGACTCTTACGAAAATGTTTACATGAGAAACCAGATAAGATCTTGATTTGAAGGATGTATTACCGTATATACACAATAGTCCTGGGTAAGTAATGACTGTTACACTCTAAGGGAAGAGAGGCTTTTTAGATGATGAGGTAGAAGATAAATGCACTGCTATCAACAAATTCCTTGGTATCTGCTTCCTTATCCTCCTTATCCAATACATCAGCCCCAATCAGTAACACCAGGCAATGGACGATATGATACAAATCCTCTGGGTACTTACTGTGCTCTATTATCTTTCCTGGCAAACAAACTCTTCCTCTGAGACTTCCCAGGCTTCCAAACTCTGTGTCTGCAGAGCTGAGAAGATGAAGGGGCTGATGCCATCCTCACCTTGCATGACCTGATCATCATGGACATGTTGTTTTCATGGTCCTAAGCAGCCCTCTTATAACTGATGTTTTATGGAGAGAGAGACGGTTTCACTTTTCAAGGGGGAGGGACATGTGTGTAAGTAAACACTCACTGGCCTGTTGTTCCTTTCACTGGACACTTCCAGAGATGGTGCAGCTGTGACCTAGTTTGGCTGGTGGAAACTATGGGAACTGAGAATGCTTTCTGATGTCACCTTTGCTCTCACAGTTTTTGGCAGCCAGTTTTGTCAGAGGACATCGAAGCAAAACAGGAAGGAAAACCAAGGGACATGGATTTTATTCACAAAGGGATATCCAAACAGCAAGCCCATAGTGTTCCCTCCGTTTTCCCCCCTGAGAGAGCAAACAGGCACTTTGTGTATCCTGACCCAGATGCCAAAGAGAGAGAAACTTGTCCATGCTTGTATAATCACTCACTCTTTTGTCAACAACGGGGAACAAATTGACAAAACTACCGATTAGGCTTTCCAGTTCAGTAACCAAGACATAATATTTAATTATTATTTGCATCTGTTGCCATCACAGGTGCAAGTCAATTTGATAACAAGTAATCTTTTTTTTTTTTTTTTACAATCTCTCATCCAGTCAATTGATGTTTGTCATGCTGTCCTCAATATTGGTTAGACAATATCAAATGGTTGCACTTATTTGTCTTGAGGATTGTTGGGGGAAACCATTTCCATTGGTAAAATGTAGGATTACAAACCAATAATCTATTCCATTAATGTATTTAATACTGCATGTTGGTGTTTAATTCGTTAATTGATAGATCTACATAGGCAACCTCCCAATGCAACGTGGGGCTTTCCCCTCTATCTCCTCATTCATGGTGTTGCCTATAGACTTGTTATTACAGCTTCCTGCCCTGAGGAAACAAAAACTCAATGAACTCTAGATCTACTATTTAACGCATGCCCACATTCCGAGCATATTCTGTTGTACTATTGTTGCAGACTTGATTTTTATCAGACCAATTGGTCAAACCAATACAAATTGGTTCATCACTGCATGGAGGTTGAAAATGATAGTTTCTTGATACCATGTCATAGTGCCTAGTCGCCTATGGATCTATCACATTGTCATTGCTGGTAAGGGACAAAGATAGGTTGGGACATTCTGACATATTTTGGATGATGCTGTTTGAAATGCGATGTCAATATATTGCATGGCATGGCCTATCAAAACAACCCAAAACATGCATCGTCATTGATAGATTTACATAATAATAATAATAATAATAAAATAAAGAAATCTTCAAAGGTTTCGTCATTCGATTTGCACGAATATCCCCATATCCTCATCATTACGTGTCAGACTCAGGGGTCATGACTGATCCTGACAGCAGTGCCAGCCAGAGAACAGCACAGCCCTCATACACGAGATGTAGGCGATTCTTTTCGCGCCCCAGGTGAACGAAAGTGCATGGAGCAAGAGGCAGCAGTCATGAAAGTTAACAACTCATCAAGGCGCGGGAAGAACATGCACAATATCCGCGCGCGCAGCGCAAGAATCATATTTCAAAGCATATTTAAGTCCTGGAATCTCAAAATCGATCGTAATGAACTTTTTCCATAAACTTTGCGACTTTGCAAACTTCTGTCATGCGAGCTCACTTAGAGCGGCCGCTACAGGTGATTTGAAAAGCACGACCATGCATGGAAGACAGACAGTTTAAAGGTAATCATTTGAATAACTTTCATCCTAGATGTCTGTTGTTGAGGTTTTGGTCCCCAAACAATAATAAAGAGACATTAGAGAGAGATGTTTTCATATAAAGGAGTAAAACTGCTCTCCACTCACCACCGGCGCTGTTTTGTACCTGCTTGCTCCGCGCATTGGCAAACAATGCATGCTCTGAAGGCACTGCAGCGTAAAGACGCAGGATAGAAGACAAGTCCGCATCATCACCGTTATCATCATCTGGCCCCGTGGACAGGTTGGGGGAGAGAGCCACGGGCACTGCTCACTGCTGTCACTGGAGCTGGGGAATGACGGCTCCGTGTCTTGTTGGCTCTTATATAGGTTCTGATTTCTTTGTTCTCTTTTTCTTCACATAGCAGCCTACACTTTTTATAGCCTGGAGTGATAATACCACCCGTTACCACGTGACTCTTAACCCCTTTTGTGCTGCGCGAAATATGGATTCAAACCAGATGATCTCGCCTACCTGTGCGGAAATCGGAAAGGAGACCTTTCAGCACTAAACTACATGTAAATAATGTAGTGGAATGTTGTTCCATTTTATTGAACATAGCCTATGAATATTGCATGTTGCTCCAGTCGCCTATAGGCTATTCATTCTCATAATAATGCCTGGCCCACAATTAGGAATGGTTGTTTAAACACATATCAACCTTGCAAGGGACTGTAACTAAAGTGGCATTATCTAAAGATGTGGACACATTCACCTTAACGTGTCTATAATTATTTGAATAACTAGTTTTAACAGCACATAGTAAATTAAGACTTTGTTACTATTAGCGGTGCTCTTTTTATAGCCTATCCAAACTTTCGGTTAGTTCCACCAGGTATGTTAAATCTCACCCACATTAAGGCATTCCCTGCAACTCTATTTACGTCTGTAATTTCTGTAATTATGGCCTCTAAATACCAGTGAGGAATTGAACAGAGCTACTTTGTTTAATAACTGACAGACGTAAAAAGTTGTTAAATAGACCTTAGACAAGTAAGAGGCTTCAATAAAATGCCATAATTTGCCTGGAAAAGAATTGCAAGCCTCAAGCCACAGTCTGCCTCTTATCAAAAGAGAAGGGAGTACTTAAAGAGGTGTTTGTGTGTGCGTGCGTGAGTGCGTGTGTGTGTGTGTGTGTGTGTGTGTGTGTGTGCGTGTGTGTGTGTGTGTGTGTGTGTGTGTGTGTGTGTGTGTGCGTGCGTGCGTGTGTGTGTGTGTGTGTGTGTATGTGTGTGTGTGTGTGTGTGTGTTTGTGTGTGCGTGCATGAGTGGGAGAGTTAGCAGGATTTTGTTTACACAATCAACTGACTTCTAAGAGCTTTATAGACCCAAGTGTCTACCTGCTGAGAGGACACTCCAGGGGAAGATGTATTGATTCCAATCATTTCACAAGCCGTTTTTGTGCAGTGCCTTTGAAATATCACCCTCCTTCGTAATTACTGTTTATAACCGTGTCACTTCTAACTCATGAACCAGGGCCAGGTGTGTCACGGATGCTGACCGCAGCCTCCCTCACACCCCTCCTCATCACTGTTGTTTCACTAAGCCCTTGCTGAAATGATAAGTGATAAACATCAATTAGAGTGTATGTAATACAAGGCTAATTTACATTCATGGCAGGCTGGTTACATTTCACTCAAGAACATTTATGACTTCATTTTTTCACTGTGTGGCTCTAGTGCCAAAGGCATTTGATGACCTCCTTCCCGACAATAAAATGGGGTCAGTCAGGGTCATTGTCAATGTTGATGTATGTAAAGTTCCTATGTTGACAGACCAATATGCAACAGCCTCAGCTTCATTTACTTGCCGTGAAAACGTCTTGAAGTAAGGGAGACCTTAATCACCTATCCAAGCATGTTATCACGTCTACATTTTTTCCAGTAGGACTAGTTAACCAAATTCCAGGTGCAGTTGTCGAGTCACCCGTTCTAAGTATATCACTTAAAAGTTTAGATCTAATTTGTGCAATCCTCATCTGTGCTGTCATCAATGTCTTCAGAACTACGCTGGAGGCCTGAATTCACAGCTGGTCCTTATTTAGACCTTCCGCTGTATTCCCCATATGGCTTGGGCATTGTTCTAATGACTGAATGGGTAATCGAATTGTTAAAATTTTTAATATTGAATAAAGAGGATAAATGTAATTATGTGATTAGAATTTTGCCCAAAATTGGGTCAGATATGACATATTGGGTCAAGATGTGACATATTGATCAAATGCACATGGTGAACTTTGTTCAGGTCAAAAATCATTGGTCCCACAATAACATAACATTATAACATAGAGGGCTTTTTGTTGTTGTGTAATGTTTGGTCCCTGAACCTAAAGACATAGCTGTCCACACTATGAACTGAAGCTACAGTATGTCTGCTTATCAGATGCAGAGATGATATCATGCAACTGACTGATGTCCTTTGTAGTATGTTCTTGGTTTACTCAGTGCATTTGTCTCTAAATTGAGCACAGCATTGCTCTCCAGTGAGATCATTCGCTGAGTGGGGGTTCATTCTATTTCAAATGCCATTAAAGCTTGGCTGCATTAGACCTCTCTGGCTCTCTTTGTCTCAAATGGCACTCCCCATGGTGTCTTAAGAAACGTCCTTTCCTCAAGAAAGGTTTCCTGTTTCATATTGTCTTTAAACACCAGGGCAATCATACTGCTCTTTACAGAGAAAGACAGCTATAAATCCTTAGGTGTTTGATATATAGACCATGGCCATACAGTATAAGTATGTCAAGTTTTGATGTGCAGGTTAAAATACTGTGATCTGGTAACGTTCTTCAGTTGTACTCAGTTGTTATCTGTAATGACAACAATAAAGACAACAATAAAGACAACAATAAAGACAAAAATATAATAGTCATGTGATCTTAATTATCTTTCACAATAGAAATACTGTCTGAATATTGTAATGCCTTCTTCTCATATGCTCAGTTATGATTTGGTGTCAACCCCTTTAATCAAAACAAAGACCATATGTAAACCTAAATGCAAAACAGATCCTCGGTGCATAGGCATGTGAAACCAGTCCCAAATAGCCTCATCTAGGCTGGCTGTAGGGTTGTGAAAGTTGGCCCTAGGGAGAACCATTATCCCTCTCTTCTCTCCCCCAGAGTGACCTGGCTCAACCCTCTGTGGGACTTCACCACAACAAAGAGTTGAGGTGAATTTGGTCAGGTCCCTCACTAAGTTACTCTGCTGAGGCTGAAGAAAGATCAAAGCATGAGTAAGAAGTATGGTAGTAATTCTTTTTTTTACTGTGACGTGATGCACAGCTTTTGTGGTTTGTTGATTCCTTCTCCAATTGCACTTTTAGCCGTCTGTCAATTTCCTTGAATTTCCTAGCTCGATGCAACTTAATGTTGTAATCATCACAAATCTCGGGTAATATGATAGATGTCAGGCTCATCTTTCACATCAATCAAGTACTAAAAAGCCTGTCATAGATCTTGATGAATGCACAATAGTGACATTTATGCCATACTTAGACATAGCCTGTTAAGCCATGCGTTTTGTACATAGTATTTAAGACGGCATGCCCAGTCACAACAATACACTGCAAGTGGAGGCAAGGGAGTGCAAGCACTGTAGTTGAATGGATAGATGTGTCTCCAGACCCCTGTCTGCCTGTCTCTGAGGTGAGGTGAGGTGAGGTGAGTGATTTCATGGACTTTACACCCTCCACCCAAGTCTCAAAGGCCACAACTTTCTGCAAACAAAACAATATTCCATGAGATTGCTGAATGTCACGAAGTCACATCAATAGTTATGAAAAAACTTTTCATAAAGAATTGAAGTTTATATTTTTATTACAGAAATGCCATGAATTTACACGATTACAATAAAGCCTGCATGACACTTTGTTACTACTTTATGGCTGAATCATTGGGTTTCATTTATGAGTTATATTCTGTTCCAACGCTTGAACCAGACAACCACCACAACACCCCACTTCCATTGACCTGTCGTATCTACTTACTGTGTAATCATTAGGCTTTAGGGGGCGGAGTCCTGTAGGACCATAAAGAGTAGCTGTTGCACAGAGGAAGAGGTTCGGCGCATCATATCTCCTCGAGCGTTCAAGACCATGCCGCTGGAACTCTACCTTGATCTGCACTCTCAGCCATGTCGCTCTGTGTTTCTATTTGCCAAGAAAAACAACATTCCGTTTGATTACAAGGTTGTTGATCTGTCTTCAGGTACTGCGTGGGATATTAAATGTTTGGTTTGTAAATAGTTAGAGGATAGTGATTTATTGCCTGCTCTTGATATACATGTTTAATAACACTCTATACGGCATTACATGCTTGCAGCTCTTTTTTGTGTGCAAAAGTTTAATTGGATGTAATTGATGACGAAACGTCTGGATGAAAAAAATCAATCGCAAACTTTGAACTTGTTTCGCAATGATGATGTTATGCTATTCAGGAGGTTAATATCTCTCACCGTGGCCAAATAGCTGACAGACATGGACAAACAAAGTTTTATGTAGATATATCAAGTATCACAATTGCATTGTAATGTGTGACTATTTACACGTTTGTTCATCATAGGATTAACAACCAAAGGCATTCCTTCACTTGCAAAGTTAAAAGGGCAACCTGGAATTGCTACATACATTTTTTGACTTTTAAATTAATGTTACTTTATATAGCCATTGATTTTTGAAAATAGACTATAATAAACGTATAAATGCCTCATGAGCTTAGTTCAACTGTCTTACCCCATTAGAACTTCATTGATTGTAAACAATCACTGTAGAGATTCTAAACATGGTTAAAACTATCATTTTGATCTCATGGATGATCAGTCCTTGCACCCATAGCTCTGTTCATGAATTGGTTGTTTACATTTCTACAGCCCCAGCCTTCAGCTGTTTACCAAGAAAAAGATGCGGTGAAAGTACATTTTTAGAAATTCCAGATTGCCCCTTTAAAGCAGGATTTGTAAATGGATTTGGATTAAGAGATTCACATGTCTTGGTGACATACTTGAACTTTTGTTCTCTCTCAGGCCAACAGTATGGGGAAGACTTTGGCAAGATCAGTGTGGTGAGAAAGGTACCTGTCTTGAAAGATGGAGACTTCATTCTTACAGAGAGGTACAGTAAAGTAGGCTACATTCATAGATACATAGATTCTCTTTTTATCAATTTCATTTTTTGGGGGAAAATCCTGTCAATAGTATAGTTCGCTCTTGTCTTGTAGTGTTGCTATCCTGAAGTACATGGCAGAGAAATTTGGCACCTCAGGGTCAGACCGCTGGTACCCAGCAGACCTGCAAAAGCGAGCCAGAGTTAACGAGTACCTGTCCTGGCAACACTCAGCCATGCGAGCCCATGGGTCAAAGGTATTCTGGTTCAGGGTAAGCTCTAAAAATCAATATGTTCTATTTGTAGAACTAGACGTTTATTGACCAATGGGGTAGTGTTATATAATAACTCATTAATGATTACTTCTACTAATCACTAATATTGAGGTACAGTTTGCTCTAATTACGAGATTGAACATGAAAATAGAGATCTAATAGGTGTCTAAATACTTTTAGGCCATGGTTCCCATCATAACTGGCTCTGAGGTACCAAAGGAAAAAATGGACGCTGCTATGGAGGACTTGATGCAGTCACTGAAGGTCTTTGAGGAGAAGTTCCTCGAGGACAGGCCCTTCATCATAGGAGAGCAGATCTCACTAGCAGACCTGGTGGCCATAGTCGAGGTCATGCAGGTACAATACAATCTCTTGAATGAAAACAATAGTCTGGAGGAGTTAATCAATTCGACACTGTTCTTTTTCTTTACAGTATGAATGGAATGTGTTGAAAGTGATCTAGGGTAAAGTAGAGTGAATAGTAGTATTAGTAATGTTTTGTGTTGTGTCGTGAGAATTGTGTGTCAGTTTCCAAGCCTTTGTTTTAGGAATTCTCTCTTGCTGACTGTTGTCACAATCCCTCCAAACGTCTTTGATACAGGTGTGCTCTGTACTTTCCCTTACCAGTGTAAGGTGTAAATGATATGAGTCTTCCTGTGTGTTTATGTTGTGCAGCCTGTTGGCACTGGTCTGGATGTCTTCGAGGGCAGGCCCACTCTCAGTGCCTGGAGAGACAGGGTGAAGAAGGAGATTGGAGAGGATCTGTTCGACGAAGCTCACAAGACCATTATGAATGTAAACAGCCTGGCACAGACCTTTGAGAATAATGGCATGCTGGACTTTCTCAAGCCACGAATTCAGAAGATGTTCAACTAACTGATGACAGGAGAGATAAAGAGAGAAGAGTATTTTGACCTCCACCACTGTCAATGTTTTTAATTGTTGTCTTCATTTTTTGTGAGGTCTGTGATTTGTTGGAATAAAGATTGCATTTCTTAAAAATCTAATGAGATTGACATTTGTGTATTTCATATTTTTACAAATGATATAAATGCATAAATTATATTTTAATATTGTTGTTTTTTAGGTTTGAAGAAACTGTCATAAAGCACAGAAAATGTCAAATTAAGAAACAGGGAAGAAAACAACAAAACTTGTTTTCATTAGATTGACTGAATAACCACTGTCAGAACCTGTCACACCTGTCTATATCCTCATTTGAATTCCATGCTGTGTTTCTGTCACCTCCCCTGTCAAACTTCACATTGTTATTATCTATCGTCCCCCCGGTCAGCTCAGTCACTTCTTAGAAGAGATGGATGTCCTTCTCAGCTCCTTCCCTGATGACGGCACACCGCTCACACTAATGGCTGACTTCAACATCCACTCAGAGAAGCTTCTCTCCTTTGAAGTACTTGACCTTCTCCTCTCCTTCGACCTTACCCTGCCCCACTCTCATCCGACTCATAAGGCAGGCAATCAGCTCAACCATGTCTTCACCAGATCCTCCCATACCTCCAACAATGCTGTTAATGAAACTTCCCGTTTCTGATCATCACTTTGTGTCCTTCTCCCTCCCCTTCAAATCCACCCCTTCCCAGTCAGTCTCTAGCCACTCAGTAGCTTCTCGTCGCAGCCTTCGTAACCCGTCCTCCACCGCTCTCTCTTCCTGTCTTATCTTCCCTTCTCCCTTCTATCCACCGAATTCAGCATCCTCCACCCTCCTGTCCAATCTCTCCTCATCCTTCGACTCTCTCTGTCCACCGACCTTGAAGCCAGCAAGATCCTCTCCATGCGCTTCTTGGCTCTCTGAAACCCTACATGCTTGTAGAATAGAGCTCAGGGCAGCTGAGAGGAAATAGAGAAAAAACAGCCTCCCTGATGACCTAAACCTATCGCTCTCGCCTCTCCAACTACGTCTCCTCTGCAACAGCTGCTAAAGCGTCCTACTACCATTCTGAAATACAATCTTCTGCCTCTAACCCTAATAAATTGTTCTCCACATTTTCCACACTCCTCCACTGCTCTCCTTGCTGACATGGAGACTCTCCACTTTGCTCAAGCTTCCTACTGCTCCTCTGTTCACATTCTCCTGGACCTGTCTGCTGCCTTCGACAGAGTAAACCATCCGATCCTTCTCTACACCCTCTCAGAACTGGGCATCTCTGGCTCTGCACTCCTGGTTTGCTTCCTACCTGGCTGATCGCTCCTACCAGGTGACTTGGAGAGGATCCCTGTCCTCTCCATGAGCCCTCACCACTGGGGTCCCCCAGGGCTCTGTCCTAGGATATACTCCCTCTATACCAAGTCTCTTGGCTCTGTAATTTCCTCACATGGGTTCTCCTACCACAGCTATGCTGACGACACTCAACTCTTCCTGTCTTTCCCCCCCTCTGACCTACATATGGCAACACGTGTCTCTGTGTGTCTTGCTGACATCTCTGCATGGATGTCCCACCACCTCAAGCTCAACCTTAACAAGACTGAGCTACTCTTCTTCCCTGGGAAAGCCTGCCCTTTCCAAGACTTCTCCATCACAGTTGAGAACTCTACTGTAACCTCCTCCCAGACAGCCAAGATCCTTGGAGTGATCCTCGACAACCACTTATCCTGTGAACATCGCAGCGACAGCACGCTCCTGCAGATTCTTCCTTTACAACATCAGAAGGATATGTCCATTCTTCACCAGAGAAGCAGCTCAACTCTTGGTCCAGTCACTGGCCATTTCCCGCCTTGACTACTGCAACGCACTTCTAGCCGGGCTCCCCCATCAGACCTCAGCAGCTCATCCAGAATGCTGCTGCCCGTCTTGTGTTCAACCTCCCCAAACTCTCTCATGTTACCCTACTCCTTTGCACCCTTCACTAGCTCCCGATAGCAGCTCACATCAGATTCAAGACCCTGGTGCTCGCCTACCAGATGGCAAGACTGTCTACCTGCAAGCAAAGGTCACCCCCCAAACATCAGCCTATTCACTCCACTCCTCCACCTCTGCTGGCTGACTGGCCCCACCACCTCTACACCAATGCAGCGCTGCCTGGTCACGTCTCTTCACTATACTGGCTCCCTGCTGGTGGAATGAGCTTCCCACAACTGTCAGAACGGCAGAATACTCTTCAGGCTACACCTTAGCTGTCCCTCCTGAGATATCTACTACCCCCTTGCACTGTTTCTTCTGAAACATCTACTACCCCCCTGTACTGTTTCTCCTGTGTCCAAAAATAAATGTTTAAAAAAAATAAAAAACGTATATATTATAGCCAAAGAAAGCTATTAGTAAACAAATGATACAAAATGCTGCAGCGTGAGTCCTCACTAAGACCAGAAGGAGGGCACACATCACACCAATTGTACAATCACAACACTGGCTACCTGTTAGTTTTAGAATACATTTCAAGATGATTTATTCTATTAGTTTATAAATCACTCCAGTCACACACCTGAATAAATATGTCAGACATATTTGTATGATATTTGAACTTTTAACGGTCCCTAGAGGCAAGAGACATGGGGAGGCAGCCCTCAGTTTTTATGCCCCCAGCCTTGCCAGAAAACCTAAATGGCTGAAACTGTGGGAACTTTTAAGACATACCTATTTAATCAAGCTTTTATCATGTAGGCCTAGCTGTACTTGTGTCATAATTAAATCTTCTTGACCTTAATCTTTTCCTGTATTTCATATATTATCTGTCTTGCCTTGTTTTTCTTGTTTTGTGTGCCATTTAATTGAACCATGTTTTTATTTATCTGAACCATGTTTTTATTTGTCTTTCCTTATTCGGTAAAGCACTGGTTGCTACATTTGCTTGTATGAACATGCTAACTTGACTTTGACTTTGACTTTGACTATAGCAACAACGACTGCCAATGCCAGGCCTGAGCATTTTTCTTGCTATGACTGGTGGATAGATGATTCACTTACTTAGTCAAATGTATTGAAGTCGCTTTGGAATAAGGCGTCTGCTAAATGCCAAAAATGTTAATGTAAGAACCATCATGCAACAAAGCTAATAATATATAAAAGTATCAGCCTCTGTTTCTCCACTCAGGCTCTTGCTTGATGTGTTTGATGCATTTTCACAACAGCAAAGAGCACAGAATTTCTCCGTCAGGTACTTATTGGAAATGGTAAAGAGAACACCAGTAGCTATGCAATTGAAGGAGTAAGCCAGCAAGAGCAGGTTCATGGAATATTTCCATGCAATCTTTGTGTCTTTCCTCATCATAAACCTGCTCTTGCAGGGTTACTCCAAGAGTTAAACATGTTTGTTTGTCTTGAGGAGGCGGATCTGCCAGGGTTGGTTTGGTGTCTCTAGGATAAATGGTTAAAAGGTTACACACTCTTGAAGTTTAAAAGTTCAACGTGCTGCTATAGCGCCCACTTCTGGAAAATTGTTGTGAGGGTATGGACCAAAAAGTCCAAAAGGTTACCAAAATGAGTTGGAGTCATGGCCATTTTGCATGATAATGGAACAGGGCTGAATAACTAACAGTTACAATACTATGCCCACAGCGTGGGCTTGCGCCCTAAAAATGAAACAACTGTCCCACAGATCAGGAACACTGTCAGGAGGTAGGTGTGAATATGCAGTCATCAGTCAAACTACAGAGACTAGTTATCCTAAAAACGATGGTCAGGTTATAGTTTGATTAAAAAAGTATAGAATAAGCATGCAACAGTCTGTAAAACGATCTTGTGAACAGATAAGACAAATATTATCATGTACCAGAGAGATTGCAAGTTCAACGTTTTGAGAAAAATGCTTCTGCTTCATACAGTAAAACAATGACCGCCAAACTTACTGCCATAGTACCTAAGGAGGTAAAAAAGGTAAAAAAAAACATCCGAAGTTCTTGACTGGCCAAGTCAATCTTCAGATTTAAATCCAATAGAACATGCATTTCATCTCCTGATGATAAGATTCTAGGCAAAAAGACCTCAAAACAAACAATAACTGAAGATGGCTGCATTACAGGCCTGGCAGAGCATCACCCATTCAATACCCAGTGTCTGGTGGGGTCAATGGGTCGCAGACTTGCATGCAAATGAGCGTCATGAGTAGCATTCATTATATAAATGCACAATGCCGGTGATTATGGACCGACTCTTAAGACTGGGAATATCGTGGGCTCGGTCAAATTACGGCTACAGCTGCAAGAGGATCTTGGGGGACATGTGCTCATCACAGGAAGGAGACCCAAGAATGAGTCAGAACCAACAGATTTCTTCCTTCAGAATTATCCGAAATGCCTTGCAAACTGTTAAACCTTTGTGAATATGAAACAAACAAACTTGTCCGAATAAAAAGCGTAAGATTGGGATCGTTGAAATGGACACTTAATGGACTCGTACTGATGTTTATCTGGTGAGTAGTTTGCATGAATGATGCAGCCTGTAGGCGAGGAACACCCCCGCACCTTGACTTGTCAAGAATGTGCTATATTGTAGTATAGTATGAAATAGCCGGTTGAATGTTATAGTGTACAGATTTAGACTTGTGTCAAAAACATGATCATTTAAACTGTATTTATTGTGTATCACACATTTCTCACATCCTCCTTAACTTAAAACGTATTTTAAACTCTAACCAGTCATAAAAGTATTTCAACCATTTGTCATTATAGCTTATCATAATGTTATATCTTTCAGCATTATGATGCTCTGGAACAAGGAGTATCAAGAATATGACTTTGTGGTCAGCTCAGTCACTGCTAAGGTCAAGGGAGCAGCCTTGACCACCTTGCCAGATGGTGATCAAGTATGGGATGTCATGGATTACAGTGTACCATCACAGGTGTGTGTGTGTGTGTGTGTGTGTGTGTGTGTGTGTGTGTGTGTGTCTATGTGTCTGTGTGCGTGTGAGAGTGGTGTAAACACTTGTTTAATTGATACAGTATACTGTACATTTGTTCTGTATTGTATTGTATCATTTATTATTTTACCTGAACTTTCTTGTTGTAGGGAAAGAATTCATTTTTCGTGGTGACCAATGTCGTTGTTACCAAGAATCAAAAGCAAGGAAAGTGCCCTGAGGTAGTGTACCAGTGCAATATTTCTCTCCAGTTCCTAAAAACCTAAAAACCTACTAATCTTCTTGGAGTTCAGGCTTCTATTTGTTTATTGTGACTTCCTTGTAGTGGGTCTCAGTGCCTGTTTTACATTACAGGTCCCCGCTTATGGAAAAGGGTGTCGCACAGACAAGGACTGTGAGAAGGGATTGTGGGAACAACACAGCAATGGTACAACCAAAGTCCTATTCCGTAATGGCTCTGAGTAGAGCTGGACTACTACTCTTTGGATGGCTCCCTGCTTTGTGTGTGTAGTTTCTACTAATAGCATCGGTTTCTGAAAGTAGTAGAGTAGTACAGGCATTATACAATATTACCTCAGACAAATTGCAACAGAAACTCTTTCAACTGTCCTAGTCTCATGGATATGTCCTTCATAACATATCAAAAGTCTTAAGAAATCCAAGTGGTGGAAAGTATTGAAAAATACTGAAACTGGTGATGCCACAATTTCCCATTGACGCCCATGTTAAATAATGCTTTTATGCATGTCTTCTTGTCTGATGTCCACACAAAGTGTTCAATACTGTCCACAATCACCCAGAAACTGTTTTACATGAGACATGGAGTTGGATGCAGTACTATATGTGTGTAAAAGGAAATTCTTAACCCATAGATGCATACAGGTAAGTGGGTCAAGATGAACCAGTGGGTTTGTTTACTTGCAATATATTCGTAATGAAAGGTTTTTATCATTTCATATTCCAGGTATTCCTAAAAATATATAAACCCCTCAAAAAAAGTTCGGAAACGTTATTTTGGTTGATTATTCCTCCCCTTTAATAATACCAATTGGTATTGTATTTTATATCGTTGGAAAGCCTGATTAGTCACCTTTACAACGAGGTACAACTTGTAAGGATCATGCATTCGTGGAATGAGCAACACAGCTAAACGTGTGGGTAGCGGCCCAAGAATATTTGCCAAAATCCCCTATATTCTTCTGTTGGTATTCACTCTCGTTTTGAGTTGCTTGGTGGATTGGATGATTGCACTCTCCCACAGTAATAAGGAAAAAACAACACATATTGGCCATTTTTTTTTGGCTTTATTAACTTTACACTGTCAGGGACCTCAGCAGCGTGTGGAAGATCCGTACGCAGTCACAACAGCTTGGCACCTCCTCCTCATGCTGGTCACCAGCCTGGTCACACTGCTGTGGGACGGCATCCCATTCCTCAACTAGGATTTACCGCAAGTCAGCCAACATGGTTGCGTCACTCTGGCACGTACAGCACACCCAAGCTGATGCCACAAGTGTGCAGTTGGGTTGTGGTCTGTACTCACGGCAGGCCATTCCACCCTCTCCACTCCCAAATTCTGGAGGTACTCTGTGATGATCCTGGCTCTGTGGGGGCGAGCGTTGTCATCCTGGAGGATGGAGTTAGGTCCCAGATTCTGGAGATATGGGAACGCCACTGGCCCCAGAATATCATTCCTGTCAATTAGGTGCCATTCAGGTGCCAGTCACACACCTGTGACTGACATACACCTGCCAGCACTTGAAGCTCAAAACGAGAGTGAATAATACCAACAGAAGAATATTGCAGGGGATTTTGGCAATTTGTTTTGGGCCGCTACCCACACATTTAGCTGTGTTGCTCATTCCACAAAAGCATGATCCTTACAAGTTGTACCTCGTTGTAAAGGTGACTAATCAGGCTTTCCAACAATATAAAATACAATTGGTATTATTAAAGGGGAGGAAGAATCGACTGAATTAACGTTCCCAAACTTTTTTTGAGGAGTTTATATCAGACCATCTAATCCTAAACCATTAACATTTTTCTTGACCTTTTACACTTTTTAAGTATTTTTTGTATTACTAGCCCAAGCTTCCATAAGAGGGTCAAAGATACCTGCATGCATCTGATCTGGATGAAGTTGCTGTCCTCTATGCACAGTTGATGGAGGGATCAGTGTCTGCAGAGAAGGCTTGCAATGCTGATGTGATACTCAGAATAAAGGAACAACTCAAAAGCAAAAGTGAATACTTAAAATCCTGTAGTAGGACAGCTGCCCTTTGGTTGCAGTACATGGATATGGTGGACATACTTCGCAAGTTTCTGAGAGCTGAACGTACTGGCAATTGGGCACTGCACCTTGAGGCAATATCAGAAATGCTTCCTTTCATGGCAGCATCTGGCCACAATCTCTACACGAAATCGGCTCGGATCTATGTGCAGCGGATGTGCAAGCTCCACATTTTACATTTTTTAAACATTTTTGGGCATTTAGCAGACACCTTATTCCAAAGCGACTTACAATCAATACATTTGACTAAGCAAGTGAATCATCAATCCACCAGTCGTAGCAGGAAGAATAATCCAGATCAGGCCCGGGGCCATTGATAGAAGGAAAAACCTTCTTCTAAACCTAGGTTGTCGTTTATTTTTATTTTTTTATATATAGACACTGGAGAAACAGAGAAACAGTACAAGGGGGTCAATAGAAGTTTTTAGGGGACACAGTAGGGTGGAAAAGCGGGTGTCTTCAGGAGACGCAGTGCTGGGGTGCAGTAGATGTCTCAGGAGGAGCAGTTAAGGTGTAACCTGAAGAGATGGGTCTTCAGTCTACGACGGAAGATGGGTAGTGACTCTGCAGTTCTGACAGCCGTCGGAAGCTCATTCCACCAGCGGAGAGCCAGTGTTGTGAAGAGACGTGATCGGGCAGCATGACTGCCGTGTTGGTGTAGAGGTGGTGGGGCCAGTCGGCCAGCCGAGGTGGAGGAGCGGAGTGAACGGGCTAGAGTTTGGGGGGTGACCATTTCCTTCAGGTAGGCAGGGGCTGTCCCTTTAGCTGCCTGGTATGCAAGCACCAGGGTCTTGAATCTGATGCGAGCTGCTATCGAGAGCCAGTGCAGGGTGCGAAGGAGAGGGGTGCCATGAGAGAATTTGGGGAGGTTGAACACCAGGCGGGCAGCAGCGTTCTGGATGAGCTGCAGAGGTCTGATGCCGGAGGCGGGTCCAGTTGGAACATCCAGATGTCTACCAGAGATTTGGAGAGGGATTCCATGTGGTCAGATGAAGTGATTGCTTATGGGCTGGCCTGTCTGTAGATCTCGTTATCTGATGGGAAGTATGAAAACCTGTGGTGGCCTCACAAGAGGGCGAGGGATGACAGAGCAGCAATGTTTGACATGGCTGCTCTCCATGCCAGCTTGTGCTGAAGTCAACAATGCCATGCAAGAGCTGACAGGGGTGAACCACAACACTGGGGAGCAGAACAAGGACATGACAGATGCAAGACAAGCATGTGACATGAAGGATACACTGACAGTTCTGAACTATCTCCAAGAGAGAAACCCCTTCTGCTCCGATCCAAGCTTGCGCAGTGTCTCAACTGGGGTCCATGCGCACCTTTCTGTGAATGTTGAAAAGGCAAAGACCATCGGAAACACCATCTTGGCCAGCATGGAGGGACAGACTACTGCTGAGTACACATTCCAGAAGAAGGAGCAGGCAATCACCATGAGTATGAAGTCCTCAGTCAAGATTGATGGTGAAGCAGTGCAGGTGGATCCTCAACTACTTTTCCAGCGACTCTTGCTGCTAAAGCTTCACAAGACCTGGCATCAGTGTTCAGGTATGAGACCTGGCACCAGTGTTCAGGTATGAGATCTGGCACCAGTGTTCAGGTATGAGCTGTTTAGTTATCCTCCAGCGCTGTTTGACACCTCCCTGCTGCTTCGACAGCCACAGAAGCCAGTGCTAGCAGATGCCATTTGGGAGCTCCTCACACCTGTCCTTCCGGGAAACACAGACACATCCACAAAAGACATGACACACCACAGGTGAGACCTGTTCCTTTCAAACAACACAAACAAGCAGCAGTTCATCAACATGCTCAGTGGTCACCTGAAGAATTGTCAGACGTACCATGTTTCAGAATAAAAGTCAGAAAAATGAAATTGTAAATAAAAGTCTTAAAAAAAAAAGTCTGAATAAAAGTCCGAAAAATTAAATTTCAGAATAAAAGTAAAAAAAAAAATATCTGAAATAAAGTCCTAAAAAAATTTTGGGAAGAAAAGTCAGAAGAAAAAAATAATCTGAATACAAGGCCGAGAAAAAAAATGTCTGAATAAAAGTCCCCCAAAAATAAAATCTGAATAAAAGTCCGATAAATAACATTTCTAAATAAAAGTCTGAAAAATAAAATGTCTGAATAAAAGTCTGAAAAATACAATTTCAGAATAAAAGTCCGAAAATTTTAATTTCAGAATAAAAGTCCAGTATGTGCTGGATGGTGGAGTATTGGTTCAGCGCATCCCATGGACACGTGGATCCACATACAAGGACATCTGCAAGCTGTACAGCGAGTATGTCACAAGGAAGTATGGAGAGGCAGTCGTTGTGTTCGACGGTTATCAGGGCACATCCACAAAAGACATGACACACCGCAGGTGAGCAGGTGGGAGGACTGGAGCAGCCGTAACCATGGATGAAGACATGCCTATTACGATGAATAAAGACCTGTTCCTTTCAAACAACACAAACAAGCAGCAGTTCATCAACATGCTCAGTGGTCACCTACAGAAGAACTGTCAGACGTGCCATGCTTCAGGTGATGCTGATCTCCTCATTGTGCAAAAAGCAGTGCAGTCTGCCACAGTAACAAACACTGTGCTCATTGGTGATGATACAGATCTGGTCGTCCTCCTCATATATCAAACCAACCTCAAGTCACATGACCTCTTCTTCAAACCTGAGGCGAAGAAGAGCATGAAGAAGCTACGTGTCTGGAACCTCAAGGCCGCCAAGCAGCAGCTGGGTCCCAGTGTTTGCCCTCACATCCTCTTGAAGATGATGACGATGAAGATGGTGAAGATGAACCAGACACCTACTGATAAAGTTTTACTTTATGTTTAAGTTTTTGTTCAATAGTGCCAACATGTTGATTAGTGCAAATCTACCAGTCACTTAATATTTTTAAAGTAACATAAAAGTGATATTTTAATAATATTGTTTTCAATTGTTGTTAATCAATGCCTATATTAATGTTGATTACTGCCAATTTATGTTGCCATGTATAAAAGTATATTCATTTAGTGATTCGATTAAAGTTTCAACATTTTAAAGCTTTATAATGTCATTTTTGGAAGCAAAAACCTGTTACCAGGTTATGGTAAAAAATATATACTTTCCACCACTTGATTTCTTAAGACTTTTTATATGTCATATAGGAGACATTTATGAGCAATAAACAGTTGAAAGATTTTCTGTTGCAATTTGTCTGAGGTTCCCCCCTCCTTTCTCACAAAATGCCTGTACTAGAGGTATTTGTCCATGATTTGTTAAGGTTTGAGGCTGTCAATTCTTCTCTGAAAATGAGATCACAGATGGAAAGAGAGCACGTTGATTTACACGTTGATTTGTTATTTCTCTTCAGGGGTTCAGACAGGTGCATGTGTGAAGTCTGATTTGACAAGGAAGACCTGTGAGGTGTCTGCATGGTGCCCTACTGAGGTCAAGAAAAAGCCCCCTAGGTAAACAAAAACTTTACCTTTACTTACTGTGCTGAACACTTCCTGGTCCACTCCTCATATCAAACTCAAAAGAGTGTGGTCAAAAGAGGAACTTTGTTACACTACAACTTATATGAAGGCTTTGGCCAGCAAAATCCAGTATGACCAGTAGCCTATATTATGCTTATATACGCAGTATATCAATAAATGCTCTTATATCTAGGCCTGCAATCTTGGCATCAGCAGAGAACTTTACAGTCCTCATCAAGAACAACATCAGATTCCCTGCTTTTAACTTAAACAGGTGAGACTATTGTATTAATATGGAGGTGAACTTGTTGTCTTAACATTTATCCACATCATTGTTCACACATGAACGTATTCAAAGTAACCCTCAACACCTCTACAAACTTAAAATAAATAAAAAATATAACATTTTAAAAACAAATATTATGTATAAATACAATACATAATATTGCATTTCAAAACAAGCACAAAAAAACAAGCTCATATTACCAATGATTGTCTCATAGAAGGAACATCCTCCCAGAGATGACTGACACCTACTTGAAGAGCTGCAAGTTTAACAGGCGCACAGACCCCTTGTGTCCTATCTTCCGTCTGGGTGACATTGTGCAGGAGGCCAGAGAGAACTTCTCTGAGATGGCAGTAGAGGTGAGCTGCAGTTTGTCACTGTTTCTAACTCATTTACTACTCTGACCTTCAAACCTTTTGGTTTGTCATTGGTATATTAGCATTTAAATCAGCATAAATTGCTTTGGCACTACACATATTGGTATGTAAGAGCTGACATTTTGCTGATTAGCTTGTTAACACTTGAGACAAATCAATATCTGGAAAGTTATGTTGATCATAATATTCACTATCCTTTCTTACCATAGGGGGGCGTCATTGGGATCCAGATTAAGTGGGATTGCAACCTGGATGGGTTCTTGCAAAGTTGTCTGCCTAAGTACTCCTTCCGTCGTCTGGATGAGAAGGAGAGCAATCGAACACTGTACCCTGGTCTCAGCTTCAGGTACAGAGTGACTGGCCTGTTGTTGAGGCCAAAGGTCGTTCCGTTGTGTTCAGTTCATCCATAACTAAGTTAATAAAGGAAAGCCGTTCATGAATAGCAGAATAGTCTATCTATTATATTTTGTATATCTATGCAATCCATTGTATTATTGTTACCAATAATATTTAACTGTCATTTTAGTTACATGTATTACAGTGTTATAAGCACTTGTGTTGGCAGGTTTGCAAGGTACCACACAGAGAAAGGTGTTGAGGAGCGGACCTTGTTTAAAGCTTTTGGGATCAGGTTTGATGTCATGGTGTTCGGAAAGGTTTGTATGTCTTAATGAGACTGATCCTCAAACATTACATTTTCCATGTCCACCAAATAGCTTAGTAATCAAATACAGTGCCCTTCAAGTATTGGAAAGTGGAAGCATTTAGTCTTCTTGAAGCTCTATACTCTAACAGTTTGGATTTGAAATCAAAAAATTACAATGGGGTCATAGAAGAGATTATCAGAATTAATTCAATAGGGGGGTTTTCAGATTGGGTTCATCATTTAGAAAATACAACATTTTGTAAACATACTCCTCCCTTTAGGACTCCAAAACAGTATTGGAAAAAATCATAGAATGTCAAATAATGTACTCATGTTTAGTATTTGGTCGACAATCCTTTGCATTGACCCCACCAGACAGAGTACCCAGCCTTAAAGCTGGATTGGTGAGGGTCAAGGAGGCTGTTCTGAAGAAGATACAGCATGTTCAAGGGTTTTAGATAAGAATGAGAGAAGAGATACAAGTCTGTAATTATGTCATTAGCCGCGTGATAATAAAATGTCAATTGATATGCTCTTTTCAGGCAGGAAAGTTCAGCTTCATTCAACTGATAATCTATATTGGATCAACTGTATGGTATTTTGCGCTGGTGAGTGTTATTCAGCTGCATTGATCTCCATATTTGAGATGCAACAGTAACATGCAAGAAAGTAAGTGACTGCTTTTCCCAGACAACCATGTTGATTGACTGGCTGATCGGGACCAGCTGCTACTCTAAAGAAGCCAGACAGAACTACTCAGAGAGGAAGGTTGAGTCTGTCCAGGATAGACAGCAGGTGAGAGTGGGGGGGGGGGGCATTTCTGATGGAAGTATTATACAGTTCATGACTCTAACCCACATCAAGATTTGCATTCTCATTGCCTGAAGGTTTGATGTAAATGTGTGGTGAGGCAGAAAACAATGGGACTATTCTCCTCTGTTCCAGTGCCTTCTTTCTGTCTCGTTTGTGGATGACAACCATATAAGGGTGGTGAAAAGATCCCACAAGAAAAGTTTGCAACATGTGAAGCCCATCTCCACCCACCTATGCAAGGTTAGCATACAACTGTACTTTGTATAATACTAACTGTATTTTCCCTATTGGAATCAGACATTTTAGTTGACACTTTTCTTGTCTTTAAACCGATATGCAGTACCTGCAGTTTTCTACAGAGTGCATATGGTATGAGTAAGTTGTCATACAGGTATACTGTATTTATGTGTTTGTCTTGTATCTGCTGTTGTCAGGACGACGGCCAGCACTTGAGAGCCATGGTTCGTGTATTGCAGAGAGAGCCCAGCACAGACAAGCAGCCCCAGCCCCAGGCTCTCCCCAAGCCCAGCCGTCCAGCCTGGTGTCAGTGTGGGTGCTGCGTCTCCTCCACCCATCTCCAGGAGCAGCTGTGCTGCAGGCGGAGCAGTGGACGGTGCATCACCACCTCCTCCCTGTTTGAGCAGCTGTTGCTGAATGATCCCCTGCTGGAGGCAGTGCTGATGTACAGCGACCCTTTACTTGAGCTGGATGATGGAAACCGGACCGCTGCCATGCGTCACTGTGCCTTCAGACAGTACATCAGCTGGAGAATAGGGGCCCCACCCATAGACACCTTCCCTGTTATTCCCAGCTGCTGTGTGTGGAGAATCAGAGAGGGGTACCCCAGCCAAGATGGACAGTATAGTGGCTTTAGGTCTACCCAAGAAAACATCGCTATGTACTAACATCTAATAGAACATCAACATGCTAAAAATACATAACTACACATAATTCGATGATCATACAGTCCTTGCTTTTGAACACTTCCTAAAACGTAAGTTTAAAACGTACTGTTTACAAGCTATCTATCTCTAACCCAGTAGCCTACGAAGCAGGACGACGATACAGTGAATTAGTCAATTCAAATTATAAGTATTTAGTGATCCTAAAACTGTTGTTTGTTATATTGAGCGGCTCTTCAACACTTTAACTTTTGTAATATGAAAAGAAACGGAAAACATATAAACAAAACAAAAAAGAAAGAAAATAAGCTTTTGGTCATTTGCGTGACATGAGAATTGCTGACATGCAGACCTTTTCACCAGACCGTGTCACATTTGATCTTGCCTGCAGACCTTGGCCCAGTTGTTCAAAACTTTTATTCTGGATCAGAATGATCCTGATTCTGTTTTGCTATTCTGGATCAGATCTATCTGGCTGATTTTGAGTCGTATTGGGGAAATCAGCCAGCTCGATCTGATCCTGGATAGCAAAAAAGAATCAGGATCATTCTGATCCAGATTAAAAGTTTTGAACAACTGGGTCCTTTTATCCATTCATCATACTGTGTAGGAACCATTCATTAAGGTAAGGGAAATGGGACATGGTACTTTTTCCATGACACTGAAGGCTTTGCAGTGTCATCATAATAGGGGTTCTTGTAGACGATTTGCTATATTGTGTCTATCATGTCTATGCAGCTCTTGCTTTGTGGCTGCCACAAGTCAGTGGTGTAATTACAATGACATGCTTTACTGCCATCTAGTGGACTACATGGTGTCTTGATTTCCTGTAAAGTAGACCTATCATGCCACCCACACCCAATTAATGATCCTACTGTTGCAGAAGTGGTTTGCAACCCACTGATATATGTAACCTATATAATCTATTTAACCAGCTTATGGAAAATCTTGTATTCCTAGGCCTTCTTCATTTGTTATTATTATATGTATATTCAAATATATGTTTAATATAGCCTATATATACAATATCCTCCATAAGTATTGGAAAGAGGAAGCATTTTGTCTTCTTTCAGCTCTATACACCACCAGTTTGGATGTAAATAAAACACGTACCATGAGGTTAAAGGAGAGATTGTCATCTTTAATTCAAAGTTGTCTTTTTTCACCATTTAGAAATTACAACCCTTTTTATACATACTATTTCAGGGTACCAAAAGTATTGGAAAATTGGCATGACAGGTGTTTCTGGTTTGTCAGGTGTGTTCCCCACATTATTTGTGCTAATAAGAGAGCTGTCAATGTCTAGTATTAATTCTAGGCATTGCATTTGCCTTAGGAGTCTGCTATTGGTGTAAGTAAGTAAGTAAAGCTTTATTTATATAGCGCCTTTCGTACATAAAATGCAACTCAAAGCGCTTGGTGTCTGTCAACATGAGGACCAAAGAGATGTCAGTGCAAGTCAAGGAAGTCATTATGCGGCTGACATCTCAGACAAATCTATCAGAATATAGCCAAAACCTCAAACATACCAAAATCCACAGTTTGTAATATTAGTATTTTTTTTAAAGCACTGTTGAAGTCAGCAATCCCAAACAGGCTGGTATGCCAAGGAAGACATCTACAGTGGATGACTGAAGAATTCTCACCATAATTAAGAACATTTAAAAAAAACTCCCCACAGATCAGGAATACTCTCCAAGGAGGTAGGCGTTAATATGCGGAACACGTCACCAGTCGAACTACAGAGCCTTCACTGCAAAGTGCAAACCACTAGTTATCCTAAAAATGATGGTCAGGTTACAGTTTGCTAAAAAGTACATAAAAAGCATGTCGACGTCTGGAAAATGATCTTGTGAACAGATAAGATAAATATGATCATAATGTACCAGAGAGATTGCAAGTTGAAAGTTTTGAGGAAAAGGGGAACTACTTCATCATACAGTAAAACAATGCCCCCAAACATTAATGTTTACAGCTGTATCAAACATGTCTACAGCATATCAAGGGAACATTTGTATGGTAGAAAGAAAGCTCAGTGTGTTCCCTACCGATAGTTTCCCACTCCATATTTTGTCTTAAACCTGAAAAAGTCTTCTCCTTTGATTTATTGAATGAAAAGGCATTTCAGCAGAGAGGTTATACATTTAAACCGGCACTGAGAAGCAGTACAAAGACAACACAATATACACAAAGAAGCCTGTTTAGTGAAATGACAAATTTAAGTTACAGATGAAAATGTAAGCATATTGTTGACTGACTAATGTTACACAGTTGCTTGAACATCACAGTTGCTTATATATTTGACAAAGAATAACTTAAAAGAGTTTAAAAAAAATGTATCAAGATAACGCATTTGTATGCAGGAGAGAGTACTACACTTGTATACGATACAAGCAAAAGGGTAAAAAACAACATGTGACTGAATAACCATTGTCAGAACCTTCATCAAACCAAACTAATTAAAAGTATGTGTATCAACCAGCCTCTGTTTCTCCACTCAGGGTCTTGCTTGATGTGTTTGATGCCTTTTCACAACAGAAAAGAGCCCAGAATTTCTCCCTCAGGTACTTATTGGAGATGGTCAAGAGAACACCAGTAGCTATGCAATAGAAGGAGTAAGCCAGCAAGAGCAGGCCTAGGCCAAGGGTAGACAGAAAGAGTGCATGGAAATAGAAAACTGCTATTATTGACAAGGTGGTTATGTAAACCACTACCAGGGACACAGTGAGCCTGCACACCAGCAGGTAGGACTCGGCACTCTGGAACTCGTTCTTGTTCTTCCTCATGGACAGCGTGTGTTTGCAGAGGTGGACCACCAGCCTGAGGGAGTTGGGCAGCATGACCATCGAAGGGAACAGAGCAAGGAAACAGGTGAAGACCAGCACGTACAGTTTAGTGTCTATCCAGGCAGGGAACACAAATGTCCCGAGTACACACGTGTTGTTCTCTGTCTCAGGCATGACGTACGATTCGTTGCATTGATGATAAAGGAATAGGAAGGGAGTAAACATCACACAGGAGTTCAGGAAGGTCACCGCAAGGGTCACGTTGATGATGGTTGAGATGTTGCTCTTGATCTTACCGAACAGCACTGAAGAGAAGCTGACCACCTTCACGCAGTAGAAGACACTCAGCCAGGCCACGGACCAGAAGCTGGTACAGCTGCTGCTCAGACACACGTAAAAGCTGGCATATACGAACATGGGAAAATCCTGCCAACTTAACACCCTTGTCCATAAGAGCATTAGGGCGAAAACTGAGAGGTGCAGGAACACGTTGCTGATGGAGATGGAGCAGATGATCAGACCCACTGTCTGGACACCTGCAGACTTCCACTGCTGGACTACCGTTGCGATCAGGTTAAAGATGTTCCAGAGCACTCCAATAAGAACCAGGATGGCAACGCCATACACTCTGGCATCTTTATAATCTAGATCCATGGCATAAAGCAGAGGGGAACACTGGCAGAATCCTTACTAGTTATGTGACAGAATGATGCTTACATGGTATCTTATAAAGAAAATGAGAATTGCTGTATGGAAATCTGTCCCTGCTAGTCGTGAGTCCCTGAGTTCATGTAAATGAGAATCCATTTGAATTGTTTTTATGTAGCCTAATGATCATTCCACAGTAGAATTTGAGAACACAAATCAGACATAATTAAGGCGACGCACGATGGTCATTGCCATTTTTCACTTATGAAAATCATCCATGTACATTGTGAATAGAATGAAGGTAATTACTGAATTTGCAATGTTGTAATTGGGGGTTGTGGGAGGAGGAGAAGGAGGATGGGCGTCGAGTCCCTAAGTTAATGTAAGTGAGAATCCATTTTATTTGTTGTTTTGTCATGACCACGGCAGAACACAAATTAGTCATAATTAAGGTCACACGCGATGGCCATACGATCATTGCCATTTTGCTGCTATGAAAATCTTCCAAGTTACTGAATTTGCAATGTTGTATTTGAGGGTAGTGGGAGGAGGAGGATTTGAGGTTGATGCTTTTATTTGTGGTGTGTCCTTTGTGTTGTCTATGTACAATGATCATCCTCTGCTCACCACTCTCTTTTTGGATTTTCTATAAGGTTACAGCCTTTCAACCAGCTGTGCTCATCACATTGTTGTTCCTATTCAGATGTAACTTCACATTCACTCTTCACCGTCCCCCTTGTGATCGCTTTGTTTGCACAGCCTCTTTCAAACAGCTCTCCCCTAATTGCAACGCATTAAGACCGACATCTATATCACTCTCATAAAATGATTTTTGCTTACAGACCAGACTGTAATTTACTTACAAGCATCTTCTGGGGACTGAACTTTACATTTTCAAACCATGGAAATTAAATAAATGTTTATTTGGCTTGGTGTATTTCCCTATTCAAATCAATGATGTACTTCATTTGGACAAATGATTGTTTAAAACAAAGTTTTGTGCTTTTTCGTTTTCCATGTCAATCTCATGTCATTCATGATGCAAAATGTGTTTCTGAGACCATGGATTGGGAATCCTCCAGATTTCCGCTGAACTGGCCACAACAATGGTTGAAGTTAGAAGGCTAGAGGGGATAGGCCATTGATAATTGGGATATACAGTGATGTTTGAAAGTATGTGAGCCCCTTGTGCAACTACATTTTTAGTTTTTACCATGAAATCTTTATTTAATCAGAACCAGTATTTTTTATCTGACATAACATGTTTATATTTACCAATTACATATGTTGGTTAGAGGGAATCGTGTGTGTAGATTAGAAGGAAAACTAAATTATAAAGAAATTAGGCCAGGTGCAAAAATAAGTGAACCTCTTCAGTCAATAGCTTGTGGCACCTCCATTAGCAGCAATAACTTGGAGTCTTGTATATCCACTAATCAGTCTCTGACATAACACTTTGAGATATTTTTGCCCACTCCTCCTTACAGAAGTGAGCCAATTGAGTGAGGTTTGAGGGGTGTCTGGCATAAACTGCCCGCTTCAAGTCCTGCCACAGCATCTCAATTGGATTTAGGTCAGAATTTGACTTTGACCAATCAAAAACACAAATCTTCTTTATCCTGACCCATTCTTTGGTAGATTTGTTTGAATGCTTTGGGTCGTTGTCTTGTTGAAAGACCCATTTTCAGCCCAGCTTTAGCTCCTTGACTGATGGTTCTGTTCAAAAATATCCTGGTATACCTCAAAATTCATGGTTCCCTTCGTGGGCAACCCTCCCACGAATGCCATTTTGATTCAGTGTTCTTCTTATTGTTGAAGCATGCACAGTTACCTGAGATGCAGCAAGGGAGGTCTGCAAATCCCTAAATATTATGTTTGGGTTGGTTTTTACCTGATTTGTTATTTTTCTTGTGGCTCTGGGATATTTTGGAAGGGTGTCCACTTCTAGGCCGAGTTGCTGTCATGTTGAATGTTATCCATTTGTAAATGATTTGCCTCACAGTGGACTAATGGAGTTCAAATCTTATGTAGCCTTCCGCAGACATGGGTAAATTAGGGCATCGATTTAGCGCATCGCCGTCGATTTAGCGCAAGTCCCCACTCCTCCCTCTATATAATGATTAAGCACTTTGAGCTTAATAATAATAATAATAATAATAATAATAATGATAATAATATAATAATAATAATAATAATAATAATAACAACACGTATAATAATAATACCAAGTATTATTATTATTATTATTATTATTATTATTATTATTATTATGATTATTATGGTAAATGGATGACTGCTTTGCATCTACAGGGAATTGGACATGCCATTGGGTGACTAACCTGTGAACAGCTTCCAAATGCAAATGCCACACTTGGAATCAACTCAGACCTTTTACCTGCTTAATTGATGAACACATAATGAAGGAATAGTCCACACTGGCCCATGAAACAGCTTTTGAGTCAATTGTCCAATTACTTTTGGTCCCTTGACCTACATATTAAAGAGCTGTAATTCCTAAACCCTTCCTTCAATTTGGATGTGAATACCCTTACCCTAAAGCGGAGAGTCTGCACTTTAAGCCCATATTCATTATATAACTGTAACTGGAAGATGTTTTGGTAAACAGCTCAAATAAAATAATAATCTGTCTGTGGCCAAATATATATGGACCTAACTGTACACATAATGTTTAACTCGGTTACACCAGTACATACATTCTGTGGCCCCCACCACCATCCAAGTTGCCCATCCGTATGTTAAGACTGGGGCGGCTGTGGCGCAGGAGGTAGAGCTGGCGTCTTAAGATCGCAAGGTTGGCAGATTGGCGGTTCGAGCCCCGGCTGGCCACATGTCAAAGTGTCCTTGGGCAAGACACTGAACCCCAAATTGCTCCCAATGAGTGGGCCGGCGCCTTGCATGGTAGCTTGCCGCCATTGGTGTGTGAATGTGTGTGTGAATGGGTGAATGAGAGGCTGTTGTAAAGCGCTTTGGAATAAGGCGCTATATAAGTCAGTCCATTTACCATAGACCGTTACCGTGGTAACCGGGTGTCAAAGCCACTGTGTTAGCTAGCGAACAAACAAACGTCAAACAGACAGAAAACTATTAATGTTATGGCTTAGATATTCAGATGTGGAGTGACAGTGTGAAGAGATGAACATGTTGATGTAAGATATCTGTGTATTGTTAAATCTGTAGAAATGGCACACACGTGTTTTGTGTTTTTCACGTTTTCCACGTGGTCTTGTCTTGTCAGAGAAAGGGCTGCCAGTTCCCATGTCTCAGTGGTGCTCTTGGACCTGTCGGACACGTGTATATAGTCCTGGTTGACTTTGCCTACAGCAAGCACACTAATTACTGACTTTTGTAATGAAATCTCACATAAAATTGAAAATGTAATGAAGTCTCACACAGTTTTTTAGCACACTTTTTATTGTGTGTGTGTCATTCAAACACTTTTAGTTTTTTTTCAAACACCATATAAATATGCCAATTAACCCAAAAATGTAATTAATTAAACGAATTAAATGTGCTAACCCAAACCCTAACCCCAACCCTAAACATTTAAAGAAGGGAACTTTGGACTTCTTCTTCTCCTCTCTCTTTTCTTCTCTTTCTCTAACCCTAACCCAATAAACATTTTAAGCTGGAGAGCTGTCTTGACCTCCTGGACGCCTGCCTTCTCTTTCTGAGGGGCTGCCTTCTCTTTCTGAGGCGCTGCCTTCTCTTTCTGGGGCGCTTCCTTCTCTTTCTGAGGGGCTGCCTTCTCTTTCTGAGGCGCTGCCTTCTCTTTCTGGGGCGCTTCCTTCTCTTTCTGAGGGGCTGCCTTGACCTCCTGGTTGTCCCTAGGGGCGGCCATGATGGGGGCAACCGTGGCCACAGAGGCACTGGTCTCATAGGCCTTGTCAGCCGAACAGACCTGCAGGAGCAGAACAGAGGAAGTGTGGCATCATTCATGGCTGCATGGTTACACAACACTGGTATAACTGCAGGGACGTGTGTGCTAATAGTGATGGTTACACTTACAGTAACAGGTCTGTCCTCCGTCAGCCCAGCAGCCTCCTCTCTCCGCTTAGCAGCCTGCCGAAGCTTCCTCTGATTCTTCCTGCTCATGACTACAATATAAAAAACGGAAGGAAGAGAATGTGAAATTACGTATTTTATATTTATATATTATTATTATTTTAGAATGACTTGTACCCTATGGATGACTGTGAGGCTGTTTGAACTTCAAAAGTGACTGACGTTGATATTGCGCGACATTGTCATGACAACAGGTGCAACGTGCCAAAAAGTCGTATCCTTGTAGTATTTCTATCTTCCTAAATGATGGCTAGGACGTCGGGTTATAAAGCGAAAGCTTCTTTATATAAAAAGATCTGTTGGCCGACACTTTTGATCACTTTCAAACAATAAACCAGCTAGTGGATATTCACTTTAATTCTGGACGTTACAATTTGCATTTCTCAAAACCAACAAACTAAACTGTCAACTTCTATGACATCTTGCTGCAAGGCCTTGTGGGACAGTTCTACCTATTCTTAGCCAATACAACAGAAATGTACTTCTTTAAGTTATGTAACATATTAATAAATCTCTTTTAATTGCCAATCATGTAACATATTAATCAATCATGAACCTATAAAGTTAATCCTGTAACCTATAAAGTTAATCATCTAACCTATAAAGTTAATCCTGTAACCTATAAAGTTAATCATGTAACCTATAAAGTTACAACAATCCTATTAATACAGGCAGGCCGTCAAGCCCGTAGACTTTTACTTGTCAAGGCAAATTTTTTATGTGCAAATCTTTAAGACTCTCTGGTAATTTACACACAAGACCCACGTTGATCTCTACTCAGTACACACACACACACACACACACACACACACACACACACCTCCGGGTTGGTCCTCCAGGCTGGCTGCTTCCTGGGCCTTGTTGTCCCTGGGGGCGGCCATGATGGGGGTAACCGTGGACACAGAGGCACTGGTGGTCTTGGGTCCAGCCTGGACCTTCAGGGGGGCTTCTTCCTGAAGTACAGCAAGAGAACTTACCTGCGGTGGGTTCCCCAAGTTGGCCTTGGATCCAGCCACCGATGGTCCAGCTGGTTTTTTCTGGGGCGCTGCCTTCTCCTTCTGGGGGGCTGCCTTCTCTTTCTGAGGCGCTGCCTTCTCTTTCTGGGGCGCTGCCTTCTCTTTCTGGGGCGCTTCCTTCTCTTTCTGAGGGGCTGCCTTGACCTCCTGGTTGTCCCTAGGGGCTGCCATGATGGGGGCAACCGTGGCCACAGAGGCACTGGTCTCATAGGCCTTGTCAGCCAAACAGACCTGCAGGAGCAGAACAGAGGAAGTGTGGCATCATTCATGGCTGCATGGTCACACAACACTGGTATAACTGCAGGGACGTGTGTGCTAATAGTGATGGTTACACTTACAGTAACAGGTCTGTCCTCCGTCAGCCCAGCAGCCTCCTCTCTCCGCTTAGCAGCCTGCCGAAGCTTCCTCTGATTCTTCCTGCTCATGACTACAATATAAAAAACGGAAGGAAGAGAATGTGAAATTACGTATTTTATATTTATATATTATTATTATTTTAGAATGACTTGACCCCTATGGATGACTGTGAGGCTGTTTGAACTTCAAAAGTGACTGACGTTGATATTGCGCGACATTGTCATGACAACAGGTGCAACGTGCCAAAAAGCTGTATCCTTGTAGTATTTCTACCTTCCTAAATGATGGCTAGGACGTCGGGTTATAAAGCGAAAGCTTCTTTATATAAAAAGATCTGTTGGCCGACACTTTTGATCACTTTCAAACAATAAACCAGCTAGTGGATATTCACTTTAATTCTGGACGTTACAATTTGCATTTCTCAAAACCAACAAACTAAACTGTCAACTTCTATGACATCTTGCTGCAAGGCCTTGTGGGACAGTTCTACCTATTCTTAGCCAATACAACAGAAATGTACTTCTTTAAGTTATGTAACATATTAATAAATCTCTTTTAATTGCCAATCATGTAACATATTAATCAATCATGAACCTATAAAGTTAATCCTGTAACCTATAAAGTTAATCATCTAACCTATAAAGTTAATCCTGTAACCTATAAAGTTAATCATCTAACCTATAAAGTTAATCATCTAACCTATAAATCAATCATGTAACTTATAAAGTTAATCCTGTAACCTATAAAGTTAATCCTGTAACCTATAAAGTTAATCGTGTAACCTATAAGGTTAATCATGTAACCTATAAAGTTAATCATGTAACCTATAAAGTTAATCATGTAACCTATATACATTTAATCATGTAACCTATAAAGTTAATCATGTAACCTATAAAGTTACAACAATCCTATTAATACAGGCAGGCCGTCAAGCCCGTAGACTTTTACTTGTCAAGGCAATTTTTTAATGTGCAAATCTTCAAGACTCTCTGGTAATTTACACACAAGACCCACGTTGATCTCTACTCAGTACACACATACACACACACACACACACACACACACACACACACACACACACAAACACACACAGAAACACACCTCCGGGTTGGTCCTCCAGGCTGGCTGCTTCCTGGGCCTGGTTGTCCCTGGGGGCGGCCATGATGGGGGTAACCGTGGACACAGAGGCACTGGTGGCCTTGGGTCCAGCCTGGACCTCCAGGGGGGCTTCTTCCTGAAGTACAGCAAGAGAACTTACCTGCGGTGGGTCTCCCAAGTTGGCCTTGGTTCTAGCCACCGATGGTCCAGCTGGTTCTTTCTGGGGCGCTGCCTTCTCCTTCTGAGGAGCTGCCTTCTCCTTCTGAGGAGCTGCCTTCTCCTTCTGAGGAGCTGCCTTCTCCTTCTGAGGGGCTGCCTTGACCTCCAGGCTGGCTGCTTCCTGGGCCTGGTTGTCCCTGGGGGCGGCCATGATGGGCCACAGAACCATGGCCACAGAGGTGGTCTTGTCACCCAAACAGACCTGCACGTAGGCCTGTACATGAAAGAATTGTAGGCCAAAGTAATGTAAGTCAACTTCCAAGGACGTCTGGGCGACGCTCACCTACCCGCTCAGCCCACAGCCCGCAGGAATTCTCCCGGTAGGCCGGCAATATTTAATGTCAAATATTCCCCCTTATTTAAACCTGAAGTAGAGCAAGAAAACTTACCGGCATTAGGTCCCACACCGATGGTCCAGCCTGGAACTCCGGAATGGCTGCTCTCCGGGCCTGGTTGTCCCTGGGGGCGGCCATGATGGGGGCGGCCATAATGGGGGCAACCGTGGCCACAGAGGCATTGGTGGCCTCGTCACCCGAACAGACCTGCAGGAGCAGAACAGAGGAGGTGTGGCATCATTCATGGCTGCATGGTTACACAACACTGGTATAACTGCAGGGACGTGTGTGATAATAGTGATGGTTACACTTACAGTAACAGGTCTGTCCTCCGTCAGCCTAACAGCCCGCTGAAGGAGTCTCTCCTGCCTCCTCCGAGCCTTGCTGTTCATTGCTACAATATAAAAAAACATTTATATTTATATATTATTATTATATAATGACATATCCCCTATGAGTTCATGTATGACTGTGAGGCTGTTTGAACTTCAAAAGACTCTCTGGTAATTTACACACAAGACCCACGTTGATCTCTACTCAGCAAACACACACACACACACACACACACCTCCGGGTTGGTCCTCCAGGCTGGCTGCTCCCTGGGGGGCTCCGCCCTGGGCCTGGGGGGCAGCCTTCTCTCCCTGAGGGGCAGCTATGACCTCCAGAGGGGCTGGTCTCTGGGCCTGGGGCGCTCCTCGCTGGGCCAGGGGTCCTGCCGTCTTGGCTTGGGCGCCTGGCCATTTTCTCTCGTCACCCAAATAGAACTGCAGGAGCAGAACGGAGGAGGTGGCATGCCAGGTTACACAACACTGGCAAAACTGCAGGGACGTGTGTGCTAATAGTGATGGTTACTCCTGAGACATCTACTGCCCCCCAGCACTGCGTCTCCTGAAGACACCCGCTTTTCCCCTCTACTGTGTCCCCTAAAAACTTCTATTGACCACCTTGTGCCGTTCCTCTGTCTTACGGAGCCCCCCTGGGGTCACATGGTAGAAAAAAATATTTGATGTGTGAATCCGTTCCCTCGGTTTAGTAAATCTGTTCCCTCGGTTTAGTAATTCGTTAGGGTTAGGAACGATGGCAAGGATTCTAACCCTAACCCTAACCCTAATCCTTGCGATCATTCTGGCTCGTAGGGCCTAACCCTAACCCTAACAAATTACTAAACCGAGGGAACGAATTACTAAACCGAGGGAACGAATTCACACATTAAAAAAAATGTTTCTACCATGTGACACCAGGGGGGCTCCGTACTGTCTCTCCAGTATATAAATATAAAAAAAAATGTTTGCTACGACTGGTGGATTGATGACTCACTTGCTTACTCAAATGTACTGATTGTAAGTCACTTTGGAATAAGGCATCAGCCAAATGCCAAAAATGTAAAAATGTAAAGTGGTTACACTCACAGGAACAGGGTTGTCCTTCGCCGTGGCCTCCCAGTCGTCCTGCTCCGGCTTCCCCCGAGTCTGCCTCTGGTCGTAGCTCCAGGGGTCGATTGTGTCCCCGGGGGCAGCCGGGATGGGGGCGGCTGTGCCCACAGAGGAGACCTGCAGGACAGAACAGAGGAGGTGTGGCATCGTTCATGGCTGCATGGTAACACAACAATGGTATAACTGCAGGGACGTGTGTGCTAATAGTGATGGTTACACTTACAGTAACAGGGCTGTCCTCCTTCAGCCTCTTAGCAGCCTGTAACCGGTCAGATGTCTGCATAAGGTCGGCCATCTTCCTATGCCTACTTCTCGTCGATTTTCCACTGATATTGTATATATTATCATCCATGTCTACAATATGAAAAACAAGGAAGAGAATGTGAAATTATGTATTATATATTTATATTTTATTATTATATAATTACTATGAGTTCACGGATGACTGTGAGGCTGTTTCAGCCGCACAAGTGACTGGTGTTGACATCACATTGTGATTGAAGCATCAGTTATCATGACGACAGGTGCAACGTGCCAAAAAGCTGTATCCTATTAATACAGGCAAGCCCATAGACTTTCACAGTGGTCAAGCCCATAGACTTTCATGGGTCAAGGCAAATTTCTAATGCACAAATCTCTAACTCAAGAGTCTCCGGTAATTTACACACAAGACCCACGTTGATCTCTACTCAGTGTACACACACACACACACACACACACACACACACACACACACACACACATGCTGTATACAATACATAAATACAAACACACACACGCTGTATACAATACACACACAAACACACACACACACACACTATATAAAATACATAAATACACACACACACACTGTATACAATACATAAATGGGTCAATGACGGATAAGGTTTTCAGAAGTGCAAAAAGTTAAAAAGTTAAATGATGCATAACACATTTTCCATTAATATTATATGTTGCACCCAAAGATGTGTAAATAGGACTAGCATAGATTGTTATCATTCGGTACAACCAAATCTTTTTTTTAAGATGTCACGCCTAGGCCATCACAGGATAAACCGTCGACTTGGTACTTGGGACATGCTAGCAGCTAGATTGTTGTCTTTATTTGCACTTGACACCACAGACCTCATTGTCTCTTAGCTTGTTTTATAGCATTTTCGCTTTTTAATTGTCTAGTGTGTAATATTTGTGATATGTTATATGTGTATATGTTTGTGAATATGCAGTGAATATGTTTTCTGTTTTTGCACCTTCAGAAGAACCACTACAATTTCATTGTATAGGCAACTGTATTCTATTCTATTCTATACCAGTGGTTTGTACCTAACCTGAGCTCAGACACGATAACTCACCCAGTGACATCAGCACATTGTGATGTCACAACTAGATGGCTATTACAAGAATTAAAGCCACAGGGTTCTAGCTGAAATATACAATTCTATAATTACAATTTTAACAATCACAAATACTATTTGCCACTATTTGCCCATTTTAACACACAAATACACACAAACACACAATATAACAAATTATAATTATATAATTATAATACAATATATAAATTATAATACAATTATATAAATATAATTATTATAATTACAATTTTAACACACAAATACACACAAACACACAATATAAAAAATATACAATTCTATAATTACAATTTTAACAATCACAAATACTATTTGCCACTATTTGCCAATTTAAACACACAAATACACACAAACACACTACATCTCCAACGGTAACGAGCTTCAGTTCGGCCACGAGCGCTTACCTCGTCGTAGCTCTGAATTCGTACTAGTGGCCAGACTGAAGCCGCGCTCTTTTTATAGCTGCGTTGTGTGACGTCAAGTGTCATCTCGACGTCATCCGTCTGCTTGACTGCCTCTTGTCCAATCAAATTACCCTTAGGCGAATTTACGAACCTAATTACTTAACCTACTGTTTCATATTTCCTGGATAACTTTATGTCTCTTATTATTTCAATACACCAGATCAACCCCTCTGTCATTTTAATTGCTAATACACTTAGTCCAAAAACATTCATGATGAAGTTGATTTCAAGTAGGCCTACATATACATACCTGTCAACGCTCCCGTTTATCCGACAGATATAGAAACACATTGGCCACTGATGTATGTAGCCACTACACGTGGCTAACGAGATGATGCATCTCCAGGGGTTATCCTAATAAAGACATGTACAACACGTCTGACTGTCTATCGCAGGGGGCAGTTTAAAGCACATAGAACGACACAGAAGCCATTAAAAAGGTTTATTTTGAAAGTCACTATTTCACTATTCTCGTTTGCCGTAGTGATGTATAAATACATAGAAACTCTAGAGCTGGAACACAACAGACTGCTCTCTATGATCAAACGCTTCACAAACAGCAAAGTGTCTGATGAGGACATTGTGGAGGAGTCTACCGCTTCAACTTGAATTTCAAAAGTGCACCATGGACGACAAGACTATGAGTGCCATGCCCTGCAACATTTTGAACGAGCTACGCTTGGAAGGGACACTCTGTGATGTGGTCATCAAAGTCGAGGGAGTTGTGTTTAACGCCCACAAGAACATCATGTGTGGGTGCAGCCCGTATTTCCGGTAAGAGGATAATGTCAAAAAGGCCTACATGATAATTCATCATTAGTCATGTTGATAACGAGTAGGCCTAATAATTACCTCCTGATAACAAATGTAGCCTACATGTAATTCGATTTAATAGGATCAGTGAATACAGTGAGTCTAATTCCCTATAGATTTTTTTTTACCATGAAACCATTTTAGCCTAATCATAGAAGACAAAACCCTAGCAATTCAGGACTATACAAAAACAGGTGTTGTTTGTATATTTCCCTCCCCACACAGGGCTCTGTTCGCCAGTGCCTGGAACAACTCAGAGAAACAGGTGTACGCAATCCCTGGTATCTCCCCAGAGTCAGAGATGATGGGGATTATCATTGAGTACGCCTACACACGATCTCTCCCGGTCACAGCAGACAATGTCCAGTCGCTCCTGGAAGCAGCAGACCAGTTCTGCATCCTGGGTATCGTGCAGGCCTGCTGTGACTTCATGGAGAGCCAGGCAGACTGATGTGCTCTTTCTAACCTCTTCCTGATGTCCTCTGAGATCTCCTTTCCTCTCGGCATGGTGTGTTGTGCATTCACCTGTATGGATAACACAAAATAGACCAGGTTTCTTATCTTTATTTATCAGTCCCACTCCCACCCAAACTCTTCAACTGATTCATTTGGTACCCAATTATTTACTCACCGGATTCTACTTACCTACTTGATTTAACCAATGCAACTTGGGGTTCACTACTTTTTGCACCTGCACTCATTTCTTTATAATCATTTGTTTCTACTACACGCATGATTCCTTCTGAACCAACATATGGATTTTGTCAATATAAACCTGTTAAGTCAGATAAAAAAAAGACTGGTTCTAAAAAGCTAAATACCTAAAAAGCATGCAGAGGTCTGTAAAACGATCTTGTGAACAGATAAGACAAATATTATCATATACCAGAGAGATTGCAAGTTGAAAGTTTGGAGAAAAAAGGATACATGCAGTCAAACACTGACCCCAAACACACTGCCATAGTACTAGGGAGTTTTTCAGGACCAAAAAGCAGTAAGCTTTTGACTGGCCAAGTCAATCTTCGAATTTAAATCCAATTGAACATACATTTCATTTCCTGATGATAAGATTTTTGGCAGGTATTGCAAAGGATATGCAAAGGATTGTCATGAGTAGTTTATTTGGACATTATATGGGGTTTTTTCCTGATATGTTTGGAACCCTGAAATAGGGTGAACATGTTGTACGTTCTAAATATCCAACCTGAAAAAAAAAACATTGAATTGAAACTTAGAATCCCTACTTTGACCCCCATAGTCATTGATTCAAATTGTTGGAGTATAAAGATAAAAGGGATAAAAAGACTAAATGCTTTCCAACACTTATGGAGGGCACTGTATGTGTCTATTCTGTTTGTTCAAATTGTTTTGGAAACTGTATGAAAATGTGCAAATAACATTAAAAAATAGGCTACTTTCCCAGTGAGCAATAGACGTCTTTTCAACCTCGCGTCTAGAATATAAACCAATATAGACCAGCTATATTACGGCTATATTTTCTACTTATCTTAAATGCATGAAAACCGTTATTAAACCCCTCTAAACTGTCAGAATACGTCCCAGACGTCATGTAGTATGAGATTCCATGTAGTCTAGCATAGTTATTCATGCGGAAGTGGTGGTTTAAATTGCGTCTATACGTCGCTGTCCTTTAACCCAGATAAATGTGGTCTGTGTCTAAACCTGTTTTAGTCTAGCAGCACGTTGAGTTTAAATTAATACCCTAAACGCCTGTAGATTGTCAAAATATATACCAGACCGTCATTTATTCTGAGATTCCATGTAGTCCAGCATAGTTATTCATGCGGAAGTGGTGGTTTAAATTGCGTCTATACGTCGCTGTCCTTTAACCCAGATAAATGCGGTCTGTGTCTAAACATATTTTCTACTTATCTCAAATGCATTAAAACCGTTATTAAACCCCTCTAAACTGTCAGAATACGTCCCAGACGAGTTGATACATCCACACACGCACGTTTGACAGGCAGAGTGATAATGACACGTGGCTTTGGTGTGTGAAGCTTTTAATTGAATAAATGTGCTTGTTTTAAACATTTTAAACATTTTAAACATTTTAAACATTTTATTCATTTATTCACTAGCATCTTCCAATCCCGGGCCATGGCTAGCTGTCCAGCTTCTGGTTTGGTTGTTTCAACTTTGACAAAGCAACAAGAATTCGTTATACGAATGCTTCTTCTTATTATTATTATTATTTTTATTCTTATTCTTATTCTTATTCTTATTCTTATTCTTATTCTTATTCTTATTCTTATTATTATTATTATTATTAATGCCGGTGATAATGCACCGACTCTGGGAATATCGTGGGCTCGGTCAAATTACAGCAACAGCTGCAAGAGGATCTTGGGGGACATGTGATCATCACAGGAAGGAGACCCAAGAATGAGTCAGAACTAACAGATTTCTTCCTTCAGAATTATCCGAAATGTCTTGCAAACTGTTAAACCTTTGTGAATATGAAACAAATAAACTTGTCCGAATAAAAAGCGTAAGATTGGGGTCGTTGAAATGGACACTTAACGGAGTCGTACTGCTGTTTATCTGGTGAGTAGTTTGCACGAATGATTCAGCATGCAGGCGAGGAACACCCCCGCTCCTTGACTTGTCAAGAATGTGCTATATTGTAGTGAAATGAAATAGCCGGCCGGATGAATGTTATAGTGTACGGATTTAGACTTGTGTCAAAACATGGTCATATATACAGCATTTATTGTGTATAACATATTTCAACCATTTGTCATTATAGCTTATCATAATGTTATATATTTCAGCATTATGATGCTCTGGAACAAGGAGTATCAAGAATATGACTTTGTGGTCAGCTCAGTCACTGCTAAGGTCAAGGGAGCAGCCTTGACCACCTTGCCAGATGGTGATCAAGTATGGGATGTCATGGATTTCAGTGTACCATCACAGGTGTGTGTGTGTGAATAAAGTAAACAATAGTTTAATTGATACAGTATACTGTAGGCTACATTTGTTCTGTATTGTACTGTATAATTTATTATTCTATCTAAACTTTCTTTTTAAGGGAAAGAATTCATTTTTTGTGGTGACCAATGTCGTTGTTACCAAGAATCAAAAGCAAGGAAAGTGCCCTGAGGTAGTGTACCACTGTGCAATATTTCTCTCCAGTCCCTTAGATCTAGATTATGAAATGACTGAAAACCTACTAATCTTCTTGGAGTTCAGGCTTCTATGTGTTTATTGTGACTTCCTTGTAGTGGGTCTCAGTGCCTGTTTTACATTACAGGTCCCCGCTTATGGAAAAGTGTGTCGCACGGACAAGGACTGTGAGAAGGGATTGTGGGAACAACACAGCCATGGTACAACCAAAGTCCTATTCTGTAATGGCTCTGAGTAGAGCTGTACTACTACTACTCTTTTGATGTCTCCCTGCTCTGTTTGTGTAGTTTCTACATATAGCATCAGTTTCTGAAAGTAGTAGAGGAGAATTTGTCCATGATGTGTTTGAGCCTGTCTCAGGGCTCTCTCTACATTCAGGTTCTGCTTGTTCTGCTGTCGTATTATTATATATTTAAAAAAATAATCACCTAAATTTATTCAGGGAGGGCCAGTTGAGAGCAAGCTCTCTTTTCCAATGGCGCCCTGATTACATAAAATACAACTATACACAGTAAAAAATAACATTAACACAGGAAACAAATTACAGAATGGCAGATAACAGATCAGAAATCAAAGTGCACATGAACATTCAGAATGCATGGAGTCATACAAAAGGCTTTTGAAGTGCTTAAATGGAATCAAATTATTCAATTTGAACAGGATCTGCAGGTTATTCCATTTATATGGGGCATAATATTCAAATGCAATTTCACCCACTTCTGTCCTAACAAACGGAATGTTTAAAACCAAGGAGTCATGTGCACGAGTGCTGTAGGTACACAATTTGTAATTTAGAAAGATACCCAGGTAATTCATTAAGTAACGCTTTATAAATAAACAGAATGCAGTGTTGCTCTCTTCTCAGAGCCAGAGAAGTCCAACCAACATTCTGATATAGGTGTCAGTGGTGAGTTCTGAATCCACCACCAGTTATAAATCTAAGTGCAGAGTGGTAAACTGCATCAAGAGGCTTTAGCGTACAGGGAGTAGCATGCATATAAATGACATCACCATAATCTAAAACAGATAAAAACGTAGCTTGAACATTCTGTTTTCTACAGCTCTGCAGCATTAGCAAGCAGGGAGACACATGAGCTGCTAAAACAAGAGATGGAAGAAGAGCACGTTGATTTACATCATAGAAACACAGTGTTTGATCTGGTATTCCTCTTCAGGGGTTCAGACAGGTGCATGTGTGAAGGCTGATTTGACAAGGAAGACCTGTGAGGTGTCTGCATGGTGCCCCACTGAGGTCATGAAAAAGCCCCCTAGGTAAACAACAACTTTACCTTTACTTACTGGTCCCCTCCTCATATCAAACTTAACAAGATGTGATTACAAATCTCTGCAGAGGGTACTTGGTACGTCATGTTATCATGTTATCATGACCACTCACATTTACTTGAGTTCCTCTAATGTAGAGGAAGCTCTCTGGGCTGGTTCAGTAGGAGTAGTAGGAGGTCAAAAGAGGAACTTTGTTTCACTACAACTTTGACATTTATATGAAGACTTTGGCCAGCAAAATTCAGTATGATCAGTATACTGTTTTGATAGCCATGTTTTGATTATGCACTTACTGAATGCTCTTATGTCTAGGCCTGCACTCTTGGCATCAGCAGAGAACTTTACAGTCCTCATCAAGAACAACATCAGATTCCCTGCTTTTCACTTAATCAGGTGAGACTATTGTATGAATTTGGAGGTTGTCAACTTGTTGTCTTAACATTTATCCACATCATTGTTCACACATGAACGTATTCAAAGTAACCCTCAGCACCTCTACAAACATGGGTAATGACATGAAATAAATACAATGCATAATATTACACAAACAAGCGCAAAAAAACAAGCTCATATTACCAATGATTGTCTCATAGAAGGAATATCCTCCCAGAGATGACTGACACCTACTTGAAGAGCTGCAAGTTTAACAGGCGCACAGACCCCTTGTGTCCTATCTTCCGTCTGGGTGACATTGTGCAGGAGGCCAGAGAGAACTTCTCTGAGATGGCAGTAGAGGTGAGCTGCTCAGTTTGTCACTGTTTCTAACTCATTTACTACTCTGACCTTTTGGTTTGTCATTGGGATATTAGCATTTAAATCAGCATAACTTGCTTTGGCACTACACATATTGGTATGTAAGAGCTGACATTTTGCTGATTAGCTTGTTAACACTTGAGACAAATCAATGTCTGGAAAGTTATGTTGATCATATTCACTATCCTTTCTTACCATAGGGGGGCGTCATTGGGATCCAGATTAAGTGGGATTGCAACCTGGATGGGTTCTTGCGAAGTTGTCTGCCTAAGTACTCCTTCCGTCGTCTGGATGAGAAGGCGAGCAATCGAACACTGTACCCTGGTCTCAGCTTCAGGTACAGAGTGACTGGCCTGTTGTTGAGGCCAAAGGTCGTTCGGTTGTGTTCAGTTCATCCATAACTAAGTTAATAAAGGAAAGCCGTTCATGAATAGCAGAATAGTCTATCTATTATATTTTGTATATCTATTCAATCCATTGTATTGTTGTTACCAATAACATTTAACTGTCATTTTAGTTACATGTATTACAGTGTTATAAGCACTTGTGTTGGCAGGTTTGCAAGGTACCACACAGAGAAAGGTGTTGAGGAGCGGACCTTGTTTAAAGCTTTTGGGATCAGGTTTGATGTCATGGTGTTTGGAAAGGTTTGTATGTCTTAATGAGACTGATCCTCAAACATTACATTTTCCATGTCCACCAAATAGCTTAGTAATCAAATACAGTGCCCTCCAACTAGTATTGGAAAGTGGAAGCATTTTGTCTTCTTTAAGCAATGGGGTCACAGTAGACTATGGGGTCACAGTAAAGATTATCAAATTTAATTCAATGTTTATTTTTTCAGATTGGGTTCATCATTTGGAAAATACAACATTTTGTAAACATACTCCTCCTCCTCCCTTTAGGACTCCAAAAAATCATAGAATGTCCAATAAAGTACTCATGTTTAGTATTTGGTCGACAAGCCTTTGCATTGACCCCACCAGACACTAGTAGAGTATCCTCCCTGGTGAGCCATCTCCAGTTGTTTGTTTTGATCTCTTTGGTCGTCATGTTGATAGACACCAATAGCAGACTCCAAAGGCAAATGCAGCTTAGAGTCATAACTAGACATTAACAGCTCTCTTATACCTGCACAAATAATTTGCACAACAAATTACACAACACATAATTAGTATGTGACAGAACAGAGCTGACTAACCAGAAACACCTGCCAATTTTCCAATACTTGGGAGACAAGACAACATATACTCCAATACGTATGGAGGGCACCGTATCATGTGCAATCCTACTGGTGTGCATTGATACATTGCTATATGTTTATTACATTGACATTTTTGGCATTCAGCAGACACCTTTATCCAAAGCGACTTACAACAAATACATTTGTCTAAGTAAGTGAATCATCTATCCATCAGTCATCGCAAGAAAAAGTATGCTAGAGCTAGGGGCCGTTGACAGTCATAATGCTAGAATTCATTTTTTTTATTTTTTATATATTATTTACAGTAGAGAAAGAGGTCTGAGGAGGGACAGTAGGTGTAGCCTGAAGAGATGGGTCTTTAGTCAACAGTGGTGGCTCTGCCAAGGTGGTGTCTCTGCAGTCTTGACAGTAGTGGGAAGCTCTGATGTCAGAGTCAGGGAGCCCGGCCAGGAGTGCGTTGCAGTAGTCAAGGCGAGAGATGACAACACTGGTGAGGAATGGACGTATCCTTCTAATGTTGTAGAGGAAGAATCTACAGGAGCGTGCTGTCGCTGTGATGTTGGCCGCACAGCAGTGTTTCCTCTACATGCATTTCATCGTGGCGGTCCGCCACGATGGAATTTCCTCCGCCACCATTCAGATTTCTCAACCCCCAAAAAAAATATAATTTAGGCCGCTTTTCAGACCTTCACAGCGCTAGACACACCCACAAGCGCTGAAACTGGACCAGTCCGTGTGTGTCGCGAGTATTGAACTTGAGGCTGCGTTCGTAAATTCGCTCTGAGAGCCCCGGAGCGCACACTGGGTTCAACGTCATAAAGGGACCAAGTCATTTGATTGGACAAGAGGCATTCCGTGAGTGCTGATCAGATTTCCAGAGCGTATTTACGAACGCGCCCTGGCTGTCACCCGAACACCGCGAGCTAGCGTAGTGTAGTGTAGTATAGGATGCGTAGTGTAGTGTAGTGTAGGATGGAGAGAGAGAGGAGAAGCCTCTCTATGTGTTACCTATGTCCAGTGTACTAGAACCACTCTAACAGGAGTGTTTGTCCGTGAATAACACCGGCTATGCCCGGGGTAGAAACACAAGACTATAGCTGGATAAGGTCTACAGGTCTACACGGTCATTTTAAGCCGTCGACCAGCCCTCTACGACCACGGGAAGTCATGTTAAAAGTGAAGATACTTCTGTTAAACTAAGCTAAGATAAACATCGCTAATCGCTAACTCCCTCCTGGGCTTAAAGTGACAAGTAATAACGTTGTGAAAAAAACCGTCAGATCAGTGTTTTTGTTTTTATTGACAACGGAATAACATGCTGGAAAAACATGCAGACACAGACAATAAGAGACACACGGGAGAAGTACAGGAAAACATTTTATTTTTTTGGGCCATCCTCGAGTTTTGGCTGAAATTACGTTGTTGTTTTGAGCGCGCGTGCGCGTTTCATGCGCGTGCACGCGAAAAAATCGCGGGCGCGCGCTGCGCGCGCGGTCAGCACTACCCGCCACCATTGTAAAAATTCCTGGAGGACACACTGCACAGGATAAGTAGTTGTCAAGGATCACACCAAGATTCTTGGCTGTCTGGGAGGAGGTCCCCATAGAGTTTTCTACTGAGGGCAGGCTTTCCCAGAGAGGAAGAGTAGCTCAGTCTTGTTAAGGTTGAGCTTGAGGTGGTGGGCTGACATCCAAGCAGAAATGTCTGCAAGACACGCAGAGAGATGTGTTGCTACCTGTGAGTCAGCGGGGGGAAGAGAGGAAGAGTTGAGTGTCATCTGCATAGCAGTGGTAGGAAATTGTGTGAGGAAATTACTGAACCAAGTGATTTGGTATAGAGGGAGAACAGTAAGGACCCTAGATCGGAGCTGATCCGGAGGACAGCTATCCTCTCCACGTCATGTGATAGGAGTGGTCGGCCAAGTTGGATGCAAACCAGGAGAATGCACAGACAGAGATGCCCAATTCTGAGAGGGTGGAAAGAAGGATTGAGTGGTTTACCGTATCGAATGCAGCAGAACAAGTCTAGAAGAATGAGAACCAAGGAGAGGGAGGAAGCTTGTTCAGAGTGGAGGGCCTCCATGGCAGCAAGGAGAGCAACCTCAGTAGAGTGCCCAGCCTTAAAGCTGGATTGTTGAGGGTCAATGAGGTTGTTCTGAAGAAGATACAGCATGTTCAAGGGTTTTAAATAAGAATGAGAGAAGGGATACCGGTCAGTTATGTCACGGCGTGATAATACAATTGTCAATTGATATGCTCTTTTCAGGCAGGAAAGTTCAGCTTCATCCAACTGATAATCTATATTGGATCAACTGTATCGTATTATGCACTGGTGAGTGTTATTCATCTGCATTGATCTCCATATTTGAGATGCAACAGTAACACGTGAGAAAGTAAGTGACATAAACTGCCTTTCCCAGACAACCATGTTGATTGACTGGCTGATCGGGACCAGCTGCTACTCTAAAGAAGCCAGACAGAACTACTCAGAGAGGAAGGTTGAGTCTGTCCAGGATAGACAGCAGGTGAGAGTGGGGGGGGCATTTCTGATGGAAGTATTATATAGTTCATGACTCTAACCCACATCAAGATTTGCATTCTCATTGCCTGAATGTTTGATGTAAATGTGTGGTGAGGCAGAAAACAATGGGACTATTCTCCTCTGTTCCAGAGCCTTCTTTCTGTCTCGTTTGTGGATGACAACCATATAAGGGTGGTGAAAAGATCCCACAAGAAAAGTTTGCAACATGTGAAGACAATCTCCACCCACCTATGCAAGGTTAGCATACAACTGTACTTTGTATAATACTAACTGTATTTTCCCTATTGGAACCATATAGGGCATTCTCACCGTTTAAATAATGTCATATTTGAGCTCACTTTAATTGACACTTTTCTTGTCGTTAAACCGATATGCAGTACCTGCAGTTTATCTACAGAGTGCATATGGTATGAGTAAGTTGTCATACAGGTATACTGTATTTATGTGTTTGTCATGTATCTGCTGTTGTCAGGACGACGGCCAGCACTTGAGAGCCATGGTTGGTGTATTGCAGAGAGAGGCCAGCACAGACAAGCAGCCCCAGCCCCAGGCTCTCCCCAAGCCCAGCCGTCCAGCCTGGTGTCAGTGTGGGTGCTGCGTCTCCTCCACCCATCTCCAGGAGCAGCTGTGCTGCAGGCGGAGCAGTGGACGGTGCATCACCACCTCCTCCCTGTTTGAGCAGCTGTTGCTGAATGGACCCCTGCTGGAGGCAGTGCTGATGTACAGCGACCCTTTACTTGAGCTGGATGAGGGAAACCGGACCACTGCCATGCGTCACTGTGCCTACAGACAGTACATCAGCTGGAGAATAGGGGCCCCACCCATAGACACCTTCCCTGTTATTCCCAGCTGCTGTGTGTGGAGAATCAGAGAGGAGTACCCCAGCCAAGATGGACAGTATAGTGGCTTTAGGTCTACCCAAACTACCCCTCCTCCACAGTCCAATCATAACACACAACTATAGAGAGGATGCTCCAGAATGCTCCCTCATAGACTCCTGCTTTTTTCATTTCATTTCATTTCATTTCATTTATTATTATACAGGAAAAGTAACATTACAGATGTTAAAATGTGCTACAGTTAGACTGGCCTGACTCAGTTCTGGTTTGCAGCAGGTTCTTGTTCTGCAACATGCATGACAGAAATACAAAAACAATACAAAAGGCACAATCAGAAACAATCACAAAGGGAAGATGACAGGAAAACATTAAACAGTTAGACAGTCAAAGGAGAGGACAATGGGGAGGGAGTAAGATGGTAAATTTGAGTTGGTTTAGTGGTTGCAGGTGTATCCTCCCATCAGATGGTGTTTATAAGCCTGTTTGAAATTAGGTTGTTTGTCTATTCTAATGTAATATGGGATGTCATTACAGATTTTGGTGTATGTGTGAAAAAATTATCTCTGACCATAGTTGTTTTTGTAAGCTGGGATTGGGATAAGTGCAAGTGTAATTGATCTAGTGATGCGTTCTTGTCTTGTATTTTGTCTTGGAAGTAGAGCCGTAAGTGTTGGGTTATTGTTCTGAAAGAGAGATTTAATGGCTAGATTGTTCGTGTAGTTCTGAAAGGTAAGGGCATTGTAGTGTGACACTTTCACACTACAATGCCCTTACCTTTCAGAACTACACGTTGCAGTGGTGAGTTCAAGGGGGAAGGTTATGTATCTTGTAGGCTCCATTATATAGTCTTGCTAGTGGTTGAATGAATTCCTTTGAGATGAGGGACCAAATTGGGAGACAGTATGATATAGTTGGCCAAAGATGGCCCAAGACAGACAAGGGTGGAAACTCTCTCAATGGCCTATGTTCCGCAAGGAATACAAAGGCTTAAGTCAAGTAAGTAATGATATAGTTGAGAGAATTATTGCATGTAGATACTCTGTGTCTGAGACAGTATGGGTGATATATCGTCTAATCTTACAATTTCTGATTTAGCTTCTTCGTTAGATTGTTAATGTGGTTTTGATAAGTGAGGTGTGGATCAAGGAGTACTCCAAGAGTTTTCTTAGTGTTTTCTTAGTGTTTGATTTGCAAACTGGATGTGATCAAAGATAGTTTTCGTTTTTTTTAGGGGAATGGAAGTACATACATTCTGTTTTCATGACATTGATAGTTAGGTGATTAGATTCCAACCATGTAAATAGTGGAAGCTGGAAGAGAGTTTATGACATCAGGGTTTGAATCAGAAAGAAAAAATACTATAGACTATACTGTATAGTAGACAGTTAGAGTATTTGCACACATTTGGAAGGTCATTGATATACAGAAGTAGAAAAGAGTAGGGGACCCAAGATGCTGCCTTGTGGAACTCCCATATTACAACTTATGGGAGGAGATGTTACATGGCAGATTTTGACCATTTGGGACTTATTTGATAGATATGAGGAGAGCATTGTTACCACAGAGGAGGAAAGTTGAAATTAGCTGAGTTTATTCTGCAGAATCTGATGGTTCATTGTAACTATACTGGTTCAAAGGCTTTACGAAAATCAATAAAAATGGCTCCAGTGATGTCCTTTGTTTAGAGAGATACGTATTTGTTCAGTTAACAGTAATAGTGCAGACGTGGTTGATCGGTTGGAGCGGAAGCCATACTGGAAGTCACTGAGGAGGTTATTGCTTTCAAGATGATTGCTTAATTGAGTAGTGTTGCAGATTCAGGCACAGAGTGAGGTTGACACAGAGGAACAGTTTGGGCGTTGCCCATTTATTTTTCAAACACCACTCAGCACACCTCCTCAGGCGTGCTGGCGAAAGTCTCTGGCAAATAATAATTATAATTCCAATAATAATTGCGCCAGTCCAGCTGTACACAGCGCCTCAGCTCTCTACCCCTTTCGGGTGTTGCTCGTTCTCTCTCTGTCTCTCTCTCTCGGCTTGTTTGCAGGATTTTCCTGCCTCGTTTACTGCTCCGAGGGAACAAACACACACAGGTTAAACAGCCATTTGGATGATGAGTCTAACTGAGGACACCTGTATCAATCAGCTCCATCATCCACACTCCACCACAGTCTAGCTTCACCTGCAGGCCAGAACGTGCTGATTGATCAGATGGTGGAGAAGAGGTATAAAGCTGTCAGCATGAGTCTTCAAAAATCATATTTAATCCATAAGTATCACGGGCATGGGAATTTCTTTACGAGTTCAAGGTATTAGACAGTTCATACTGTGTACTCTCAGAGAAAGAGAGCTGGTGGGGGAGTAAGTATCAAAGTTAGAAGCTAATTCATAAACAGACGTAACAAAATAATAATTGAAAGCGCTTGCAATTTTATTGGCTTCAGTGATCAGAGTACCTTGTAGAGAAATGTTAATGTTGTCATTCTTTTTCTTCTCAGTTTCACCAGTGATTATTCATACTTGATTATGTATGACTTTATGTAATTCTACTGATGCATTGGTTTCATGTTTTTTTACCCATTAACATTTTGCATTAACATTAACATTCCAGAGCCTGAACATTTGATCTTGCCTGCACACCGTGTGTCCATTCTTCATTCTGTGTAGGAAGCACGTATTACTGTAAGGGAAATGGGGCAAGATACTTTTTCTATGACACTGAACTGGAGCTATCTGGACATGCCAGTTGTTATACTTTTCCTTTGACTGTCAATTTGCTTGTAACCTACTGCAAAAATGTTTTATATTGAAACTGATAACTTTGATATGTGGAATAAATATAACTTTGCAAGTGTTGAGTTCAGTTGTTGAATACTTGATACTCAATATTCACCCAAAAACGTCCACAATGACAATTATACATTAAACCATCATTTATTTTTCATTTTGAGAGAACTGGACGTATTACTTACTTACTGACTTGATACAATACCGCACAATGGAATTCCTGTATTCTAGACTTGGTGGGTACTCCTATGTATCCATTGGAATGGAGTACTCTGTACTTGTCTACATGTAGTTATGTAATAAATGCAAATAAAGACTTTTATTATGCCTCCATTCAAATAAACGTTTGAGTAAGATTTGCAAAACAAACCTGCTAACCGTTGTACCTTCCATACAAAGTTAATTTGGCTTATCTCAGCAGACAGTAACGAGGCTACACTTACTGTACTGAGGGGTATAATACCTCTCCTACCACTTCCGTAGTGCAGCCATGGGTGCAGGTTGTTGTCAGGGTTTCCTCCACTGTTTTTTTGATTATGAAACACCAAAAACTCTTGTGATCCAGAGCAAACGAGTGGGAGCCGTCTTCAGATTTGTCCAGTTTCTCATCGTCTTCTATGTGGTTGGGTAAGTTGGGGCTTCTTTCACATTTGGTTTGAGAATTCTTTTGGATATTGATATTTCTTTGTATGAATGAAGTATAGTTGAATAGTCTAGTATCCCAGGTGTACTGAGGTGTGTCACTGATTTGGAGTACTTTTTTATTTATTTATCTGTACACATGTGTGCCGTTGCCTCCTGTGAAACCTGCCAGGTATGTCTGCATATGGCAGCAGGCCTACCAGGACACAGACTCTGTGATCAGCTCGGTCACCACCAAGGTGAAGGGCATTGCCCTCACCAATACATCTGAACTGGGCCACCATGTATGGGACGTGGCTGATTACATCATACCACCTCAGGTAATGTAATGTGTAATGTATAATGCTTTCTGGTCACTTCAGTCATACAGTAATACAGTAAACCTTAAGGGTCCAATTTACTAAGCATTACTAAATCTGCAACTGCTTTTTCCAAAGGGAATTAAGCATAGAAGATAAAACAAAAAAGTGCTAAGTTATGTTTAGCTCAGTTTTAAGTGTTTTATCCCTTGTACAAAGGCTTAGTAAATATATATAATTCCCATGAGAGAGAATTTCATCACTTTCTCTGTTTGACAGGGTGAGAGTTCATTCTTTGTGTTGACTAACTTCATCGTCACCCCCAACCAAACTCAATCAAGCTGCCCTGAGGTAAGTTGCTGATGCCTCCCTTTCCTTCCCTCTCTTCTCCCATTGTGCATCTCTTTACTATGCTAAAGCATATACATACAGCTGTCCATTTCTCATTCAAAAGATTGAAATATGTAAATTCGAACATTTGTATACTGTCTGAATTAAAAACCTACTGAAAATGTCTAGTGAAATATAACATGTATATATGTTACATCCATTTACGAGATACAGTATGCTCAATAAATACGTTATTTCAGTAGCAGCCAATGTCATTGAAATGTGATCTTTTATCTCCTAGCAACCAAACCCATCCACCATCTGCATCTCAGACTGTAACTGCACAGAGGGATTCAGTGATGTTCATGGCAACGGTAGGTAGGTCCACATTGTAGTAAATCATCATGTCTCCTGAGGATGAAATAACTTCATAAATGTTGTTTTGCCTTGAGTTATCTTAGAATAACTAACATTACTTGAGCTCATTCAAAAACGTTTTTTTTTTTTTAATTATCCAAGAGATTGTCCTTGAAATCATTAGTAGTAGTAAGTCCAAGGACATTTGATTGATTGATTTAAAAAGCTGTACTATGATACAGAGGATTGAGTATCTTCTCTGATTAGACTGACAGTTTTATTGTCTTCAAGGTGTACAGACAGGGCTATGTGTGAACTATTCAGGCACGGTCCAGACATGTGAGGTGCTATCTTGGTGTCCACTTGAAATAGACTCTAATAACCTACCTGAGTAAGTAAAAAAGGTTACACATTATAATGTCATTCATAATGGTATAGCTGATTGCTTACAGTGCCATGAATCAAGCATGAATGTGTCATGTGATCTGTGACTCATAGACATGCCCTACTGACAGCAGCAGAGGACTTCACTGTGCTGATCAAAAATAGTGTGACATACCCCAAGTTTAATTTTAACAAGTGAGTAACAAATGTTCTTCACTTCTTTATGCTATGATTAATAGATTGCCACTGTATCTCAATAGACACACACAAATATGCGATTAATCTTCTGCTTTTGCACATCTGCAGAAGAAACATTATGGCAGAGGTCAACTCCTCATACCTAAGACAATGTGAATTCAACCGGTTAACAGACCCTCTCTGTCCCGTCTTCCGTCTCAAAGACATGGTCTCTGAGGCTGGGGAGGAATTTCAGACCATGGCTGTCAAGGTACTGTATGCCTTGGTAAATGTCCATACTACTGTAGATAGTGCCCTCTACAAGTACTGGAAAGAATAAGCATTTTGTCTTCTTTCAGCTCTATACTTCAACAGTTTGGATTTGTAATTAAACAGTTACTACTATGCGGTTAAAGTAGAGATGCTCAGCTTTATTTCAATGTTTTTTTTCTTCAGATTGGTTATACTATTTAGGAATTACAAGCCTTTTTATACACAGTCCCCCTATTTCAGACAAAAGTATTGGAAAATTGGCGTGGTGTTTCTGGTTAGTTGGTGCAGTTAATAGTCTAGTATTGATTCTAGGCTTTGCATTGACCTTTGGAGTCTGCTATTGGTGCAGATGGACCAATGGTCTGCAATGGACCAAAGAAACATCAATGAAAGTCAAGCCATTATGACACTGAAATATCAGTCAAATCAATCAGAAACAGCCAAAACATTTGTCCTGCCAAAATCAATAGTTTGTAACATCATTAAGAAAACCCTGATGAGCTCAATGGGCAACACGTCACAAACAGGCTGGTAGGGCCAGGGAAGGCTTCTGACACAAACAGGCTGGTAGGGCCAGGGAAGGCTTCTGACACAAACAGGCTGGTAGGGCCAGGGAAGGCTTCTGACACAAACAGGCTGGTAGGGCCAGGGAAGGCTTCTGACACAAACAGGCTGGTAGGGCCAGGGAAGGCTTCTGACGGAAGAATGCTGACCAGAAAACAAAACTCTGCATGCACAGCACTGTCGACCAAATACTAAACAAGAGTACTTTATTATATCTTTTTTTTCTCCAATCATTTTGGAGCCCTCAAATATGGGTAGTATGTTTGAAAAAAACATTGAATGAAATTATTGAATGAATTATTATTTCAAATCCAAACTGTTGGGAGTATAGAGCCAAAATAAGACAATATCTTTCCTCTGTCAAATAGTTATGGAGGGCACTGTAACTGTTGTTATTATCAATACAATGTTACTGTACATTACTGTGCAGTATTTGACTTCATTCAGTAATAGAGGGTTTCATCCACCAGGGCATTGTGTGGGCTATGGTGTAACACTCTACATTAGGTTATCCATCTTACATATAAAATAGAGTCTGTGGGTATGTTTGTAAAGGGTGGAATTCTTGGGGTTCTGATTGACTGGAGCTGTGACCTGGACTGGCCAGCACACCACTGTCGCCCTAAGTACACCTTCCGCAGGCTGGACAACAAAAACCCTGAAAACAATGTGGCCCCTGGATACAACTTTAGGTTAGATCAATACACCATTGGTTATGATACCACTACTGACAAAAAATGATGCTCTTTAACAAGATTGTGTCATTTCCTACAGGTTTGCAAAGTACTATAAAAACAGGGATGGCGAGGAAACAAGAACCTTGATCAAAGGATATGGAATCCGATTTGATATCATTGTTTTTGGAACGGTGAGACTCAACATGAACAGAATCGTATTATCTATAAACAGAGTTCTTGTGTTTCCATGACTATGATGACTGTGTTTCATCTTTTCCATTCATATCTTTGCAGGCAGGTAAATTCAGCATTGTTCCAACCATAGTGCACTTGGGTGCATCCCTTGCATTCCTCAGTCTGGTATGTCTTTCAGTGGACTGGCCTCAAAATATCCAATACTTTGACATTGCATTTCTCTGAGACATACTGTATTGGCCTGTGCAATGCTTCGAGGGGTATTCCATCAACGTCGCTAAAGGACAATCCAGGTTTATTTTTTTAGATACTTTAGGATTTTCCTTTAGCGGCGTTGATGGAATATCACCCTGGTTCTCAAGGTTCTTGAGTTGATCTTTTGTCTAATGTTATGAATGTTACCAATTAAACCATATCTGACTTAGCAAGTCAAGCGTTGCTGTGATCCACTGTAGCAATTCAAGCCTCTCCCCTTAGGTGAATGCAGTATGTGACTGGTTTATCCTGACATTTATGAAGAGAGGGGATTACTACAGCAAACACAAATTCACATATCTGGATAACACTGATGATGACACTGTGAGTGGCTTACTCCTCATTCTATTATCAGGGGTGCAAACGGGTGATGGTCCAAAAAGGTTACACTTTTTTTTGGGCACAAAGACAATTATCAATGTGCGGATAACATTTGTGACACGGTCTAGTGTTTTGGTCCGCATGTTGGCAACCAATCAAAATGTTCATACTTTTATTTTGAAACACGGAAATACATTTTAACGTTGTTGAAAATCACAACACAAACTCGCTAGTCAAGCCAAAATACTGCAATGCAATGGATTCGCTGAGTAATCCCCACTGCTACCTAGTTAACTATAACACTACTTTACATTGTTAGCAGGCTCACAAAACATGCTGTGTTAGCTGACTAGAAAGTGTGTCATTGATTTTCAACGTATTCACATTTTTCGAAAGAAAAGTTTGAACATTAAAGCATATGCCAACATGCGGACCAAAACACTAGACTGTGTCACATTTTTGTTGATGGGGGGGATAGCACTAGCACTAACGGTGGTCTAACCATGATGCACCTGTAAGTAGCGGCAGTGCTAACCTTAACACCTGCATAATTATGTCGAAAACTGATTGCTTACCGTGACTGTGTCCTCCACACTGTCTAGATGTACCTAGCTGCATGAAACTAAAACAGCAGTGGAGTTTAGCAGACAGGAAGATTAGTTAGCTTGCGCATCATGTGACTTGGATCAGACGTAGAGCCCCCCCCATTTTTTGGGGGGTATCTACACGATTCATGTGTAATGTGACCTATTTTGAGATAAAAACTGCTCATTTAAGTTTGCACCCCTGTATTATTCACCGACAACAAATTAATTATCCTTTGTAATAATTTTACTTGTGGACTATGTAATTCCTAATTATAGCTCACAAATCAGTCAGATAATCTAAGTGATATCCTGATACAATCTTCATTTGTCTAAACAGGTGCCTCTAAGTACCGGTACTTCTTACGGAACCCAATAGAGCCTGCAGATTTCGTGGACAAGTGGGACAATATTATTTTTGTTCTGACACAGCACCTGCCCTGTGAGCCTGTTCAAATGTGCAGTGTTGTGTACATCTATATAACTTTCCCCTAATAAAAGAACACTGTACATTTAGGAAATTCATTTTAATAAAGAAATTGGAATTCACATCATTGTTCACAAACAAATGAACAGAATAAAAACAGAAAACAATCAAAACTATCGCCTTTTCTGGAATATGTTTCCTCTTCCCATTCCTCCACCTCCACGTCCTCGACCTCTAGCAGCCACTAAAAGAGGACACAGCAAATTAGGAATTGTTCATGTCAATGAAAGGGTCCTGCTGGCATAATCTATTTGGCGAATCCAACAGGACACCAGAGGTGCTGTTTTGGTCTAAATGTCAGACGTAGCCTACCTTGTGCTTTGAGAATGGCAGCTTTGCCTCTCCCAGCTCCTGCTCCCTGGTTCTTGTTTTTCATGCTCTTGAGCATGGGTGCGTTCTTTAGCATGTCTGGGAGGATCAGGAATCGGATCTTGCTGCCGCGGATGTACACCTGCTCAAGCTGGGCAACACGGCCATCTCTGTGAGTCACTGTGATGTTGGCCATCTAGGGAGAGTGTTGAATACAGTTGTTAGGCTGTTGTTAAGATAACTTTGTCCCCGGGGGGGGGGGGGATTGGTCTTGGACACTTAAGTTTGACATTTTCACATAGCCTATAGTCCTCTTTAAACGACCCAAACGCAGTCCTCTGTGAAGAAGTTTGAATGGGGACTCTTGGGATCTGTTTTGGGTTTCTCTTGCGGTTCCGTTCACACTTTAGGTCTGCGGTGCAGTTCAATATGCAATTAAATCACCCAGTTTGGTTCTATTAAAGAGGACTATACAGAAATACCCTGAAAATGTTAACGAACCGCTTGAGATCACAAACATTGCCTGAAAGGGAACACGTGTGAAAATACCCTTAGTTTAATGAACACTTGAAGACTTTATAAATCTGTAGGCGACAATACAGTACGAAATGTTAGGTGTGCCATGGTCCTTGGCATTACCTGGCAGTTCATGTTGTCCTCAGCTTCAATGAGCTTCCCACGGTAGACCTCCCCTGTGTTGGTCTCACAGGTCACGATGTGCCCCTCCGCTTCATGGAGGACTTTGATTGGCACTCCAATGGACATCTCTAAACAGGTCTTTCTGTGTAACCAAGCAAAGGAGAACACGTTTATTATGGCTAATGTGTTCTAAAACATCACGAATTATCGATCAAATCATTGAATGAAAGAACACGGTGGAACTCAATTTGCATACAGGGAAGAATTGGCGCAGCTCTCCAGCGTAAGACGAGCTATGTTGCCTGTAGTTGCGCGCTACTGGGCACGTGTATCAATTTCTTACCTTTTAGATGCAAGTCAGGAGCTAGGCGAAAATACAGCTAATGGAAATATGTGCTCGCTTTGTCTACGCAATGTGCAAACGTCCGAACTTCTAAAGCAACTTGCGGTTTCTCCCTCCCTCTCAAGGCGTCGTTTCCTTTTACTTCCTGTCTCAAACGAGACGTGACAATGTTCCACGGCATGTGTGCTGTGGAGTGTGTGCTGCCACCTGCCGGCCAATTGCTGACCATGCATTTTTTTTTCAGTTCACCTGTATCTGATCCACGAACTATGAGGCATAAGAGGTTTTTGTTGTTGTTACTAGCGTAATATTCTTGTATAATAACAATATAACAACAACTATACCAGTTAACTGAATTATACAATTAAGACACCTGAGAAATGATGTGTGTATTCTCACGTGTGTCCAGCGGTCCTCCAGGGGGCAGTGTCCTGGTTCCTACTGCTCCTGTGAGACGCACACTAGCAGGAAGTGGCTGTGGGTGTTCAGCTGTTAGCTAGCCAGCAGCTTTTGAACAGAGCTGTGCAACTAGTCGCCGAGCAACCTGGAAAACATCGGTCATAACTTATTCTTCCCCAAAAAAATCCGAGTCGTATTGCTGTTATCCAGCAAAGGTAGCTTTTACTAAACAAGCAAGGTGACCAAAACAAACTGGAGTAGCTAAATAATAACAAGTGCTAGCTTAGGTAAGCCAATTTTGGTTGCTAGGCAGTTCTGGCTAAATTAGCCACAGTCACTCTTGGATGAGGCAGGAAAACAAGTCTGACTGGCTTGGATTGAACCTCTCGCAGTTAAGAAGAACACCACAGAGAATGACAGGTAAGTGTCAGTCCAAAAATAATCACCTTATAATGCCTAACAGTACAGGACTTTTAGTTGAATTCTGATGCGCCCAGTCGGGACAGGCTAGGGACCTACTGGTCCTCTGGTTCAGGGACAGGCTAGGGACCTACTGGTCCTCTGGTTCAGGGACAGGCTAGGGACCTACTGGTCCTCTGGTTCAGGGACAGGCTAGGGACCTACTGGTCCTCTGGTTCAGGGACAGGCTAGGGACCTACTGGTCCTGGTCCAGGGTATGTATGTAGTAGTATGGCCGCCCTGGACTCAATACACAACGTCGCTGTTGCCCTCTTGTCTAACATATCTAGCTATCTTTAGTGACTGTCTTCAATGCGTGCGTTACTCACCAAAGTACTGTTGTTGATAAACTGCTGAAAACCTGTTCTTCGTATGTGGAAGGGTCTCATTTCTCCAAAAAATACTAAATAAAAGAATCCGAGCACTGTTTACCGTCTCCAGTGTGTTCGAGTTGAGATGCCAGTGCCACTGTTCACTGGACTGCTCTGCGCCTGGACCTCCCAACTCAAACACGTCACTGTCAACAAAGTCATCGGTTCTCATTTATTCCGTGTTTTTGGAGAAATTAGAACCTTGCACATAGGAAAACAGGTTGTCAACACTCAACATCAGTACTTTGGCAACTGCAAGTGACGAACATATAGGCTATATAATGAAGATGGTCACTAATAAAGAATTGACCGTTATACAAGAGGCCAACAATGACGTTGTGTGAGTGTGACAGGGCTAGCTGCATTACTAACAGTCTTTGTTTTGCTGACTATAGCTACGATTAGCTAACTAACAAGTTCATTGTGATCAGATTGCATACCAGATGGCTACTGGTGCCATAATAGCATAATCAGAAATGTGATACCACAGGACTGTAAGTTAGATAAAAGCAATACCAAGACAAGAGCTAGATCCTTTCTCTCTCTCTCTCTCGCTATATCAACCCTGTGTTTCTTTTCAGATGATGTCGTCCTGCTGAATGTACCTGTCATTAGGCAGTTGTATCACTGGGATTGTGGATTAGCCTGCTCGAAAATGGTTTTAAAGTAAGAATACATGGTACAGATTTCACCATCATCTTACTAAGCCTGTATCTTGGGAAATGCTGCAGCTGAGGGCCCAACTTAATACAAGTGTCATACTGTCCAAATTTGCCAGGTACCTCCACCCTGTGAGTGATGAGGAGTTTCAGGTTGCTTGCTGGGAGCTGAAGCTGACAGAGAGTGTGTGGACTATTGATCTGGCCTACCTCATGTACCAGCTGGGGGTCAGACACCGTTTCTGCACTCAGACATTGGGTGTTGACAAGGGCTTCAAGAATCAGGTACGGCGCAGACAAAGAGCAAGAAGTTGACATGTAGTGTTGTTGTCATGCAATTGTTGGGTTTACTTAGCATATGCCTTAATTGTCTAATGTTGATGGGGTCTTAGGTTTTGGTCAGTGCTTTGTAAACTGAGCTGTACAAATTACATTTGATTGACACCAATCAAAATGAACCTTAGAAGCATAACTTAAACGTGTTTTTTCTGTCCAGTCTTTCTACAAAAAACATTTTGATACCGAAGAAGACAGAGTGAACGAACTCTTCCTGAAGGCTGAGAGCAAAGGCGTGGTGGTGAAAAAGTGGTGTGTTTGCTAACTTCTTAAATCAAATTGGAAGCTGTGCATTAACAATGAATTGTTTCATCACTATCAGCTTGTCTAGGTGTAGTAGTTATTATTGTTTTATTGACTTAAACTATGTAACTCAAACTATCTCCCTTTGTGGATGTTTCCTGTAGCTCTGTGACAAATCAGGAAATCCAGGCCCATCTTGACCAGGGCCATGTGGCCATCGTGCTGGTCAATGCTGTGGTCCTCATGTGTGAACTCTGTGCTTCGCCTGTCAAGTACTGTTGTTTCCTGCCTGTGGGACAGAAGTGCTTCTGCAGAAAGCCAGAATACCAGGGTCACTTTGTGGTTGTATGCGGCTTCAACCGAAGCACTGGCTGTATCTTCTACAACAATCCTGCATATTCTGACCGTGAGTCTTCCCTCAAAATAGCTTGACATGTCCCAAACATATGAAACAAGAGGAAAAAAAATACACCCACTGGATTCCTTGTTTGTAGTTTTAATTGTAGTTTAAAGTCACAGTCAAAGACACCTCAGCATTTGCTAGAACAAAAGTCATTCCTATATATAAACTATGTCATGCTGGATCTTCAAGTGCTTCAACATGATGATGATGATGATGATGATGATGATGATGATAATGATAATAATAATAGTACCTATCATATTATATACAATACCATATTACCCACAAATATCAAATACAATGTCCTTAACATACACAGGCTCTGACAAAGCACCATTCATTAAGTATTATTGTGGCTCAAGTCCAGAGTCATTTTGTTGGCCATTCAAATTCAAGACTGAAATGTTTCTTAAATGCACGGTCTAACCCTGTATCATCACCTAATGTGCTCTAAATAGTGTGTGGCTTGTACATGTAAACAAGAGGTTAAAGGGCAACTGCTTCTTGGCAGCAAACTCTGAGATTGAGTAACATCTCATTGAAAAAAATCACATTGACAAAAAGCCTTTGTGTGTTTCAGGCGTGTGTTGCACCAGCATAAATAACTTTGAAGAAGCTCGAATGAGCTACGGGACCGATGAGGATATTCTGTTCATCTTCAAGGAGAGCTGATGGCTCAGGGACTATGACGATGCAGATGGTCTCTACATCATCATGCCCCACCCTCACTGTGATGACACCAGTGGATCTGCAGGTCCCCGAACTGGGATCACTGGCTCCAGCTTTAGCCAAGCGTCATAGATCACCCTGGGACGTCCTCTCCAGTGCGAACATGGCTGACTGCTCACAGAACACAAAACGCCACTCCAAAGTCACCATACCCGTTTCCCCTCATGTAAACTCATGGCCTTTAGTGTGTAAAGGAATAACAGGTGGAAACAGTGTCTTTTTTCTTCTTTTTAACCTTGGTAGAGAGAAGAGCATAGAGTCCAGACAAAATACATTTTATTATGCTCTCTTTTGTTCGGTTTTAATTCAGTCAGTTGATTCCAGTAATTAACATCTGAAATGGTGAGCAGCGCAAGACTTTGAAACCCTATTCATAATCCGGAGTGGTTGAAATGCTGTTTATTAATAGCCAAGTGGTTTCTAGCCTAGGAGTGAAGGACAAAAAGAGTGCACATCCAATACAAGGGCTGATGGCAACCTAATGCTTTCTTAATGGTTTTATCAGGCATGTTAAGTGCAAGTATTAGGGGTAATAGTATAGCTTCTTTGCATCCTCAGACTAAGCCCTGTCTTGTTTTCTAAATCGTTACTTTGATTCAGTTTGTTTTATTTCACATGTTATTTAGATTGTCTGTTAGTCTAAATAAAATGTGAAATATTATGTTACTAAGGGAATAGAGGGATACTTTTTCTGAAAAGACTCAGGTAATTAATGTCCATGGAGTCTGATGATGTTGTATGACAATAACAACCCCATGTCACAAGCGAATTCTCTTAACGCAATACTCCTTTGCTTGTTTAAGTAAAACCAAATCTGCTTGGCAAACCTACATGTCAGCGATCAGGACATTTTGATCATTCTCTGTCTGCTGCTTTTTATAGACTCATGCTGTGTGTGGTGATGATAACAGTTCATGTCTGTCATTCACATTATGGTCATTAGAAGGCAGAGTCCATGTATATTTCCTGAAAGATGTTTCTGTGTTGCACTACATGCCTAAGCAGTGTGAGCTGAACTCTTGAGTCGTTAAGAGAAAAATGCCTTGCAGGTTTTGTTAAGTTCACAGGAATCATCAGATGTTTTCTGTTGAAAACAGCAGACTAGGAAGAATGACACCTTTCAGTGTCACTCAACTTTTTTTCTTTTTTGTTTACATTTTGGTATCATGGATGAAGTTATTGCACTATGGTTTTTGTACCAGCCATAATTATGTATTATTTAAATTGAATCATGATTGGGAAACAATCCTATCTAAATGGGATGGCAATGATTATCCTGGTTGTGTATTTTTGTTATGAACAAATTGAATGTTTAAAACGGCAAACTTTATTTTTATTAAATATAAAATTGCATTTATGAACTGTAATCAATAAAGTAATATGAATTGTCTGGGGTCACATTATCTGGGGTCTGTTTTTAGTTAGGTGGATTGGTCCATTCAGATCCTCTGAATGCTCCTATTATGTTTATTTTGGAACAATTTAATTCCAAAATGCTTTATCCAGTCTTTGAAAAGGCATTTTCTTTCCAATAAAATTATTTGTTATGAAATAAAACCCTTTATGGTAGAGAAAGAACAGTAGTGATTATTATAATTTTTAATGATGAATGTCACATGGCCAAACATTTAGAAAACAGATACTGTACAGTGCCTTCAGTAAGTATTCACCCCCTATACTTGTTCCACATGTTGTGTTACAACCTGACTTTAAAATAGATTTAATAGATTTTCCTTCACTGAACTACACAAAATGCCCTATAATATCAGATAAAATGTTTAAGAAATGTTTACAAATTAATAAAAAATGTAAGTCTGAAATGTCTTGAGTCAAGTATTCACCCCCTTTGCTATGGAACTCTTAACATTGGCTCAAATGCAAAAATGCTGTCAACAAGTCACTCAATAAGTTGAATTGAGTCCATCTTAATGCAAAGATAGTGGTTCATGTAACTTTGGATCACATCGACTATTATCCTTGACTCAATGGACTCAATTCAACTTATTGAGTGACTTGTTGAAGACAGTTTCGCATTTGAGCCACAGCATTTGAGTTTTTTTTATAGAGGTTGAAATGCTCCCTGTACTATCTATATGGATGAATTATGAATCCTCTACTCTTTCACAATGTTGGGCATGAAGTCATGCTTGACTGCCCTCGTCAGCTCCTCTGCATACTCATCATATCTCCCAGTCATCTGTGGGTACAGTTACAACATACAGTAGTATTGTAGTGCACACTTCATATGCAAATACAATAGTGATGGTAACAAGAGGAAAGGACAGATACAATCAAAATCTAGATGGAGACATGCATTTCACAATAGAACATGATAAGAAACCTGTATTCCTGCCAAAGGTTTTATTGAATAGAATGCAGTAGCTAGTGCAAAAAAAGAGGCACCTGGTATGTGCCATGCTTATGAAATATGTTATAGTAGCTCACCTTAAAACTCCACTTGTCACTGATTTGTCTGGTTAGGTTGAGGTCCAGTTCGGTCACCAGGAGACCGTCGTTGGTTCTGGAGAGGCCAGGTGAGCGGCTGCCATCTGGGGCCGCCACGTAGCTTGAACCATAGAAATGGCCGAAGTCTTGATGAGCTAAGGGAGGCAAACATGGTCACTAAACAATCATTTTCCACTGTCTGACTAAACAAGATTGGTTGCTGGGCACATACTTGTCACTATTACACCTAGGCTTGTCTGGTACCTGTATCTCCCAGTCTTGTGCATAATACAACTCAGAGGATTACCACCTGGGTGACATATGTGGGCTAGTGTGTCTACCTGGTCAGATTACATGGACATGTAACACTAGATAAAAGAACTGCATGCTCATCTTGCATCTCATGCATGGGAAATGAGCTCTATGGGTAACACTGTGCTGTGCTCTGCGGCTGCAACATGACACTTGTTGACATGGCTTCTGGCTCTGGGCCGTTTCTTCTGAACTCAGATGGTAAATAGCAGACAGACAGACAGACAGTTTTCTCAACTGTTGTCTGGATTGCCTTTCCTTTTTTGACATGCACATATCCATGAAATCATCAAAATCATTGTATGTCATAATCATAATAATCATCATCAAAGACATAATCATCAGTATGTCAGACTGTTATGTTGGTAGTTGATAACAGTACCCCCCAAATATAATCCATCATTATAATATGTATTATATTATCTATACACTATACGCTAGTGTTCTAATACAAACAAACCTTTTTTTCCATCACCAGAGGTGAACTCGTTCTTGAAGTGCTCCTGCATAAAACAAGAGAGATGCAGGTGCAAAACATCATCATCAGAGAACATTACAGCATGAAGGGTTGTACATAAAGAAAATGTATTCTCCAGTAGTGAAAGACAGTAGTGGCTTGTGGGGCTGTACATAGGTAAGGTACCATACCCATCGTACTACAGTTTGTAGTAATAGGAGCAATCGGAGCAGTAGACGGCAGCATACTCTCTTAACCCAAATCAGGAACATTTCTGCTGTGTGTAATTGTACTTACTGTCCCAACGCGGTTGATTCCGCAGGTGAAACAGTGATTCGCTATAGCTGCATTCCTAGCCTCGATGGACCACATGGGCTCACTGTAAAGCATGAACAACTTAACAGTAAGTTCTTTATTCACATTTTGTGAACGTTTAAAGTAGAACGCATTTCTGTACATTGGCCAGCTCACCTGAGTGCTCCAACGGTAGCAGAGGGGTTGAAGATGATCTCTGCTCCATTCATACTGTACATGAACCAGTTGAGAGGGTGATGGCGTCCATAGCAGATGTTCACAGCAATCTTTCCAAACTGAGTCTGAAACACTCTGTGGCCGGTGTTGCCCTCCATGTAATATGTGGACTGAATAAGGATGAAAAAGTAACATGTGAAACAGAAGCCATGTGAGCCAGTATTTTATTTAAAAAAAGAAACACAGAACACACATGGCTCACACATCTAGCTTTTGCTGGGACTACAGTACTATATCACTATTGCTCATGAATGTAATGTAATGTAAAGCATTTCAATATCTTTCTTTGTCCAGTGCTATATTGTTTTCCATAAAAGTAAATTATATTGGCTATTGAGCAGTTTGTGAACCTGAGGTGAGCTGTCACAGTGAAAATGATGCAGAACTCACCTCATTGAAGTCTCCCACCCGGGGAATGTGATTCTTCCTGGTTTTGCCCAGCACCGTGCCTGAGTTGGAGACCACTACTGCCGTGTTCCAAAGAGTGCTGTGCAGCTCATCTCGCTCCAAGATGGGTGACACAACTACCATGTTGTATTTCTTTGCTAGCTGATAATAAAACAGGAATGAGTGTGGGTACAAGCAGAATCAAACTGATCTATGAAGATCTATCACTTATCACCATGTAGTCTTCTTGTCAAATAAAATGATTTGTTATTAATAATGAATATTATCCTAGTTATTGAGCATACATGTCATACTACAATCTGATATTAATACTATTATTTGTATAATTAACCCTAACCCTGAGCCTAATTATATTTATCCCTACTAGTACTGCCTTGGACACACATGGTAGATTCCCATGATAGATTCCCTGACCTCTCACCTCTTGACAGAAGCGTGTGGTGTATCCCTCTTCTGCCGACTCAGCAAACTCCGTCCACGGATCTTTCTCCCGCGTACAGAAGGCAAAGGGCATAGCTGTGGGTGACAAAGCAGGCTAAGCTCTCACATGTGAAGCAGGCGGAACCGACACTGTATCGCACTTACTCATATTCAGCATATTAATCAAACAATATTCATACCATGCATGCACTACATACTGTATTTCAAACATGATCTTCCGTGAAGACATTACACCATGATAAGCCGTTTGATGCAAACCTATAAATAATACTATATCATATATCCCTATCATAAATAGTTGGGCGGGTGGTGAGTGCACCTCCCCTGTGGAAGTCATAGGGCTGAAAGTGTGTGCTTCTTCATTGGGACATTCAGCAGGGCCATGTCACGCCCTGTCAGCAGGACCATTCAGCATGCGATCCTCTTTCACACCAGAATGTCATTTAGGAGCCAAATCTAATTTGATAAGAGACCCCACTTGCGGGGAAATTAACCAAATTGGCTCAATCATATTACTTACAGTATGTCCACAGTAAAAGAGAACAAGCATCATTTATATTATATTGTGTAACATCCCACTCTCTATAACAAATTGCAGAAGGAAAATATGTGAGAAAGCATTTCAAATTGCAACACATACCGTACTGTTAGCTCTGACACCCCAGTTGGCAGAGTGCCACCAAGGTACAAAGTTTACTGTAAACATCATTAATTAGATTGACTTTTAATTGCACTCACTCCAAGCCTCCTGAAAGCAAACAATGTTGACACCACACATGGCCGCTACTTGCACCATCTCACCAATCCGTTTGTGGAGGGCTGTGATCTGTGCAGTGGGATCAACACAGTCGTGTTCAAGTGAGGGCTTGAATCAGCAGCAATACACACAGTAAACACACACACACACACACACACACACACACACACACACACACACTCATTAACAATGAGTGGAATTTAACCAGGGGTACTTTAAGTGAAGGGAGATTCAGATGTAATCAGTCCTGTCTGACCTGATCCAGTACAGGGGCATCAGTGGGTAGAACGATGCGGTTCTGAATGAGGCCAACCCGGACGGTCCTGGGGGCCCTGAGCTGTTCCTGGGACGCCTCAAACATGTACCCCTGCAGCTCGAAGTTCCTCTCTGAAGAAGCCTCTACTGCACATGCTGGGAGATCTAGCTTCCTGCAAGAGAAAGTAAATTATGCTGGACATAGCTAGTCAAACAGGGTGATTACAGGTGGGAAATCAACTCAGAGTTGCTGAAGGTTACAAGGTCCATTTATTTTAAGCTTAAAATACAATTTCGTTTGATTTGCTTGAACCCTCCTGTCATATATAGTCTGAAAAAAACTACGGGTAGGCTACCAGTAAAAATTACCAATTAGCGGCAGACAATATTACAGATTGCACCTTTAACAAAGGAGGTTGCTAGGCTTCTGTGCGTGGTCTATTTAGTAAGTAAGTAAGTAAAGTTTATTTCTATAGCACCTATCCCAGACCAGGGGTCACAAAGTGCTTTACATATATAAAAACATAATAAAAATATGTAATATTATTATTATAAACACAAACTAGTATTGTGTCCATTCGGCACTTGTTATGGTTCAGGGCTGTGCAAATACAATTTGAGGGAAGTAGGCTGCGTTAAAGATGTGATTGGTCAAAGTCCATAGTGTAAATAATTTACTCGTGAAAGAAACTCACGGTGAAAAAGAACGATTGAAAAACAGGTGAATGTCATGTAGATGGGCATTTTCTTGCACATTTCACTTAATAGTTGCTGTGTGGAAGTGTCGTGGATCTAGTTTCTCTTTCTTGTGTAATGACTTTTGCAGACTGAGACGTGATCGAAACAGCTGAGGCGGCATGCAAAATCATCATCTCATACTCACTTGATTTCCTTTCCGAACAAAATTCGTTTAACTTCTTTCAACTCTTCCTTTGGAATGTGCGTCTCCAAAGTCTTCTCCAAGGATTCGAACTCAGACGCCGACATTGTGTACTCAAGGCTAGAAGTTGGACTGTCTATTCGTACTAGTGGTTTCACTGAACTGATCTGACAGCCAACCTCGTCGACAACTATTGGTTAAAGAGAACATTATTCACTTTTTAACCCACTTCAGCGATTATGCAATCAGTACGATTTATTTTCGTTTCTCACCGTCGTGTCAGGCTTCACTCTCACTTTACACTCTACCCCAACCCAATAGACTACAAATCTAACATAGTGACAACTATACCATTGACTTGTTCAGGTATTGAAACTTTATTAATTGCTATTTAGGCCTAATAGGTTTGCACTTTGCAGTCAGATACCATGCAAGGAGAGAATGGTATGTTGTAGGCCTACCCAGTCTAAGCCATTTAGGTCTGTTATTACAGGTAGACATCCACATGCCAATATATCTCACTTGGCCATATTACACATGATTCAATACTTGTTTTTCTGCTGTAAGACAACACAGTCATTCATACAGTAGGCTATATCCATTTTGGAGTAGGACTAGATAATACCAATATAGTTATCAGTTCTTCAGCCGTATCCTTCACCAGCCTGTTCACCCATTAGTCTCAAAGTTATGATGTACTGTAGTCATTATTTGACAGAGTGGCTCTTCTTGTTTCCAGCTATGGTCTTGCTCCGGACTTGGTTGACGGAGCTATCCCTCTGTGGCCCCCTCTGCCTTTCCTTGAGGGCCCACTTCTTCTGTCCCGCTCCTTATTGGGGTTTGACATCTTCTTCAGGACCTCTGAAGAAGATGGGACAAAATTAACAAATAGCACAGTACACAACATGAAATCAATATGTCATTGACGGGTGATTAACTTGATGAGTGTGCATGTATACTCATCAGAGTACAACAGTTCTTAAATAATTAGTTAATAGTCAACAGTTAATATATCTAAAATATTTTCGGGGTAATAAGTGGTATGCAAATAAACAAATGCATTGAGTGTAAAACAAAATAATTTCACTGGCACTGTAATGCTTAAAAGATTGTGCCTTACAGATATATGCGGGTTTGCTCAAGGTTAGTGCATGCATGACAAGACATAAGTCATATTACATGCACAGCTCCACTTTCCACCATTGGGAGGCCACAGAGAACTAATTCAGACCACGCTCAGAGACACTGAACTTGGTTATACAGTATATTGTGGTTTCTAGAAGCACTATCTATTTCCAATGTAGTTTACATTCAGTATTGCCAGTATTGTTCTTTTATTTAATTTGTTCACCTTTTGTTTTGTTCCTTTTCCACCTGCTAATTTGGAAATGCTGTAATTTCATACATCACCCCATCGGAAACAAGATAATGCATCTCAAGTGATGTAATCCTTTCAATACAATTTCAAATGCAAACATTGATAAATAAAAACAACATCTATGTATTTGGCTTTCATAAGATACTTCAGATGCAGGTTTAGGTCCGGGGTGCTGTGGATGAATGTACAGTATTCTTTGCCATTACCTGCTAACTCTGGATGGCTCTTGCCCAGGTCATTTAAGAGTGGTACATACTTCTGTCCTTCAGACCCATCACCTCCTGGAGGAAATAAGATGAGTTCAAGATAACATGTCACATATGTATATATATTTGTGTGTATATGTGACTAGTATCACATACAGTACAGTAGGAAGAAGATACATTTGGTAATCCCATTTACTGCATGTTAACTATAACAGACTACTCATTAGACTACTCATCTACTCATTATTCAAGACAAAAAACCCATCTTTTTAATATTGCCTTTAAATGGCTAAATAATTAAATGATGATTTTATAATGATTAAAACACTTTTAGCTGCAACGTTTGCAGGAAAAGTGCTATACAAATAAAAGTTATTATTAAAGTTCTTATCTAGGCAATGTGAACCCCCTCTTTTGACATCAAATGTTGGTTCCAACATCAAGTATAGTACTAGTGCCACCATCAACTCACTGCAGACTCGTATGAGGACGTAACACTGCCTCTCCTTCAGCAGGCTACTGGCTTGCTCCAAGCTCTGCTCCTTCTCATTTAGATTCATCATCTCCCCTGACCTGTCCATCAGGTCCACACAGTCTGGAGAGCACATGGTTATTACAAAACATTTTTGCAGGACTCTTTTACTGTTTAGGATGAGCTAATGTAGCTCACAATTTAGAGGCTCTGATGTTTCACTGTGGATTTGAGAGAGGAAAGAGTACCGTGAGGGTCCAGATCACACCTTTCTTTCAAACTATGGATGAAGTTTATCATCCTGCATTCCAGATTAAACAACTGAATTCTGTGGTCTGTCAATGCAAAAAAAAAAGAAAAAGAAGCTTTCCTGTATTCATGTGTTATGAGAGAGAGAGAGAGAACAACTACATTTAGATCAACCTACAATGATTCATTTGAAATCAATCTGTAATTTGTATACACAGTTTTACAATGTGTATTTACATTAGGTAAAACTCTTGGCTTCCAAACAAATCATGCAGACAGTATTTTTCACTTACCCCCAAACTGCACGGTGACAAACATGTTACCCTCTCTCTACAGCAGTCCTCTACTGTAGCCACCTCAAGTAATGTACAAGTACAAGGAGCTGAAGTGCTTTCTTTCATTGAGCCAAAGGAACAATGAGTTTGGGCTAAGCACACAGGGCCACAATAGGGGGTGTTAAGTCAATGTTGTTGACTACAGTCATACTTAGAGACAGAGTCTCAGCACTGAGGGAAGGGCCATTGTGAACGGCTTTTACAGTTGCTCTGAACTAACAGTTGACAGTGTATGCTGCTATCCATAGGGAATTTTAAAAGTCAAACCTGTAAACCGTTTTGAAGTGTTGCAGAGACAGCAAAACTTTTGATCTCATACACACATCTCTAAGCACATTTCCCCTGGCCCTGGGTGACACCCCTTCTGTCTCCTTTCAAAAGAGGGTACGCTGGGACCCTTTTATGTGAAGTGAAGGGACTGTTCTTGTTAGTATCCATGGAGTCTATACACAGACAGACAGGTCCTCTGGCTTTTACTGCTACTTGTTGAACACTGAGTTCTAACTGAGCTACCGTGGGGGATGATGTAGACGTTTTATTGTTATCCGACCGCTAGCTGAGATTAACAAGATCCTGCTGCTCTTCCAAAGAGTGAATAATGACACGCCTGTCCTTTCTTATAAGCTTTAAATCACAAACGACTTTATGTACATTTCTTTTAAATGTACATTTTAACATTATAATGACTAGTTGATACATTTCAATAGAAGCTCTGTAGTCTATTCATCTCATCTCATCTCATTCTGACATGCTATACCAAGCAGGGCTGGTGAGAAACCATGAACACTGGGATATAAATAAACTCTATGGCTATGGAGACAGAAACTGTGCATGGTTACTGTCAACTACTGTATGTGAAAGTTAAATTGATAGTGTTATCATGTTTGGTTGAGGAGATATGAAGCAAAATACATTATTCGGCTATGGCGGAAAGGAAAATGCCCGCCATGGCCACCTGAACACTTCATGATGTTGTGTATGGTATCATTTTAATCCTTGACCTTCAAAACATAGGGGTAGACATCATTTGTTCGGTGTTATCATGTTTGGTTCAGGAGATATGAAGCAAAATACACAATGCGGCTATGGCGGAAAGGAAAATGGCCGCCATGGCCACTAGGAGGAGTTTTTGCGAGGGCTCCACGTCTGAAAATGTTCAGGACCCCAAACTGTACAAGTGTACCAAGTTTTGTGCTCGTGACTGTCTTACAGTCAGATGTAGCAGAGGAAGTCGTAATTGACTGGTCAGGCATTCATTAGCCGAGAGATACATGTTCCTACGAGCGTCCTGACACACACACACACACACACACACACACACACACACACACACACACACACACACACACACACACACAAACACACACACATCTCAAAACTAATACTACTACTACTACTACTACTACTACTACTACTACTACTACTACTACTACTACTACTACTACTACTACTACTACTACTACTACTACTAGAATAGAATAGACTTTATTGTCCTTGTACAGTTGCCTATACAATTAAATTGTAGTGGTTCTTCTGAAGGTGCAAAAACATATTCACATATTCACAAACATATACACATATAACATATCACAAATATTACACACTAGACAATTAAAAAGCGAAAATGCTATAAAACAAGCTAAGAGACAATGAGGACCGTGGTGTCAAGTGCAAATAAAGACAACAATCTTAAGAAAATAAAAACAACTATAAAAGCAAGCTAAAAGACATGAGGTCAGTGTCTACTGCTACTACTACTACTACTACTAATAATAATAATAATAATAATAATAATAATAATAATAATAATAACTCTCGAGCAGAAGCTAAAGAAATATCGTTGCCCGCGCACATTCTGGAAGATTCTCTGCAGCCAGCCTGACGTCACGCTGTGACAGAATTAACGGAGAAAGTAAGTTCATCACACTGTTTTTTGTGCGTGTTCACGTAGGCGACATTCCCACTAGATTGCTCTTTTCGTACAATAGGTAACAGTTACAACAGTCTGTCGAATTGTTCCTGTATGTATAGGCACTTTTTTTTTGCTTTTCAACATGCTAGTTACAGGGCTGCCAAGTTTCACCAAAAGTCTGGAGTGAGATTTCTTGGCGGTGGAGCGAACCAAAACTGTGCACGTTTTAGCCCCTCTCTCCCACCCAATTATTTGTGCTAGTTTCCTGCAATTTTACATTCATAATAAAAACTAAATTCTGAATAAAAGTCTGAAAAATAAAATGTCAGAATAAAAGTCAGAAAAAAAATATTTCTGAATAAAAGTCAGAAAATACAATTTCTGAATTAAAGTCAGAAAAAAATATTTCTGAATAAAAGTCAGAAAAAATAAATGTCAGAAAAAAAGTCAGAAAAATTAAATGTCACATTTTGGGAATATATGGATACTTTCTCACCTGAAAACATATTAAAACTTCATAAAATTACATATTAACACTTGTAGAGACAAATTACAGCTTTTAGCCAATGGCGGCCAAAATTGAGGATTTTAAAATGGAGGGTTTTGCTTTGCTCGCTGATTGGCTAATGTCTTTTTAGTAACAACTTGCACATTACTAAGTATTTACTAGCTAAGATTGGCAAACGATTGGCGTGGTGCAACCGAAATTATTAAACAACTAGTTTGAATCTAGCTAGTAACAACTAGGGGTTTAGTAACTACTAAATGCCTGCATTTGGTAATGACTTACGCCAAATTGGTGCAGGCCAGTCCAGTAGGCTACCAGATACGATGTTGTAATGTATGCACATATTTTGCTACCACGGTTGCCAGACGGAATTGCCAATGTCCAACCAGTCTAAAAGCTGCCGAATCTACCCGTCCAGTGTGACCAAAAGTAGCCCACTCTGGCAACACTGCTTGCTACGTTCTTGCAGCCACGAAACTCATGTCCGGTAGCTTTCTTTCAAGGAATTTCAAAAATGAAAGTCCTGTAAAATAATTGTTATTTCTCGGCATGAGAAATTTGAGGTGTGGCGTGAGAGCGTGAGAACTGGTTGAAATGCGTGTGTCTCACTACCAAAGCGTGAGACTTGGCAACTCTGTTGATAACTGTTAAAAAGGGTGAGTTATTGAGTGCCAGCTTAGTTATGTCAGAAAGACTTTATCATGCAGAGAACAGCAGGGAGTCCTCTGTAGCATCTTTAAAAAGTGCTCATTGCTCCTGGGGGAATACATAAAAAACAGAGTATGTCCTGTGCCCTGTAACCTGACATTATCAAGGGATTTGGATAAAAGATGGGAAATAAGAGGACCTCACAGCTTGTGAAAGGAGACATAAATCCCAGACATGCTCCTACTGCCGCCCTCCCCAGAGTGACCCACCCAGCTCTGGGGCTTCTCTGTGTCCAAAACTCCTCTCTGCTTGGAGGAGAGCCAATCATTGATTTATTCCTGTCGTTGGGGAAGTTGTACTGTCATTGTATTTCTTAAACAGTGCAACATAGAAACACAAATAGATGACAAAATTAGTAATGACAGAAAACAAAGATTTATTTTGATTCAGGTACTGTATTGCTGCCTTTTTTTGATTTGCAACAACAACAACAACAAAAAGTCAGAGAAGGTCATGGCCAAGTGAGAGTATACAGAGGGAAAACCTACTACCATCATTGTCTGGGAAAGTTAATCTCATTGATCAGCAGTTTTTGGTTTGAGATTGTGTTACTGACATTTAAACAAATAGAAGTACAGTAAAAGTAGAGAAAGTTGAAGTGGTAGAAAAAAATTACTTTTGTAACACACCATAATTGAAAAATGCTCAGCTGACAATCTTTTCAGCATTTGTAAGAAATCAAAAGTAACCTGAGTCTAATGAGATAAACATATGATATGTCCATCTGTAAGAACTATAGTGGGTAACAGTATGGTACACAAGCATGCATAATCCATTATGGGCCCACAATAAACAACTAGCCATATTAACATTTCTGACATAAATAACTGATTCTGTTCGATCCTGCAAAAATTGTTCATGCCACAAACTAAGGCAACCTCTTCCATATTGTGGTAATAGATTTCGTATCCCTGTCTTTGTGTAGATCCTTTGCTCGCCTTGAATGCAGAGAACACTTTTGGAATCCATGGAGTTTTAGAGTGCCTGCAAGCAGGTAAAGACCTCACTCCAAAGGCAACGTGATAAGGATCATTTGAGGCTGATGCGCCTTCATATCTATCAGGAAACCTCAGTGAGCTCAGGGAAGCAGCTTTCATGTTTGTAGAACAGTGATTTGACTTTGTCAGAGGATAGATCTTGCCTGTCCTTTACCACGACCGTCTCTGGCCCCACCGGGGACCGGTGTGTGGCTCCATACTGTAGGGGATGACCTGTGCCAGGTGTCTGTGTTTCTCTAAGGGGGATGGCCTGTGGCAGAGGGGGGTCCACCCCGTGATTGTGGGGGATGGTGACTGACAGAGGGGGGCTTGATACTGACACATGATCACCCCCTGCAGGCGTCATATGGCTAAAGCTAGGGTAGGAGATCTCACAGCTACTGCTGCTGCTGCTGGGCTCAGTGAAGAGGTCGAAGCTGAGGCCGTTGGCCTTGACTCTCACAGAGTCACAGATGCTAGTGTGGGTGGAGTTGCGGGCACTGCCACTGCCACTGTTCTCAAACAGCTCCCTACGGCCCAGAATGTGGCGACGGATGATCCTACGGAAGGTGAGGCGGAACTCCCGAATGCGGTAGGCATATATGAAAGGGTTGACCACCGAGTTGCCATGGGAAAGGATGATAGCCACGTACATGATCCAGAGGGGCGGACGGGCACATTGAGGGCAGAACAGGGTGAAGCAGTTGATGATGTGCAGGGGCAGCCAACAGATGGCAAACAAGCCCACAATGATGGCCAGCGACTTGGCGGCCTGGATCTCCTTCTGCAGTGTCGAGCGGCACTTGTCTCCGTGCACGGCCTTCAGCTCGATGAGCCTCAGCTGGTGCCGAGCCGCCATGAAGATACGCAGGTAGATGGCCAGCATGAGGAGCAGGGGCACCAACACACAGGCAAAGAAGTTGAAGTAGACCATATAATCCATGACCACCACCTCCTCAAACAGGCACTTCATCAGTCCTGGCGGGCAGGTGCTGTTGGGGTGCTCGGTGAATTTGTTCCAGCCCAGCATAGGGGTCAAGCCAATGATGATGGACAGCACCCAGCAGATGGCAATGATCCCCTTGGCACGATGGCCCGTCACCAAGCTGTTGTACCTGCGGGAGAAATACATAGAGTACATGGACCCTGTCATTCAGATGCACTCCTCACATGGTCACCACCAGCATATATGAACTAAACGAGAGACCTTTAGTTAGATAGAGGGAAGGTCTATTTTGAGTTGGTCTGCCGTTCACTGTGGGATAGCAGCTGAGTTATTTGGCAGTTCTCTAGCATTCTCTAGATGTTGAAGTTCAAAAGGTTGACTCTAAGAAAACAACCCCCACCTCAGGGATGCAAAAACACAGACATGCACAAAACCCTTGACACATTTTGGGGGGAAAACAAAACAAACATTTTAGAGGCAATGAGAAAATTAAGTGATGGACTTGTGTGACGGACGTGTTTTTCACATCCGTATGTGAGCACACTAGATTTGCAATGTACAATACTACCCATTGAGTGTGTTCTGTAGTGTGTAGCACTGTATCAATATGAGGTTGAAGAGGGTTTGGGAGCATCAGTCTATTCAGAGATATCACATAATATGCAATAAGTGTGCTTGAGTGAAGTATTGTAACTGTACAGTAGGTGAAATGTAATTTGTAACTTTTTAAATAGTTATTTATTTAGTGTGTGTGTGTGTGTGTGCGTGTGCAGGTGCCTGTGCGTGTGTGTGTGTGTGTGTGTGCGTGTGTGTGTGTGTGTGTGTGTGTGTGTGTGTGTGTGTGTGTGTGTGTGTGTGTGTGTGTGTGTGTGTGTGTGTGGTGGAGGGCAGGGGGGAGGTCTATTTAAATTATTAGTCCAAAGAGAATCTTTTTTACTGAGATCAGCCTCATGAGAGACTCTATATCTGGAGGCTTCAGGGAAATCAAAAGCTCATGATCCAAAAATCAGTTAATTAGAAATACAAAGGTCCTCTATTTTGATATATCCTCACTCAGATTCCCTTTTCAAACCTGAAAGGTTAAAACAATATACCTAGCAAAAGAATATACCTAGCATAAATACTCAAACTAGTACAGATAAAAAAAGATGTTACACTCTCGGGATGTTCATCCAATGTTAAACTCACCTGAGTGATATCTTGATGGCGATGTAGCGGTCTATGGCTATAGCCAACAGGCTGAAGATAGAGCTCTGGGTGAGCACCAGAACAAAGCAGGCGATGAAGAGACAGCCATAGAAGTTGGAGCAGAAGCCTGTGCTGATGACGATGGAGAAGGGGATAGCCAGCACACCCACGGCGATGTCTGCCACCGCCAGTGACACCACAAAAAAGTTAGTGATGCTCTGCAGGTTGCTGTTGAGACAGACTGCCCAGCAGACCAGCACATTGCCCAGCACAGACAGCACAGCGATCAGCAGCTCCAGGGCAATGTAGATGACAGAGGCATCGTTCAGCATGGTGAATGGGGCTGTGACAGGGTCACTGAGGAAGAGGGAGGATGCCTCTCCTCAACGTCCATAGCTGCAGCCTGGCAGCAGTGACCTCACCCTTACCACCAGAGCAGTCCACACAGCAGCGACTACACCTCGAAGGTCCCAGCCCTACACGGTTGGTGCTTCTCCGCAGAGATGAAGACCGAACCAGATTTGTTCAGCTTCAACCACAACCCAGTAAGGCATCCTCCCGACTTAACAGAAAGAGCATGACTGTGTCATGCTGTTAGTGTCTTCTGTCTGATCCTCTCCCCTCAAGTACTTCCCTTCACTGGTCTAGAATACAGCACTCTGCTATATCCATGAAAAGTGCGTCTCAAGTGGGGCTGAGACAGTGCCAGGAAGAAATCACATGAACGTCATACTGCTGCAGATAAAAAGGGTAAAAAAAGAGGAGATTCAGAAAAGGGAAATGATACTGCAAAAAGAGTGAATATTCTAAGAATATGTTTGTTTCCGTTAGAAACAGCATTAAATAGTTTCAACTACTGTATAGAGGAGTCAAAGTGGCAGTTTAATATCTCACATCTCGATGACATTCTGGAATTCCCTTACATTTCCTATAGTATATATTCACTACATAAGGTCTGCTTGCGTTCCACATCTGCCTTATAATTGGCATGGTCATGATCATTACATACTCAATCCAGACCCACACCATAAGCCATTTAGTCATACTAAAGCAGTAGTGAGTGACATTATCTGACTACCCCTGGACAGGCACCCTGGACAACTGGAGTGGTGCTCAAAGTGTTATTGTGCTACAGTACATCCCGGTGACAGTAAATGCCAGATGCTACAGAGAAAGGAAACATCTTGTATGCTGCTGGACTATATGGAATGTTCTATTTCTTTTGCCTGATAAGGAGAGAGGATATCCAGAGACAAATTATCAAATGATGTTATCAGGGCAACTAATGAATCATTACGATTATATATTGTGTGTGTGTTTGTGTGTGTGTGTGTGTGTGTGTGTGTGTGTGTGTGTGTGTGTGTGTGTGTGTGTGTGTGTGTGTGTGTGTTGGCATCGTGCTCAAGAAAAACAAGATAAACAAATCTAATAGAGAAAGAAAACAGAGGCATGGGAAACAATCTAACCTGATAACATTGTATGTTTGAATAAACTCCTTTTGAATGACAAAACCTCTTAATCGTCTATTCTACATCAATCAATTAAGATGAATGCTCCACATTCACTTTGCCTGTAATACAATCTGAGAGCCAATGGGTTTTGTAAGTGCTTTCCATAAAGGGATCTGATGTTTATGGAGGACAATTCCCAGGGTAAAGGGATATTTTTCTGAGATTCCACATTGCTTCAGGAGAAAGCAGCTGTGTTGGAACGGCCTTTGCTCTCAGAAACATTTTCCTTTTGGTAGGATTGCAATTTCTTCAGACATTAAGTTATGTGGGGTGAGAGATAAATAAACTTTACTTCTGTCTGGTCTCTCATTTAGTGTGTTCAATCAGTTGATTAAACAAAATTCAAATTGAATAACTGAAATTATAAATGTATAAATTATAATCACTATTCTTCAGTTCTTTAATTGGAATTGCTATAGCTACTCTCTGAGTTTACAGAATTTAAATTCGATTGTCTCCAACTGACACGTACAGTATGATGAATGGTATGGTGAAGTTGCACATTTCAAAGTAAAAGCCCACAGTTATAGATCTGATGCTCACTAGATATGAAATCCCTCCTACCAATACAAATAGACAGATAAGATCAAAACCATGGCTGAATCGCTCTAATAGGTGGGACAGTCAAAAAGCATACTATTATATTATAGTCACCTTCTTAAAATAATGGCTTAGGTCATATTTTCAAGTTTTGTGAAAAACAGAATAAACTGAAACAAATACAGAATATATGATATTTTGGCAAACATAATTATTTTAAGGTGACGATATTCACACAAGAACACAAGAAGATACAAGGTGCTGTAGCTCAATATACAACTACCAGGATCAAGTAAACTGGAGTTGACACGCTAAATGTGAGCGGCAAATGTGATCCTGCACCTGTCAAGAAGACTAGTGGTGTTACTACCATGACACTGGCTTCTAACGGAACACGGGAATACATAACGTGGATACATACCAAAGGGCTGGATCCCTCTGATCTTGATCACACAAACACAAACTCATAACACCCTCACAATCAACGAGAAAGATTCTGAACATATTTAGCAATAGGCAAATAAGGTTCTGATGATAGGACTCTCAATAGGTACTCAATGGTGAGCCCTGGTGGTTGGATGTAAATCAAGGCTGTGTACACGGTAAACTCAGGTGCTGGACACTTTAAGATTTGGCAGATTATCTATTCACAGCAAGACAAATCAACTGAATGTATGGGGCATTAAAAGGTGCATGTACGCAGTCTCATGCAAGTTTGCTGAAGAAACCAGTTCTTTTAACCTACAAACTCCTACTGTGTCCCCCCAAAGCTTAAAACGTAATTAATTGTATTTGTATGTCTAGGCCACCTAACTCTAGCACCAATCAGAAAGTCACAGCATTAGTTAGCGTAATGTTGTGCAAAAAGGCATAGATCCAGTTTTGAATTATATGTCAAACAATAAAGTCACTCCACTACCCACCCAGAGGTTAATGGAAATTGATCCACGATGGAAGCTTTGTTATAGTGTTAAAGTGTTATAGTCAAAACTCAGAAACACTGAAAATCAACAGGTAATGTATATAAACTTCTGTTGACATAAAATCGATTAAAGGCATAAACACAAATAAACGTAGTCTACTGTACCTGTACCATCCGACGTTATTTACTCCAAATGATCACCTAATTAGTAGAAGTAGTTTGCACCAATTAAGAATACAATTCAAAAGACTTAAGGGTGGGCTATTTCACGCTTAGTGTTAACTATAAGCCTACACTTGAAATTGTTTCAGAAAAAAAGTGCTAACTGCAAGAACAAAACAACTAAATGCTCCGTGCAGTTTCATACATGTGTTAGTCGCTGTATTGTGATACTAGTGATGCTGCTGCTGGTGGTGCACACAGGCGGGTCAGGTTACACGTGACACAGAGGCGCAACACAGGCAACAAAACAATCTGTATTCAATCCGAGTTGTCGCTCATATGAAAGTAGGTAGGCTTAGTTTGTTAACGTAAGAAATGTATCTCTCTCTCTCTCTCTCTCTCTCTCTCTCTCAATCTCTCTCTCTCTCTCTCTCTCTCTCTCTCTCTCTCTCTCTCTCTCTCTCTCTCTCTCTCTTCTCTCTCTCTCTCTCACACACACACACACACACACACACACACACACACACACACACACACACACACACACACACACACACACACACACACACACACACACACACACACACACACACACACACACACACACACACACACACACACACACACACACACACACACACACACACACACACACACACACACACACACACACACACACACACACACACACACACACACACACACACACACACACACACACACACACACACACACACACACACACACACACACACACACACACACACACACACACACACACACACACACACACACACACACACACACACACACACACACACACACACACACACACACACACACACACGACATACAGTACTATTGAGGCCAAGTGTACTTGAATCGATCTACTGTATAGCCTACTGTTCATTGCAGACTTGCTTTTATGAATCAACAGTTTTTACCAACAGTAGTCTCTAACCTGGAGGATAAAGCGGAGGGGATGATCACATGTGCCTCTGTGTTGTGTTTTGCTTCTCCCTGGATCATCAGTGGTTTGGAATGTACATTCACTAATATTCACGAGGTCATGAGATGGTTTAATCTTAAAACCTCTAAACCTCTCTTGAATTGTGTGGGAAAATGTTGTCAAGACAATCCAACATTAATGAGATTAATTTGCCACGAAAAAAACAAACATTAAATTAAAACAAAAATAACCTTAAATCTCCAAACACTGTAGGCTATGTCCGTTCCCAAATCTATGATTAGGATCTTAAAATGGTAACCTAGATGTATACACCTTAATCTGGGATTTTCCCACATAATTCAACTCAATGGAAAATATACCATTACTAGAACAAAGGCTGCTGTATTCCAATTCCTAGCAACTAGTAGAATTAGACTAATTACACTATTCATCAAGAAGTTACTTCACAAGCCGATTGGATATATTCCTGTGAGCAAGATGCCCTCTTAGAAAAAAATAGAGATGGAGTGTTCCACTTTGAAGAATTAGAGATGGAGTGTTCCACATTTAATAATTAAGCCCAATGCACACGGCGTGCGATGCGATATTGTCGCACAACAACATTCGATTCTCCATTCACACCCACACACTTCAGTGGTGTGAATTGAGAATCGAATGTTGTCGTGCGACAAAATCGCACGCCGTGTGCATTGGCCTTTAGAGATGGAGTTAAGTGAATTAAGCATTCTCCTTGAGAATGTTCAACAGTTCAAACAATCTCAGGTTAATACGTAAGCATGTACGTATACGTACGCATTAACCTTATGTATACATATGTAAGTATGTAGTAGGTAGTAGTGCTACTTTTACATTTTGGCCTCTTTAACTCAAGGTGGAATTTGACTCCTTAAGTATAAACAAAATCCACACACACACCAAACATTCCTGTTGCAATGATTCTTTAATATTATTGCCATGGAAAAAATAAAGCAATATAAATACAGTTATATAGACTTTTTACATGTGTTGATTATCATTTCAATGTGCATTTGTACTAATTACTTAACACTACTATAATGTTTCTATAATCACTTAACAGGACTCATTGTTCGGCACTTCATGTACAGATTATGGCAATCATGACTTATTCATGATAGAAATAAACTTCAAAAGACAATCTGTTTCTCCTCATCAAAAGGATACTGAGTAAAAGAAGGGCATGGATAAAGTAATGGATTTGTCACCGATAGGCAACACGGACAATAATGAAAAGAAATAGGCTATCAAAATCTTTCAAGTAAACAGAACAATTTCAATATGTAGTGGACCCGTAAAATAAAAAAAACATGCTTGAAGTTTTCTTTCACATTTGTTGTGATATTAGTAAAGAACAAAATACAATTCTGAGGATAAAGCCACTGAAGCCATGGTAAATATAAGCTATAACGATTGAATGAACTTAACTAAATCAAGCACTAGCTAAGATATCAGATACTGTAAATGTCCTTCAGTAGTGGTATCATGTCAAGATGGAATCAGCATCATTCTAACACATTCTATTAGCTTGGTCAAATCTCCTTCCTGTCCACATTCTAATAGGAGGTTTGGTCATGGGTTCAGTGCTCAATCACTCTGGAACATTTAGACACCTCAATGTCCACTGGAACATGATCAAGAGAGATTAGATCTTTATTTACATTGCTTTTTTTTGTATATAGTAGAATAGCTTCACATAGTAGTAATACAATACAAGACCAAGTGTTTGGGGCTGTTGCAAATGAAATCATAGACCAGGTTGCAGTATGACAATGGGAATAAAGACTAAATGAGGGTTGACATATTGTACTGTATATAAACAGTAAATACAGTATGATATAATAGTCACAGCCCTCTCAAAACCACTCTCAATTTCCACTGCATCTGAATGGCTTAGTCTCACTCCCCAACTGCACTGGCTTTCAGAAAAAGAACATAGCACTTAAACGTCTAGTTGTGTCTAAGACAACGTACTGTAGGCAGCTGGTGGGAAGGTGGCTTGGCAAGCAGTAAGAACTGAATGTGCTTTCAAAATATCAGAGAAATGCTGCCCCTCCAAAGTTCTATTACAGGTATGTGTCAGAAAGGCTGCATTTAATACCATTATGGTAGTTAGGGGGCAAAATTAATTTAAAGGCAGCAAAGGATTGCATATTATTCTTCTGTGGCCAGGACACACACAAACAATAAGTCAGCTTATGTTAGGAGCTTATGAGAGAAATCAGTGCAGCCGTGTATGTATGCATCACATGAATCTAACAATAACATTAAAAACACACCGCTTCATGATTAAGGATTGTGTATTAACCCATGCAAATAAATACACTGGCACTATAATAAGGAGGCACAACAACATGACAGACATTTTTCATTCGAACATGAACGTTTGTGACTAAATATAAACATTGAATTATTGAGCTACAGTAATATACCTGTAGTAACCTGGGGGTGGCCAGTCATATCTTGACAGATGAAAAACAACAAATATCATTAGCTTCATTCGGAAATGAATTCCAAGTCAGCTAATGCTTATGTAGAGTGACCTCTCTGACTTATGTGTGCATTACTTACAATTTGTTGTGCATATTATTATTTTTTCAATGATGTTTTCTCTCAATGTAAATGGAGGCAGTGATCTTAAGCAATATGATAAACACTCACACAAATAAAAATCATAGAATTCTACACACACACACACACACATTATGAGTTTAGCTCTCTAAAAATAAATACCCCCCTAGTCAACAGTAAAGCACTTGACAATCCTTGCAATTAGACTACATGTATGGCATGCATATCAATACTGTTGGGGGTGGGGGGGAACTTGTGCTTGGGAAGTAAATGTGTCAAATTGAAAAATGGGTTGGTGTAATCAAAAACGTGATCAAAATACAACCTCCTAAAAATGATCAGCGGCAACAATATGAGGGACTGTGTGGAAGTCCAGCTCTGAGACTCAACGTGGGGGCACAACATCCTTTTACTAGGATTCAAACACCAAGAGGCTTGGAAACATGACATTTGGCAACTCTAGTTGACTTCACATACTGTAGTGTGAGGAGCGGAAATCCCTCCTATTTTGGTTTCACTGACGGATGGAGACATTGTCTTGACCCTGTATTTTTTCAGGCCTCTTAGTTGGTCTAGGTCAGTGACACCGAATGCTAGCAGTGTTCCCTCTTATCTTTATGAAAATAGGCCAAAAGCATGACACTTTGTTATAGTGTAGCATGACTCGGGTGACACAGAAAGCTCCTGATAGATTCCTACAATGTAGAGTACACATTTGCTCAATATGTACTGGAGCTGTCAAAGCTCCACTTAGATTCCTCAAAGATACCTTAAAGACACAGTTTAGTAGCCAATCTCCAGCCACGTCATTCAAGCAGGCACTTCATCCATTTCTATCAGAGGCATTTGCACCTGACAGAATGTCCATGTGTCAGGAAGGCTTCGTCTGATTCCATCCAAAAGCACAGTAGTTCCGTGATTTCCAGGATGAAAGACGACACACGCTGGTTATGGTTTTGCTAAAACATTTAAGACGGTGCCTTGCTTAGAGGAGGGAACATGGGTGCAAGGCACAAAGGCTGGGTTTCAAAGGCTAGCATGATCTCCCCCCCCACCCCTCCAACACTCGTCCTGGAGGGTGTTCATCACAGCTCAGGCCTGATGGATTAGTGTAAAACAAACATCCTAAACATGGCAGGCCCTTGAAAGGCTCTTGAATGGCCTTTAGACCGTGTTGTCACAACACTCAGCGAGAAAGGCCAGACTCTCCACAAGTCATATCTATAAATACAACACCATCCTCCACACTTGATGGGGGGTGACATAGCTTTGTGAGCTTCATATAGGTGTGTCTTTAGTGTTATAGTAGCAGTGAATAAAGACAAGCAAGCCTCCGGGCCAGAGGCAGGGGGGCCAACAAGCAGCTTGGCTGGGTCCTGGGGCTGAGGGGGGGTTCAGTGGAGTGAGGTATAACTGTTGAGTTGAATGTTGAGTTGAAGTGTTGGAGGTGCGGTGAGGTCAAAGGTGCTGGCTTGGCTGCAGGTTGTGCTTGTAGAGCTTGGCAGTGAGATCATGTCAGGTCTCAAAGTACTTGTAGATAGCTGTGACATAGGTCATGACACTCTGCCAGTCCGGTCTCTCCGTGTGCACCATCTCATTGATGTCCTGCAACACAGAATGAGACACTATTGAATATATATTATTATTATATATATATGCAGATATATAGATGATGCCATAATATATATATATATATTTATTTATTTATTTAGTGAAAATTACAAGCAAACAATAGGGTTTACATTCACCATTTTCTCCCACCCACCCCTCCCTCCCTCCCGCCCCACCCAATCCCACAATAACAACAACAACACACATCACAAAAAACAATACAATAATACTGACAGTGGAGTGAGCAAGCACATAACCAGGAAGAATAACAACAAACTAAAACATTTAGTTGTATTGTATTAACTGTGGCTCCTGAACACTAAACTCCAGGACCTCCAGAAATGATGTCAAAATGATGTGTGAATGTGTCTAATTGTACAATAGCCTATACTGTTATATACAGTATCAGAAACCAAAGCATGCTGCAGCACTTTGACTAATAACTATAATATGCCAAGTCGTCTACAATCTACGTTTTACCTACAGTATGTAAATTAAATATAGAACAAGAGCTTGATTTTTTCCCCTAGAGTTCCTCCTATAAGCAAAAACAACAAAACCCCCACACAGTGCATCTTTCATATCCATGTAAGCAAAATGCATTACATTGAGTGTTTATTTTGTTGAATAGGACAAAAATATCACTATAGATGATGCCATTATGTTTCAACTGTACGGTGCCTGCAAGTCTCCATATATAAGAACATATGAAAGCAGTGTTGCGCCTAAATGATTTATTCCTTCCATCCGCGGGCGCCTATAAGAACCTGAGAGTACAGTGCCTTCATGCACACGTACACACAATTTCAGAAATGGCTAAAGCAATATGACCACAAATACCATAAAAGAACTAGTACTTTAAGCTCATAGTGTGTAGAGCAAAAAGAAGTGTCACTGTCCCATTACTCACGCAGGGCACTGTGTGTGTATATAAATATATACATACATTCAATTGAATGGGAAAGTGTGTCCAAACTTTTTACTGGTACTGTACATACATACATAAACACACGTACACACATACATAAACACAGGTCAGAAACATCAGCAATGGTTGCTGATTAAAGGCTAAATGAACACTACTGAATGAACCTTTCATCTCAGTCTTACCAGAGTAGACTTGATCCCCACACTCTCTGCGGCCTGGAAGGCTAGAGTGAAATTCCTCCGCTAAAGACAAGTAGAGGGAAAACACACATTCACACCATAATCTTCCAGAGAAAACAGATGACGACAGACTAAAAACAAAAAGTTGTAACACATTATTCATTGCAAGAGTAGGAGCTTGGCTTGCCTTGTCCTGGCTGCTGAGCTCCTGGTAGGGGATGTGAGCAGGCAGGTAGGTGTGCAGCACCGCGCAGAACGCCAGGCCGTCGTTCCAGCTGCTGCTGAAGTTGGTTATGTCGATAATCTAGCAGAGAGAGGTAATTTTGATCATAAAGACATGGTTCAGAGGAAACAGTACAGGCTAATGACAGGTGGGATACAGTGGGGCGTTAAGGTCAGTCAGTTGATACAACAGAGGTCAGCACCCAGACACCAGGCGTCAAGCAACCGTATGTTTCGTTTCACCCTACCTAGAAAACCTGGTTTTCCCTCATGAACAAACACTTTTTATGAGAATGACCTTCTTTCTCTGACAGGGGGCGTATCAGCTGAGCTCAAATTCAATCTACCGGATAATCAATCGATCTGTTTACGTGCAGATGTGCTTTGCCTCCTCAGACACAAAGGACTCTCACAACAGAAGAATTCTAACAATGCAACCCCTCCCCCCAACCCCCCCCCCCCCCCTCCAAAAACAGAACAGGTTGGTTCCTATCCCACTCCAGTGTGAAATCTCAATACATTGAATCCCATTACTCTATTTCAGGGTCATTTCTACGCAGCTTTTCTGTCAGCCAGTTGAGCAGGACGTGTGAAATTTGGCGCACTTCCTGGAGAGAACCATGAACAGAACCCTAGCGACCATTCACTCTGCGCCGTAGCAACAGACCATCAAGAATACAAACACCCTTTCAGCATGACGTGAGTGACTCTGAAAAAAAAGGGTTCTTGATAATAGCTAATCTAACACATCCGTATTCAGTCATATGTATTATTAGGTTAGTGCTTTATGTTCATTCCCTCTTTGGATGCGTTTAAAAAATAAAAAAAATAAAAGGAAAAAAAAGTAGTTCCCAGGAACTGTTGTTCCAGTCAAGTGTTTTATTTTGTGAAAGAGGCACCATAGGGACAACACACTTTAAGGCTGTACACAAACAGATAGCAGTCCCCATGGCAACGTCTATAACGGTTTATGACAGGGTAAGGGTGGAGGCCTGAGAGCACTCTGAGAGAACTGACGTAGGCGTCTGATAGGCTTTTAAGACACAATTAACTGAACCCGACCAAACTCGGGTCAGCAAAACCCCACATCGTGACTGAGTTTTAATAGTGCTTTAATAGTGGCTATTGACTTGGCTTTGAATTATTAAGCTCCACACACTGTCAACTTCGTATGTAAAAAGCAAGCGTCATCCTCTTGATCAGACTCACTTATTGACATTTCAATATCGTTGATCACACTAAAGGTGGAGTCGTCGGGTGAGTCATCGACCGCAGCAGGTGTAATGACCTGAGGGATAATACCCAAGCCGTCTGTTGTGATGACAACAACACCTACCTGGTAGCCCTCAGTCTTCTTCTGGCACCACTTTAGCAGAGCGTTTCTCTTTGAGCCTCCGTACTCCCTGGCTAGAGCTGACAGAGGGTCCTTCCTCTCCTCTCTACACAGACACAGACACACACACAGACACAGACACAGAGACAGAGACAGAGACAGAGACAGAGACAGAGACACACAGACACACAGACACACAGACACAGACACAAAACTCATTGGAAAAGCATATAAAGACTCCCAAGTGCCTGGCTGATGCACCAAAAAGTGGTATAAATTTGTGTGTACTGTCAAAATATTTAACTGTACAAATGATTACAAGCAGTTCACGGTCTGGTGTCTCTAGACGTGTGACATGAGGAGCAGGCTCGTACCGGAGACGGCTGCGTGCAGTGGGGGTGACGGAGGCGGTGGGGGAGGAGGAGGACATGGAGAGCTGCGAGGAAGCAGAGCCCATGGCCATCAGAGAGGAGGAGGAGCCACTCTCAGGGGCCGAGATGTCCCTCTTCATCTCCTCACTGCTCCTGCGGGACACTGGTCATAACACCACAGGGCAGAGATACAGAATGGGTCTGGTTCGTGGAGGTCAAGCCGTCAACGCTTTTATCATTTTGAAAACCGGCAACAGTGAATTGAATTCAATATGAGTTGAAAATGGCTGGTTATGCAACACACAGTGAGCTCTCTCTCGCCTAGTGTCCTACCTGAGATGGCCTTGGATGAGTCCATGTTTGAGACCCTCTGGAGGGCAGATGCAGGGCGGTTGGCAGAGGAGCCCCTGAGAAGGTGCTCAGCTGTGGAGTGAACACGACAGTGTCAGGCTTCGAAAATGCACGCACGCACGCACGCACTGTTTCCCATACATAGAAAAGACTGTGGTGGGCCGCCAGTCTAATTTGTCCCGCCATAGTCTCATTACGAACCGAAAGCATTTTTTCAGCGCTGCTCGCATACAGTGTTCAAGCAGGGTCGCGGAAAGGCTAGTGCTAGGGCTATGAGCTAAAGTAGAGCTTCCCCCGTCAATGAAAATGTTACCCGCTAGCGTCCCCCCCAAACTCCCCCCACCCCCCCACCACAATTATGTTCCAGACTTTTTTTCCCTTTAATACATGCTTCCTTTAATACGTGCTCCAACCCGTCAGTCTCACTAAATCCTGTGGGAAACACTGCAGAGGGGTCACAGAATCATTGCAGTGAAAGAAAATGACATCCCAAATCTGAGCTATAATCAAAATAAGATTGATTGTTCTACTGGAGATGTTAAGGGAGTAACATGGAATGGTGTCAGTTGTCCATGTAAGACAACAATACAACACGGACAATAAACAAATCCTCGTGGGCTATATCCATCCCGGCTCGTTCACATGAACAGGCTCTTGACCTCCCTAAAGAGGAGGCTGAGCGGAAAGGGGAAGGAGAATTTCCCATATTAGGAAATGACTGGCCCACTGCACCCCCGTAGTGCTTTGTTCCACCTGACACACCACATTGAGGTCAGTAAGAAGCTCTGCTGACTCCACACTCATCCCCCCCCCCCACCCACCATGCTGTAAAACCAGAGCATCCCAGCCAGCACATGTGGAATGGCTCATAGAAATGCCTGGAATAGCCCCCATATTGTCCTGCACATCACGCAGCTAATCTACTATGCAGAGCAGCTGGGGTCTGAGGTCCAGGAATTCTCACATGCAGCTGTATATGCACATCACTATCACATAGCTTCTCTATATGCAGCTGTTTTCCTTGTCGTTTTAGCTTCACAAAGTAGCGTCTCATGTTGAGACTGAGGTTTGCGGTCAGTGCGTAGCAGTCTCACCCGGCATACTGATGTCTGTGTAGCTAGGCCTCTTGTCACTCAGAGAGGACAGGGGTTTGGGTGCGGAGATGGACCCACTTATGGAGTGTCTCTGTAACAGACAAAAAAAAGAAATCAGTAGATTAAAATGCACACACACAGTTGATTCGATCAATGCTATTTCTCTCTGGAAGCATGTCAGATCGCATCACGCAAGATTCTCAAAGCGATTTGCATTAGTTTAAAAAAATTCATGATAGCCCACTCTGTGAGAGCAATATCAATATGATCATTTGTTACAGTTCACGTTTCATAATGTAGGCCTACACAAAGTGCTTTATCTGAAATGTAGACTTTAGCTCAATAATATGCCCCACAATAAATCAAGATATTCACTAATGTTATGTAAAAACGTTTAAATAATATTTTTTGCTAGCGAGATTGAAATTAGTTAGTTCTATGTTTGCAGTCAATTGTCAATGCGCAAAATTACTCTAACAGCGCTCTTTGGCTGCTCCACGAGTCGTCTGTGAACTCACAAAATAATTGAAGCACTATGTGAGCGTTTCGGGAAACCCGCTTCATCTTCCAAAGAATTGTGAGTCACTTCAGGACGTGCTTATTGCTACGAAGATTTCAGGAAACGTATTAAATGATGGATATTTCATAGGAAAGATCGTTCCCCTTTGACCACAGAGCTATATGGAGTGGATGTGTCCGTACATGGCCATGCTGGGCCCATGAAAAATGTAGTTACACTTCTAGTTGTTGATGTTATTAAGTCCTCAAGCCATGAAGCTATGGTATTATAAAAAAAAAAAATGTGTTTAAACCAGGGGTTTAATCCAGGCTTATTTTTGATAACTCTTGCGAGATTTTTCAGAATAACCCAGGATTTTAGCAACGTTGATAGAATACCCCCCAGGAGTAGAAGTATGGGACTAAGAATTTGATGATTCTGAGCTGGTGTGAGAAAACTGAGGTTGCTGCCTCAGTGGATTCAGAGGTGCCGTAACTTTTTTGGGGACAGTGGAATGCATATTTTCCATGGTCCTGATTGGTCTCTGTGTGAGGCCAGGCCAGGCCCAGAGGCTCCTGTCAGCTGTGACAAACTGTGAGAGGAAGAGGATGAAGTGCTATCTGAGAAGTATTGGAGGTCTATAAACACAAGGAATATGGGAAAGCTGTGAGCAGGATGCGTCTGTCACATTAACCTCCTGCACTACGGCAACGTGACAAAACCAGCATAGACGGTTCTCTGGCCTAAATTGGTCTGGCTGTTCACAAGGACTCTTAATAAAACAGCGATGTGTGAATGTCTCGTCTAGCATTAGCCAGGGTTCATTCAATGTGCTTGACCTGACGCCTTAAAAAAAAGAGCTTGACTGCACGCACGCACGGACAGACACAGACAGATAGATAGACAGACATATATTGAGCTCCAGTTCCAGTACCTGTATAGGTGAGACTGCTGCTGCAGGAGGGGTCTTCATAGGGCTGGGGCTGAGGGGGGTACGTGGTAGTGGTGCAGCGGGAGCCGTGGGAGCAGGAGGAACAGGGCTGGTGACGGGGCCTGTAGGGGACAGGAAGGTCAGACATCTGTCTCATCCGGTAGGAATCCTATAGTAATATGAACAGGATCCTATGGTAAATACTATGATATTAGGAAGAAACGTGGGCCATATCTTACACTCGCATTGTGGGCTAGCTTGTGAAGCATTGTCAAAGCTCTTGATAAGGGTTTTGACAGTGGGCGAGGGCTCAGAGGAGGTGGAAGAGCATCGGCTCAGACCCATACCCTGCCTCAGGGCAGCCAAGTCCCTCTCCACCGCATTCATGTAGTTATACACCCTACCTCTCTCCTCATCCTGCCTGGAGAGACACACACAAAAACAAACACAGTCAACACACACACCTCCAAACACAGAAACACACACCAGGTATATTATACACAGTTCACTGCATCCAGCCTTAAAAAGAAGGTGAGTGATTGCTGTAAAATACACAAGCCCAAATCTGTGCTCTTCACACCTGGATATGAACACAACACAGGTGGCATGTTGCATTTGACATGCTGTTTCTCTGTCTCTTACTTGCGGTTCTTGACTTCGTCCAGCTCCTTGCCCAGCTTCTCGCTTCTCTCCTGGGCCTCGTGGAGACGGCGCCGCAGGTCCCCAATTTCCTCCTGGGCTTCCGACTTGATGTCATTAGCAATGACCACAGCGGTCTGCAGATCAGCCTGGAACTGACGCCACTCTGCCGACTCCTCCTGAACGAAAGAACGGACACACACACACACACACACACACACACTGTTTAGCCTGAGGCAAAAATGGAAACACTAACATCATTTTGACCACTGAGCCAAATTATCAATTCTATCGAAAAAAAACTGCAGAGCACCATATCATCATATAATTGCGAACCAGTGACTTTTGTGGGCCATTGTGATTGCTTGACCAGTCAGTGACCTGGTCCACTCACCCTCAGTTTACGGTGGAGAATCTTGATCTCCCGCTCCATGTCATGCTTCTGGTCCTGCAGCTTTTTCACAGAGTCTGCGGGAGGAAGCAGACGCAATAGTTAAGTTCATGTGAACGGGCCACAGGAGATATTCACACAGGAAGGAAGAGACAGAGAGAATCTGCTTTAAACAATTCAAGAGCTGATAGAGACACCGTAACAACACACTTATGAAACAGGGGTTTATTATTATTGTGTCATTTGAGTATTTGAGATTATCTCAGATGGGAGCAGCAGAAGTACAAATCAAGCTTGAGGTCTCTCTGACTCAAATAGACAGGGTTATTACACTTGCATATGACACAATGTTAACACATGCACATTGGCTGATTGCAATAATTGTTGTATACATTCATATTGAAAATGTAAATCTGGGGGCCTTGTGACTTGAATTATGGTTTATTGTCACCACAGAAGACTTTTATGTTTCCTCTGAATCCTTGAAGTGTGAAACGGCTCTCCACTGTCACCATGTGGCCGGAGGTGAACATACATTGAGGGATTCCACTGTGACTTGTCCTCTACTTTCTTCCCAGTTATCCCTAGTCCACTCACTCTGGCCCTAGCCCACCCACTCTGGCCCTAGCCCACCCACTCTGGCCCTAGCCCACCCACTCTGGCCCTAGCCCACTCACTCTGGCCCTAGCCCACCCACTCTGGCCCTAGCCCACCCACTCGGGCCCTAGCCCACCCACTCTGGCCCTAGCCCACTCACTCTGGCCCTAGCCCACTCACTCTAGCCTTGGCCCACTCACTCTGGCCCTAGCCCACTCACTCTGGCCCTAGCCCACTCACTCTGGCCCTAGCCCACTCGATCTGGCCCTAGCCCACCCACTCTGGCCCTAGCCCACCCACTCTGGCCCTAGCCCACTCACTCTGGCCCTAGCCCACTCACTCTGGCCCTAGCCCACTCACTCTGGCCCTAGCCCACTCACTCTGGCACTAGCCCACTCACTCTGGCCCTAGCCCACTCACTCTCCAGGTCGGTGATGATGAGGTTGTCGTGGAGCTTGACGGCTCTGTGCTGCTCCACCTCGTCCTCCAGCTCAAAGATGGACTCCTTCATGTCTCCGATCTCCGTCTCCTTCTCCTGCAGCTCCCCGCGCTGCTTTTCCAGCCCCCGCTTCTGCTCTGCCATCTGCTTCTGGACCTGCTCCTGGAAGTCCCTGTACTCCCCATCCAGCTGCAGACACAACAGGACAGGAAAAAAGGCTCATCAATCATCATATCATTAACTAATGCTCCAAATTAATTCTCGTTCATTGCTTCGGTGGTGAGGAATTTCAGATGGAATTCGATTTCCTAGACAGCCTTTAAAGTAGGATAGAGGAGACATTGACCTGGTTAATGGTGGAAATAGGCTAAACGACCCTATTTATTTGTCTAAACAATAGGGTTAGGGTGAACTAGCCTTATTGAGGGTGTCCTGCAGCCTGGTGACATCGGTGCGGGCGTGGCCCAGCTCGTCCTGCAGCTTGGCGGCCTTGCCCTCTGCCTCCTCTTTGTCCAGCCGCACACCCTCCAGCAGCTGGCGGATGTCACTCGTGTCCCCGGAGTTGTGGATGGAGTAGAGCTCGGCCACCCTCTGCCGCTCCTGGTCCAGCTGGGCTCTGCAGCGGCTCAGCTCCACCTGGTCGCTGCTCACTGCTGCCTTGTACTCCTCCAGGGCTGCGACCATGGCTCCCCGGTCGTGCCTCTCCGACTCCACGATGCGCTCCATGTGGTGGTTCCTCTCCTTCAGCGCTCCGATCACCCCTTGGGCCTCGGCGTTGTCCTGCTCCGCCATCTTGAGGGTGTTGCTCAGGTGCTGCTGCACCCCCAGCAGCTGCTCCCTCTCGAAGCGGGCGTTCTCCGCCAGGTCCACGTAGCGCTGCTCCAGCTCCATATAGCGGCCGCTCTTGATGTCCTCCTCCAGGACATAGGAGAGGTGGTGGTCGTCCAGGAGCGAGCGGAAATACTCGATCTGCCGGCCGTAGTGCTCCAGCTTGTCGCTCTGCTGGCACAGGGAGTCCATGAGGATGACCTTCTCCTCGCCCAGCCGCTCGTTCTCCCCGTTCAGCTCCTGGGTGATCTGCTGCAGGTCGGCCAGCTCCTGTAAGGTGGCCTGGAGCTCCTCCGCCGTGCTGTGCTGGTTCTCCTCCATCTGGTGGATGCGCTCCGTCAGGCAGGCCACCGACACCTCGCTAGTGTTGCCGCTGCTGCTGCCCCGGCGAGAGCGTTCGCGGCTGGGCACGCTCTCCGACTCGGAGGAGGAGGAGGCCCCGGAGGGGGCGTCCAGGGCGTCGTCGCTGGAGGTGACCGTCTGGTAGACCTCGCTGGATTCACTGTCCAGGTTGTCAACTGAACCGCCGTGCCGGTGCCCCGCCAGGAGGTCCTCCAGGGAGCCCGGGGCAGAGCCCTCCACCGAGGACGTGAGGGTACCCGTGCCCCCGCCGTCACTGTGCCCACTGCTAGCTGCCAGGTCTGGGCTCAGGGAGGGGTAGCTGAAGAGCTTGTCTGACCCTTCGAGCCTCTGCTCCAGGGAGAAGCCCAGGGCATTGAGCCGGTCCTTCAGCATGCGGTTCTCACTCTTCAGCAGGTTGAGCTCCTCCCGGATGGCCTGGTTCTGCTCCTGCAGGAGGAGCAGCGTGGACTCCACGTCCGCTGCCGTAATGGCCGACACCTCCCTCTCCTGGGGCTTCTCCTCCTCCCCTGTGGCCTCCTCCCGGGGCGCCTCCTCCCCTCCCAGGCCCAGCTGGGAACGCATGTCCCTCAGTTCACCGCGCAGGTGCAGGATCTCCACGTCTTTGCTCTTAGCCAATCCCAGCAGGTCCTTCACCTTGGCCTCCAGGGCCACCTTGTGACTGATCTGGCTGTCCGATTTAGACTTGCTCATACGGCCTTCAGACTCTGCAAGAGCCTGGCTGCGAGAGCGCTTCCCCAGGGCCACATCCCCCTGACCTGTCCCAGACACTGACTGCTTCTTGCTGGCCGATGTTCTGGACGTCCTCAGACGATCCCTGGATGAATTAGGCTCCTTGGAGGTGGAGGACGTCACACGCTTGGCTGAGGAACCTTATAGAGACATAGAATAAAGAGAGTGAAGTGAAGGGTTATAATGTGGAAGATGACAACCAGAAACTCCCTCACAGGCTACTTATCTGGTGTTCAGATACGAGTGAACAACTTTACCTGAGCTTGTCTTTGGTTTACTGTCTGGGTTCCCAGCACTGGTGCTGGTAGAGGCAGCCCTCTTGCTCTTGGTGACAGTGCTGTTAGTTGCAGGAGCCCCCCCAGCCATAGCCGCTAGCAGATCATCATTGCTTTTCACCTGGAACACAAAATAAAAATACAGTCAAATCACTTTGATGCCACCATGATTTATCAATCCGCTAGCAGAAGATTAACATCAGTCAAGGAAATGGGTATGATTATGATAATAAGAGGGGTACCTTAGATAGCGGTGCCGTTGTGGTGGTCTTGGCTGCAGCCTTCCCTGTGGTCCCTGTAGCAGCGCCCTCTGTCTTCCCCCGCTCTCCACTCTGAACCTTACTCACCGCCGGCCTGCCTGTCTTCTTCATACTGGGCTCTCAACCACAGATACATTTACAGCTCAATCTGGACACAGGGAATGAAGACAACACATCTGTCAGTGGGCAAATCTTCAACTTTCCATTGGGTAGGAACGTTCCGGAGTTCAGGGGAAAAGGGGACATTTATTTCCATAAATCTTTACAAATTTGGAGCTGTGCACACAGGTCTTGGAAACCAGGAGCGCCTTGCATTGCCTTCTCTACGAAATGACTGGTTGATCCATCTCCACTAGATGTCAGTCATGGTCAATTCACTCAACCGTGGAGTCCCCCATACAGTCACGGATAAAGATTGAATACACATTTGTGTATCATGTGTTCCAACCAGGTCTGTAGGGAACCGTATGGGATGTCATGAAGACCCAGATAGGAAGAGTAACTTGGGACTGTGCCTACAAAAGCAGAGCTCGGAAAAACACATTTTTGCATATGATGTCCTAAAACTCGTACTGCCTCAAGACAGGCTCGGAAGAGGTTATCTGAAGCAACTTGTTGTACAACGGAAATCTATGATGTATTTACAAGAAATGCTTTTATTTTTGACCGCAAACGAGAAAAACATGAACTTTAACATATCAATCGCAAATCGGAATTGCAAGAAGCTCGGAGTGTAACCAAAATAAACTAAGTGCTTAATAGAGAGCCAATTTGGAGAGTAATGGCTTTCATGAGGGGCTCTGCCAGACAATACGCTGCTCAGAGACGTGGACATAGTTTGAATTCTATACCACTGGAGAAGGGGGGAGGGGTCGATATGAGTGATATCCCTTAGCTGAGGAACATTAGTGCAGCCTGCTCCCCCCCCCTGAGACTCCGATGATCGAACCTAACCTGCTGCTCGCCATGGATACTGAGCAGCATATGAGGTCATTTAAAACCAAGTGCTTTTCTAATGGGTCTCAGTTGTGCCTGGTTTTAAGCTGCAGGTGGAACCACTATCGTCCTGCCTTGAGCGTTCTTCTAGCCTAATCACAAAAGCATTCTTACAATATTTAACTGTGTTACATGCCTGTTTCTCTTTCAAAATATAAACAAGGTGAACCACCACCACCAATTTCTGTTGAGATAGAATCACCAGTGCGCGTGTGATAGTTCTTTTTGAAAAGTGCATTGGCTTAGCTAGGCTATATCAGGGAATGGCAACATGAAAGGGGGGGGGGGCTGTGCATTTAGACTAAACTGCCCTACGGTACATCAAAAAGAGGAGCAAAAGAACATTCTGTCTGGTCCTTTTGGTTCTTTCTGCACTTGTGGAATTTTGTATCTTTCCAGAGCTTTTTTTTTTTTTTAACAGCTCCCCGTTGTCCTCTCTTGGCTCTCATTTATGGCAGAGCAGCAGAGGTCTTGTGCTTGTGAGGAGGGAACACTGCCTAATGTCTCTCAGCTGCCTGGACTGGTGTGTGTTGCAGCCCTGCGGTTCCTGTGGTGGGGAGGTGCTTGTTTATTCAGACCCCCCATTGAAATATGCCTAGTGTACACATTCCCTAACTGCTCGAGGTGAAAAGACAGACGATATTATGAAACCTATGAAAAACCCTTAGTGATGCTTAGCTACAGCACCATCACAGAGGGCCCCAGGCTTGTGTGTTGGCATCATATTTGGATCTACTATAATCAGGATACTTATCATGTCATCACAGTTACCGTATATTCTTGTGTCGTTAAAATGTGTCTCTTATATGGCTACAATTCCACTTGTGGCAGTAAAAATGCCCTTTTTAAATGATAATACTAACATGGACATCAGGGCCACGTTCCAACAAATGACTAGGCTAGTTCATTCGTCAACTTGAGGAAAAAGTAAGTGTGTGTGTGACTGTGTGTGTGTGTGTGTGTGTGTGTGTGTGTGCCTGCATGCATGTGTATGAGTTCTCACCACCACCTGACCTCTGTTTTGATTGTGCACGGCGTGTTGCCAGGTGCTGACATGTGCACTCAACATGGTCTGGATAGTGGATACAGCTTTCAGAACCTCTCAAATGTGGGCCAAAGCAGCTCACCCAAACACACAGCTAATCTTGAGGACAGCCCTCTTCTTAGGCTATGAATAGGAAAGGGAGAGGACTCGGCTGGGGACAAAAAGTCCCAGTTAACTGGCACAGAGCCTCTTGTCCAACCCTATTTTCTCTCATTCTCTACAGAATACATTACGTCATGTCAGTCTACTCTATTTGATGAGCAATAACAAAAAATAGTCAAAGTCTGTGCAAGACTGATTCAAAGTACTAGCAGGTCTGATGCCAGTTAAGCTGGGGGTCTAGAAGGTATGGCTGGCAGGGCTCTAGAAGGTACGGCTGGCAGGGCTCTAGAAGGTACGGCTGGCAGGGCTCTAGAAGGTACGGCTGGCAGGGGGTCTCTCAAAAGCAGAGTACAGATCTGAAGCCAGGACTGGTCCTGCGCTGATGGGATGGTGCTATTTGATTACAACAATGTTAATGAATGCATGGGACCCTGGGATCCGTTCCAAGGCTGATCAGAGGGACAACTGTGCACAGTGGTCCTAATTGTTTATGAAACAAAGCCATGACAGAGAGTAAGAGAGAGAGAGAGAGAGGGAGGGAGGGGGGGAGAGAGGGAGAGAGGGAGAGAGATACAGAGAGAGAGACAGAGAATGTACACAGTGAGCATGTTACTCTTTCAACCCTAACTGCCCCCTCCCTCTTCCTCCTTATTCAGCATGCTTTGACTGTGGGGAGTCACTTCCTTTCCATAACATCAGTTTCCTGTGGTGGCGTCTCCTTTGAGAAAATCCTACAAGGGTGAATGTGTGTGCGAAGACAAGCAGACACCAGTAGGTTTGAGACAGAGCAGACAGCGTAACCTCTGAACTTGGGAGTCTAAAGTATCCATCAGAGCAGAGGAACAAGGCCTTACACAGACCTTCTTTAGTAGTGCACAAATCACATAGGCCGAGGCTGAACTCTGTACAACATCAGAGCTGAGGGGATATTAGAGGGAGTGAGTTGATATTTATGTACTATTATTATTATGAGATTAAGACAAAAAAAACATATGGCTACTTCAATCAAAGACACACAATGTGTACACACACCTCTGGTAACCTCTAGCTCTAGGAATATGTTTTGTTTGGCAGTTTTTTCAGAGGTTTTTTCAATTCTGAAAAAACTTCCAAAGAGAGGCCAGTTTCCAAGAACTGCAGATTTTTCACTTTGGGACTTTTTTTCCAAAGGCAGACTGAAGAGGCAGAGAAAAGGAGGACTAATTCCTATTGCATAAGTCACATTCCCTGGACAGTGAATTGAAGAGCAGACCGTAAAAATATTGCTTTAGCTTAGAATTATTCCATTGTGGAAAATAAAGAATTCAGGAGAGCTGTGTGCTCACTGTGGATTCTTGTAAAATGAGGACAATGTCTTGCTTTCAGATTCAGCCAAAGTTTGCCCACTGTTAAAAGAGAACCTAAACAGCATTTGTTTGTCAAATCAAATCAAATCAAAAAGAAGAAGAACATACCAACAACACTGCACACGTCTGTACTAGCCCAGCACTGACTGACAGCATCTAGTGAGCACCAACTAGTAACCAACTCACTAGGTGTTAGAACTGGGTTAACTAGCTGGAACTAAAACTTGCACTAACTGCAGAAACATTAATGTCAGGAGTAGACAGTGACAAAGTATTCCCGACTGACATAACATGTTGTATGGCAAGGTTGTCAAGTCACCCCACTAGCCAAACCAAAAAAACAAACCTGTGTGTGTGTGTGTGTGTGTGTGTGTGTGTGTGTGTGTGTGTGTGTGTGTGTGTGTGTGTGTGTGTGTGTGTGACATCGAGCCACCCACCACTGTTGTCAATCAAGTGGCTAGCTAGCTAGCAGCTATCTGGCTAATGACTGATGTATGAACAGCTCTCTCGTTTGAGGCTACCTCTTCTTGCCAACTAACTGGGTCGAGACACACAAGTTAAAAGTTAGGTAGCTCGCTAAATGCGAATAATTCAGACATATGAAAGTAGCCAGTTTGCTAACTTCAGAGCTTTTCACTGAGCTTGACTTTTTTTTTTTAGCATAGCTAACTTAGCTCATCTGCCAGTGTTCCTACCTCGGCTGGGCTCTTCTGTTGTCAGACTGCTTGATCGGTGGATGACTTGCAGGATGCCAGTTCATTCGAAGAAGACAGCTTTGTAGCTTTGTAGCTTTGTTATCCCAGTATTTCCCCCTGTCCATCGGTTCAGTCATGACACGATGCTGCTCTCAGTTGTGAGAAGGCAGCAGTCGGAGTCTCGCCTCCAGCCTGGCTGCCACTAGAGAGCATCACACGGCCATAGATGTACACGTACTAGATCAGCATCTCAATGACCAGCCTGACTAAAGGTTACTGTCTATCTACCAGATCTGCCTTGTCATGATAACAGGCCAATTCCCCCAAATTCAACATACATAGGCCTAACTGTTTATGTGGAAAACACAGAAGTACCACTTTTGGTTATCTTTATTATTTGTTTCAGAGAAGAAGACTAATACATTAATTATAATGTTCAAATGATCATGTCTAATTGTTTAAATTAGGAGTCCCAGTCTTAAATAGGTAGTATATTTATTTGATCTCTGTACAAAAGTCAGATGCCACATTAGTCTTTTCTGGCATCCTAAAAAAGGTGTCTACTAATAGTAGCCAGTGCCATTTTAACAAAAAAGAATGTGGTCTTTGTGCTCCATCTTCTTAGATATCAGAGAATCAACATACAAAACACATGGAAATCAACTCTTTATTGTACATAAATTAAACATTTTGGGATACTGACTACAGTGTTGTGTATTTCAGGAAGTACTGTGATTCATTGATTGATTTCTTCACTTATAATCATTTACAGTAAAATTGTTTTGCATGTGCTATTATGTTAATTGTGACATCTTGCTTTACACTCGAGATGAGAAACGAGAAATTCTGTAAACGTTTGGAATGATTTGCACTGTGCAAGCACAAATATATTCTCAAGGAGGTTTCATACTGTAGCTACAGCTTTGACAAAGAAAGACAATAAACCTTTACATTTTGTTAAACACAATAGGACATGGGTGCTTTATACATCATAGATCATTAGATCATAGAGCATTGCCATAGATCTGTAATAACCCAGGAGAATTTGATGGGGGAAAAAAGAAGACGAAAAAAGTACTGCTCTAACAGGATACCACTAAAAGTGAACACAGAGCCAAAGCTATTAGTTCAGTGCTATTTCTGGATATTCTCTCATTTTCATGAGACAGAGTCTGTGGTTTTAATCCAATAAGCTAAATACTCCAGTGGACTGGTGGGATGACAGGGTTAATGATCTCTATAAAATATCTAAATTTAAGTGACCTAAAGAGGAAATGCCTATGGACAATGTAGAACGGTCAGAAACCAATATAGGTCTACAGTACAGATGTTGGTCCACACTTAGAAGCAATTTTTAATCTCTACTGATAAATGATCTTAGTGCTATGAAGCATTCAGGAAAATCACTGTGTCATTGTCATATCAATTTCACTCAAATGCTTTTTGTGAAACACCTTGACAAGATGTCTATGGACTAAGTATTAATAAGGACCATACAAGTAGTATTGCAGAGATAAAAACAAACAAACATTTGATTCAACATGCCTGCATGTTGAACGTAAATACCTACTTAAGTTTGATCAGTCTTGCAACTTCCTTACATAATTAAGAGTGTTTGTGTAAACATCAGGTAAATAGAAACTATCCAACATGGGCATCAACAGGGAAAACATTGGCACACATAAATCTGGGGGAAGAAGACTAAATATCCCATTGTGATATTCACCTCCTAAAAGACACTGGCACAGGGTTCATATGTCTTACGTAATGATGTCAAATACAGAATGATCTGTATCTATGATCTATGATCTTACCTCCAAAATCAAGATTTTTCAAATTGTGTACTTTTGTTAAATTGGAATCAGCCATATACATGCATCTAAAATGAGTTGATTGTCAGATAAAAATAAAAATAAAAAGCAGGATCTGGAGTTCCAGACAACATTGTTAAGTGCCCAGCATACCTTATCTGAGGTAATGGCATTGCATGGACAAACCTCACGATATTCATAAAATAAAATGGAATATATCCACAGTGCAATAAGGAGTAAGCTTGCTCAGTAACTGCATTATGTCATCAATAGACAAGAATTTGCATCACTTTCATTATCTGGTTAACTGCTGACTACTGATTACCAAGCAATTTAACAAGTTCCAATATTGATTATTAAAACAAATCGCTATCAAAATAGAAAAGAAAACGACAAGGAATGATCTGTGTTTTTACCATATCCAATAGTGTTTTTGTGCCAGACTAAATACAGCAGGTTAGTATAAAGAGATCATGATAGGATCACTTATCATAATGGAATGGCTTTGGTCATAGGGCATTTTTTTCCTGTCTGTGCTGATAGCTCCCCCTGCTGGCTACAAAGAGCAGGCCATCTGTAACGCAGGCATCGCTGACGGCTCAATAGCGTTCACTTGCCCCAGCAGTAGTCATTCTTGGTCTGAGTGGACAATTTACAATTAAATGTGCTGACGGAATGGTTCATGTTCCTGCTATACTTCTGTAGAGAAGAGGATGCTTTGACGTTTGCTGTCCGGTGTTGGAATTCTCTCAAGCTGAAGGAAATACAGTAGTACATGTACCTAAAGGAACAGAGAAAAGGAGGGACAGAGGAAATGAATGATGAAAACTAAACCATTATACCATACCAACTACCATCTGTACTCTAACACAGTCAACAATCAATGAAGCTTCAAACAGACTGATTGTACCTGCGACATCACCTCCAGTGACCAGCTATCATTCATAGTGATGGGTTGCGTGGCAGTGGCTGGGATCTTGCTGTCTTTCTCTGATGGACGGAGTAGGGTAGGGCCAAAAACTGTGGCCAGGTTGTGGAAAGACATCTTGTTGACACTCTCATTATCAGCAATCCTACAAGAATACATAGCGTGCGGGTGTATTGTCAGATTTGGAGGGGGATTAAATCATAGCTCAGATTAAACCAATATCTGATGATTAAAATTGGTAGAGTTTAACAATAGATCCTGAGGGAAACAAAGGATGTAAAAATGACAATCCATCGTGCTACAGCTGGGACAGTACCTCTTCAGATGATCCAGCAGGAAGAGGAAAGTGACCAGGTTGGGTTCTGGGAGTGACAGCAACAAATTGAGCAGACAGCTCTCCTTGGCCACACTGTCTGATAGGGCTGCAACACAGATTGGAGGAGGGGGGTTGTTGAATGGCTTTTAAAATGTCAATCTGATGACACTTAACACCAACAATTTTTTGGGTTACTGGAAGAGAGACTGACCGATGCCTCCAGCGAAGTTGGGGTACAGGTCATCTGTGAAGAGGGGTTCAGGCAGCTCACGGAAATACAGCTTCAGCGTTCCAGCAATGGCATTCACGTCCATCTCACTCATCATCACAGACACGTCCTTATTGTCTGCCAATCGGTGAGGAAAATGTGTAAGAAATAGGAAGGAATACTCTCATCCAAGTCTAGTGACAGTGAACTGCAGGATGGTATAAATAACTGTGTCATTTGCTATGAAGGAGATTATGAGGTGGACTTACTGGCATCGAATGCAGCCTTCAGGGCCTGGATGTCTGTGGCCACTCCTGAGACCCGGTAGATGCCCACCTCCTCCATCCCACGTCTCTCTATCTCCTCCACACACTGCCTCACGATCAGGGGCACCTTGGAGCGCTCCCGCCTGTCACACACACACACACACACACACACACACACACACACACAGACGCACACGCGCACACACACACACGCACACACACACACACACACACACACACACACACACACACACACACAGCATGCATTCTTAATCTATGTGTCAAAACAACTTTGCCTACACCTGGTATTATCACTGCAGCGGTGCACAAATTGAATCGTGAGCAGTTTTCTGTTTTGATATGCCATACCTATTTCCAAGTATGCATTAATAGCCTCTGCTTTCTTTCTACTTTTAGACTAAAGCAAACACTGAGAAAGACCTCTGTTCCACAGTATTTTGCATCCTCAGCACTATAAAAGGATGTTTTTTTCTCAAATAGACCCGAGACTGGAGTCATTTTACAATTCATCATTAAAGCCAAGTATTCCTTATGAAAATAGAACAACCCCAAGAAGGCAATGTCTTTGAGAGTTCTTTCTGACTCTCCATTTGTGTTGTTTTTGGATTAAGGGAAGGAGGTACTGCAGAGGGTATCCCATTCATTCAATAGCATTAGCCTAATCAATTTGGTCAGAAAATGTGTCATGTATCATACACAGGCATGCAATTAATGTAGTGTATAAAGACATTATTCACTCACTTGGTTACAACACTGATTTTCACCCCAAACACACCAGACTGTTTTCGCGAGGGCATTCTCTTCAGACTGAACTCTCTGCTGGTGAACTTCATTGACATCTTCACCTCAATCTGTACCAAGAATCGTAAAGAATAGTCAAGTTATGAATGGCTCAGCAGTGAAATGAACAGAGATCAATAAATGACATACTGTCCATACCTGTACCCATACATACAACATGAGTAGCGCAACATACATGGAAGATGGAGAGCACACTTTAACATGACATAGCCCTTATAAAACAGTAATGACTAGTGGAATAACCTATGATATTACCAAATAAAAGAGCATCTAGTAATAGTTTTGTACTCTTAGAAAACACAATAACTCGCTTGTAGCCCGCAGATGTATTTTACTTTTTATGTCTAGAGAAGATTAAGTATAATGTAAGGGGATGCTTTTTGTTTTTGTTTCGTTGGGGGGTGGAGGGGTGGCTAGTATTCCGTGTTTTTGTATTGTTCTAAAAATGTAAAATCGGGTGATTTCATACTTTCAACAGTTTGTTTATTTGGTATTTATTGATAATAAAGATAAAAAATAAATTTAAAAATAACAGTGGTAAGGACAGTTCTACATAACTGCCTGCACTTGGTACTACTGGGTAGTAAGATATTACACCATGGTTACACTGTAATATTACCTATGTATTATAACATGGTGCCAAAACGGTCTTTACACAACAAAAACAGTTAAAGCAGTGGTCTTGCTTTTCCCTAGGCAGCTAGTACGTACCCCATTCATGGTGATAACTGTCCTTTGCCAGTCTTTGCCTTGTAGCGTCTGGGGATCCAGCTAGAAAATATGAGGCTAGCTGTCAGTCAGAGTAATCATCTGTATTGTACATATATCTGATCCAGTAGAGACAAACTGGTCAGCAGACTAATACGCAGTGTATGGACAACATCATGTCTTCAGAGAATGTTTTGTAAAGAGCCAATGACTAGTCTGTTTACTGTTACATTATAGTGCAGCTGCCCTCCTATTCCTTTCCCATTGTCATAGATTACAATGAGTTTCAGGAAACACATTAATAAGAAACAGCCCACAATCTCCACATTACATTACCAATGATAAAGGAATACATTTGTGTGGCTTACTTTCTCCTTTTCCCCAATCAGCAAGCCTGGATCTTACAAGTTAATGACCCATAATTTGCCCTCACTCATACTTACACCAACATATGGCTGGGGAGTGTCAACGCATGTCACTGATCTATTTTAATCATCTTACTAATACCAAGCTGCCAGTCAACATTTATAAGAGGCACAGTGTTGTGTTATAACATCATCTTCTGGCTAGTACCGTAAGCATTTTAGTTACGGTACTAGGACAGAATGTCCTTTCACTCAAGGAACCAAAGGATATTCAATATCATTCAGACAATCTTTTGTTCTATGAACATCAATTTCTCCATTTCTTTTACATAATACCTAAACAGTACATTTATCAAAGGAAAAACATCATAAGCCTTACATGCTGTCCACCTCGAAAGAATACCACATTCAACCTTACCTTTTGTCTCACCAGTGAACTGCGGACCCTCCCCCACAGTCGAGACCCTGAGCTTCGGGCTTTCCTGGGACCTGTGTCCCCTTCTACCTCCAGAGAACAGCTGCTAGTGAACTGACTGCTGGTCTGATCCAAGATCAGCTCGTCAACACAAGTCTCACTCATACTCTTCCTTCCTACTTTAATCTCTACTTTAGAAGCCTATGTAGCAACAAAACAACAGGATAAACAAAACTAGGCAACCGTCTAGAAAGTTAATTGAATCAACCTTTAAAACATCCTGAAAAAATAACACAAGGTCCCTCTTGTCCAATACAGCGGTCAGTTATTCTACTGCCTTCTAGAATCCTGAGGCCCCCATAGAACTGTCTGTGTGTTCTGTCCACACTATTACAGATCCATTCACTGCAGATGAAAACAAATAGAACAAAGCCATTGGACCACGCCGTCTTTCTGTTGTCCCAGTTCCCAGATGGATCTGTGGATTAACTATTGAGAATCCCCTCCTACCCAGATTACACACGCACGCTCCAGGCTGCTCAGAGGTTGGCGTGAGGTATTGCAGGGTGGTGGTGACACAACCACAGGTTCACAGGTGTACTCTCTACACCGGATCCTTAGGCATCAGCAGTTGTTTGGTTTTTAATGACACTCCACTTGAGGGCTGGTATGTGCTTTTCTATGACCCTTTTTATTCTCTACTCCTCCCAAGTCTGACCTGTCTCTCTTAATCAGCTCCACATGCGGTACTCCCCACAACAAATCAGACCCAGGCCAGAACGACATCCCCAGAGTGATGCCCACTAATCTCTGTATGTCACTTGGCTGTGAACTACTGATAGAACACATATGGTACTGTCTATTTCTTTCTAATTGCTAACAAGCTCTCTAAAGCACTGTATTCAGCCCACCTTCCCAACATGAATAGACCATCACTTACTGGTCTAAGCAGGGTCTCTCTTTGTGTCCCATGTATGCTTTCATTGGCTGGGTCTGTGCCAGGAGCTACATTTGGTCAGCCCCTCCCTCTGTCACCACACCCTATCACCTGTCAGACCCAGCAGCAACCTTATAGCCAATTTCCTTCCCAACACCATAGGGTCACCAACATGGTAGGATTAGCCACAAAAGCTATCAGAGTTAGCATTCCAGTCCAAGTCACTCTCACCATTCTGGATCTATTGGAGTTGACAATCGATCTGCATCACTGTTGTCGGGCAACACAGGCAAGTTAAGTTGTTCAAATGCTGCCATGGCAATTGTTTGTCCTGTCAATATCACTAGCCATTATTTTAGTAGTGCAGGATATCAGGCCTCATCCCCTCACCTGTATCTGTCCTTTGGTCATGATCTTGTCTGTGTTCTCTCCGTCATCTCTGCTCTGCTTGGCTTTGTTGTAGCACTTCTCGTAGCACATTAACCTCAGAGACTGAGAGCCTTCCAGCTCTATCTCAAACTCCTGCAAGAAAACACAAAGACTCCACATGAATCCCATGGACCAGTACACTACCAGTATAGACCAGTACTGAACAGACCAGCTGAGTCATGACAAATACATGGCACCCTCACCTCATTCCAGTTGGGTTCTATGGAGTCTCTGTAAACACGCGTCTTGGCTTTGTTCACAAAGTAGCCGAAGGAATCCACCTCCAGGGTGCAGTAGAGATCTGTTTGGAAGATGAGTGGGAAGTTAAGGTTAGTGAAGGTTAGCATAGCTAGGATAACACAGCGGATCCAAGTGAGGACTAGACACCCAGCTGAAGTGCTCCTTACACTTTTTAAACCGCACTTGACAATCTTCACCATTAAAGCAGCAACATCCTCTTAATCTAGTGAGTAACAATAAAGGCTCTCGGTCTGGAGAAAGTTGACATCTGGATTACCATGTCTGTCTGTTAACACCAGTAGTCTCTTCACTTTATTACAAACAAAGAGAATATGAGAGTGCATAGCTCTGGGGCACAGGGGCTTTAATCATCCCAGTCGGAACACAGTGTTCCTGCTGGCTAATCCCAGTTCAGTTTCCAAACAACTGTCCTATGCCTGCTGACTGGCAGGTGATAGCCCGAAAGGAGCCTGATACAGTAAATGGGATTGACACAGGACGTGGTGGCTACAGAAGCCCAACCAACCCATTATGATTATCATTTATTTAACCTATCTAGCTAGGTAAGTACTTAAGAGCAAAACATTATTTTATTTTTTTACAATGATGACCTAGTTCTCTCTCACTAACAGTGACAGTCACTAACAGTGATTGTCCCAAATAAACCTAAAAACAAAGCCCTATCTGAATCACTTACTCAAGCTCTGTTTAAGCCCTGATGCAGAGTGAACGATGACATTCAGAAAGCCGTAGAGTCCAGCAGATTCATCATCTAAAGAGAGAGGAGAGAGAACTGAGCCGTGAGAACTGCTCCTATTCATACATGACAAGGGAGCACGAAAGTCTGACAGTAGTGTCTTCTGACGGCCTACCGTCTTTATTCATGGTCATTGGGATGGTATGGACGGTCTGAAGCTTCACACATGAATTAGTGAGCATCTGCAGCTCCACAGATGTCAGGGAGAAGCTTTTGAAACCTAGAGAAGAAAACAAAGTTACGAGAGGCAGGGATTCAAAACAATCCACAGTTTAATCATGGGCGTCAGCACCGTGTCGATGCTGGAGGTGTGTTCCAGAACACTCACACTTCTTCTGCTGCTCCCGGATGGTTTCCCTCCATTCCGCTCGCTCGTAATCCGAGGATATCAGGAACGTGAAACCCTGAAACGAACACAGAGCAGCAACATGTATCCCTGTTCTGTGGATGTATGCAACAGAGTAGACTACCTGGACTGCCTTTGCAACAATACAGTCCCTCCATAGTCAGTGCCACATCTTTACACCAGTAGGGGGCAGCATATCCAAGAACATGCTATAATGTTGTACACAGGATAAACCTGCCACTGGCAGGTGAAGATTATATAGAAACCCCAGAGACATAATAAAATCATTTAATTATTAAATCAATCATTATCATTAATAAATCATTATTTAATTAATAATTTATTCTGTGCAAGGTAGAGGAGTCAGCTGGATATGAGGGGGACAACTTTTGCTAGGGTGGTCCAGGGTCATGCACCCCAGGGAAGATTCTTAAAAATAAAATAAAAAAAGCTTTTAAATGAAATGAAATTGAAAATTAGATTAGATTACATTTCTAGTGACTTTTGAAAAAAGGATACAGACAAGAAAATACAGACACATACAATTGAAGCAAATGACATGGCTGAGGGGGGCTTTGCAGAGGGGTACTTACTCTGCTACAATCCAATCAGTCTTAGGGCCATTAATACTGTACTGAATACCAGTGTGGCTGCATACTCTCATGACAGGTGTTGTCATTCTACCGCAACCCGTGTCACATGAACTACCTGTCTGGTGAGTTCTCAGACAGATGAGTATCGACAGTGTCCCGCTATCTATTAGATTAGATTAGATTAGATTCAACTTTATTGTCATTGCAGAGTACCAGACAACGAAATGCAGTTTAGCATGTATCCAGAAGTGCAAATACGTGATATAAAAACATAATAGCTATTATTATTATTACAGGGTATATACAGGAATCTTGAGGTTAATTTCAATACCTTTCTAAGACTTTTTAAAGACCGTGTCAATAGACTTCACCACCACTTCAAGCTGTAACCGTTTACATCAGTGACACCTTTAACTTAACAGTTTTAGTTTGCAATAGACTTCACTAGACCACTATCATACAACAGAATTTCCGGTTGTTTTTTTATAAAACTAATACATTCACGAACTTTTACAAAAAATGTTTAGGACTCAAACTCTTTGGACAGAGTCTAATTCAGAAAAATACCAACAAAATTCAAGACCTCATAAAATCGTGATAAGACTTATTAATACTTATTAAGGGTCTTGATTTTCCCAAAATTGATTCATCAACTTTTAATACTTTTCAAGAGACCGCGGATACCCTGACATACACACATACACACATACACACACACTGTAGATTTGATGCCATCACAATCATTTAGAATCTCTGAGTTTAGAATGTTTGGTTGCTGAGCGCAAAATATGATTTGAAAATATACACATTTGACTCATTGCCATAGAAACTAAGAATTATAAAGATGCAATTACTATGTTGATGTCACAATCAATCATAGCAACTTCAGCAGAATGTTTGAGATTAGAATGTTTGGTTGATAGGCAGCAATGTTGAATGGAATTCAGTTTTGGTGGCTACAACCCCAAGTCTAGACCTGTGACTTATTTCTACAAGCTAAAATTCCACATTTTAAAAAAATGGGCATCTATACTCAACAAGTTGACCGTTCTGCCACACTCCAGGTGCTCTCTGCTGCAGGGGAGGGAGGCAGGTGTGCAACCAAGCCTCGGCTCACATCTCCAGTGAGTACCTCTCTCTCGCCATAAACTCTCTACAACTCTCTAAGTATTTGTAAAACTGCATAATTTGTGAAGAAATTACATTGTAACAAGAATTATTCAGAAATTTATCATGACTTCTTCTACAGCCTCCCTCTCCTCAGCCTCACACACCTGTGCAGGCAGCCGCCCCTGGTCTCCCACCCTGGGACACCTGGCTGAACTGGGAGCAGCGGTTCAGACACAACATGACCGTGCTCCAGCACCACTGCTACGAGACCATGTACGACCACAACCTGTCTGAGCAGGATAAGGGTCGTCTGGTCCACATCTACAAGGGACTGATGTCCAGGGCTTTGAGCGACCACCAGAGAGATAGAGAGGCCTTCATTCGTTCAGTAGCATTGCTGAAGAAGAGGAAGGCCAGACTTATGGAGGAGGAAGAGGAGGAGGAGGTGGAGGTGGAGGAGGAGGAGGAGGTGGAGGTGGAGCCTCCAAGGAAAAGGCAGAAACAGGAAGTCGTTTCCGGGGTTCCAGATTTGGCTGAGGAGATGGACTTCCTGTGTCTGAGACTTGGGTCCCTCACCCTCTGATTGACAGCTTGACCCCTCCTCCACTTTGAATGGACTGAACTTATGTGTTGAATTATTATTGATATATTTTGAACAAGTAGTATAGTAGAGGTAGTACTAAGATAAGATAAGAGAAGATGGTAAGTAAGATAAGATACAATATGATTTTGAGACATGATGAATATATCATCATAATGTAAATCAATCAACACACACACACACACATACACATACACATACACATACACATACACATACACATACACATACACATACACATACACATACACATACAAACACACACACACACACACACACACACACACACACACACATACCGGTACATACATATACACACACACACACACACACACACACACACACACATACCCACTCACATCCACACACACACACACACACACACACACACATACCCACTCACATCCACATCCACACACACACACACACACACACACACACACACTCACACTCACACTCACACTCACACTCACACTCACACTCACACTCACACACACACACACACACACACACACACACACACACATACCCACTCACATCCACACACACACACACACACACACATATACCCACTCACATCCACACACACACACACACACACACACACACACACACACACACACACACACTCACATCCACACACACACACACACACACACACACACACACACACACACACACACACATACATACACAAACACATACACACACACATACACACACACACACACTCACATCCACACACACACACACACACACACACACACACACACACACTCACACACACACACACATACTCACACATACCCACTCACATCCACACACACACACACACACACACACACACACACACATCCACTTACACACACACATGCGCGCACACACGCACACACACACACACACACACACACACACACACACACACATACACACATACACACATACACACATACACACATAGACACATAGGCGAGTAGGCTAATGATGTTGCTGAAGCCAACGCTGCCAGTAGCGTGTGGAGGCCTTTCAAAGTATAATATCCTGTGACTAAACCGGCAACTTGTTTTTTCGAAAACAAAAGTCCTGCAGTCGACCAGACAGGTAGTTCATGTGACACAGGTTACGCTAGAACGAGGGTTCCCCCCTGTCTCTTACGCCATTGATTCTGTGTGAAGCCCAGCTATACACAGTAACAGACTCACCTTTCCGTTCCTGTTAGCCACCCTGAAGGCCATGCTGGGGGACATGAGCAGCAGCAGAAACTCCTGCTCCGAAAGTTTTTTCCTCAATCGCTCGATCGCCTTTCCTCCTTTAGTGGTTCTCTGCAGATAAAGACAAATATATTTTATAAATTAAAGAATATACTGCCACTGCCGGCTCCTCGGCTCCTTATATTGTGATGCCACAACAATACTGTACAATTCAGCCCTGGGGATTTATTTTGTTCTACTGTCTCTCATTTTCACCTTCTCTCTCTGGAGGTCATTCTTGAGGTGGGAGATCTTAATCTTCATGGTGTCAACCTCCTCGTCCTGGACCCGAGGGATGGGGGAGCAGTCAGAGTCCTCGATGGTCTGAAAGGTGAGGTCCGACAGTGGGATGTACCACTTACAGTCATACTGCTGACCTTTCCTGAAGACATACAATAGGTACAGGGAGGAACCATCAAACACCAGATACAGGAGAGAAACATGACACAGAAATGTCATATGCAAAAAAAACAGTGAATCTGAATCAAGCAGGAAGAGGTAATAAAGAATAATATCAGAAGATAATGCCCAGCATAATCTCACCCTGCAGTTTGTTTCTTCAGCTTGGTACAGAGCATTAAATCTGTGAAGAGGAAGACGTGGCGAAGCTTCCTGGAGCCCTCCACTAGCTCCACCATGAAGCGGTCCCTTAACAGCTGCCGGTTCTACAAGAGAAAAATGGGAAATCACATTGATTATAATAATAATTATGAGTCTTGTTACACTCTCATGCCATTTGTTAATACCAGTTAATTTCTCCACAAACATAGGCACATTTCCGAGGAATTTGCCTAGTAACCTAATTTCTGAATATGATTACGGCACAGTTTTGGAGGCGCTAGATGGTGTTTTCTGGTGTTATGCAAATGTTTATTGTTTCAGTGCCAGACACCAAAACAAACAAAACAATGGCATGCGCAGGATAGCTGAACATTTCACATTATTTTCCTAAATTTCGTTGTTTGGTACCTGTACTGTAGCAATGACAATAAAGTCCATTCATTCATTCATTCATTAGAATACGGATCCAACATCATCCCAAGGTTAGATGCTTATCATGTCACATACATCCTTGACAACAGGTATTATTGCATTAAGTACAGTGACTGTTGTCCCTAATGAACAATGATTTAAGTGTGATTTATTTGTTCCCATCACAGTCAGCCAATGTGAGCTGCTCCCCAGGCAGTTGCCCCCCTCATTCATCCAGTCCTCTGTTGACAAAACACAGATTAGGAACAAAACTGACCCTGCTGTTTAATTATCACATGACACATGTCAACCGCATGTTACATGTAATTATGGGTCTTCAGTTGAGATGGTATTTGATGAATGTGCCCTGACCTGCCCTTGATAGGACCATCAGTAAGATCAATACTTCTAACTGGAAGTTTCCCCAATGACCCAAACTGAAACAATGTTGTTGTCTCTGCACAATAATAACACACTTCTTGGAATTTAAACCTCCATGCCTTTCCGACTCGAGCTACATCTCTGTAAGTGTTAATTTAGAGTGTCAGATCAATGAGAGGCTTTGTTTTTAAAGTGCCAGTGTTTTCGGGAATGGATTCTAATTCCAGGAACCGCCCTGTAACCCTCCCTTTCCAGCCAGTCCAGTCGGATGTTGATGACTGATGCGGTGAATCTGGTCTTCCTGTGGCCAGAGTAGAGTTGTGGCTGCCTGCATTGTTTATTCTGACCTTTGACCCCTGGGCTGAAAGCTGTTATTTATACTACCATATGGGACTCTACTAAACCATCATAACCACATTTCAACAAAAACAAGGAGAACTCCACCAAGATAGGGCCTTCAGAAATCACGATTCCTCTATTGACACTGGCATCTGTTTCTACCATCTGCACCCTCCATTTTGACACATCTGCTGACAAAACTAGTAGGAGAGGCCTAACTAAACAAAACACTGGATTTCAATCATCACAGCTATTACACACATACTGAACTTCTGTCACACATATAAAACATGACAAAATGTGGTCATGGGTAAATGCTAGATGCATTTGTGGTCATGGGCAAACCTGTAAAGACCACAAATATCCTGTTGAATTACCATTTGAATTTAGGCTAAGTGACATGACAACTTATATGATAGTTAGAAATAACTCCATATTCAGATCCATTCTCCTGTCTATGTATGATAAGAAGTCGGTGAGAGAAGAGGTCTGAATGGACAAAGCGGGCATGTTTCCAGCAACAATAGAGGAAGTTCTCAATCAGGTCATCTGAATCAGAGTTCTGTGGGTGTTATGAGGGGTGAGGGAACGCAAGTACGTGCCTGACGCGGAAGGGTGGACAGATGCTTGATAAGACATACTGCAAGTCATTTCTGGGAAACAGACTTCAGAGAGTGGAGAGTAGGATGCGAGTGGGCGAGCCACAGCAGAGACGGACTGTAGGCGGTGGGCTTTCCTGGTCTGAATCGTGGAGACCCCTTTGGCCTCTCTGTTTTTACAACTTTGTCAGTACCTTCCTCTACGCTCCACTTCCTCTACTAATAAACCAGACAGGCAGAGATGAGTCAGCAAGAATTTGACTCACCGTCCAGTTTTAATTACAGTTTCCAGACACACCATTCTCGTTTTTACTGTCAGTAGACAGGATCTGAGACACCGATTTACCAATACAACCCTCTGATGCCAATGAACCTCTTATCTCACCATGCAACCGAACCTAGAAATAAACTACAGGGAACACACACTGGAACAATGACTTCTTCAGACATAACCTCTATGGTGGGTCACTGTTTTGCTTGTGACACCAAAGTGTCAAAATGAGATGCAGCTAGAGTGAAAACAAGGGCCAGAGAGTCCCAGGGCCAGTCCCTCTCTGTGCCTACTTGTCAAACCACTGGATTTGTCCTTGGCAGCAGGAACAAGTGGTCTACGGAGGGAAGGAACAGCCTGTCCCCCCCCTCCTGCTGTGACCTCTTCCTCCATTGAAGGCTTTGTGTGAGGAGAAATAGAGCCACAAGCTACACTGCAATTCAATCTAATCACAACAAGCATTTAGTGAGTTCACAATGTAATCTACTTTGGAAAGGGAAAATAACATTAGGTCATGAAGTCATGGGCATTTAATCCATGGGGAGATGCAGTGACATGGCATATGTCCAACTGACCTCTCCCTTCTTGACTGTCATGGACTGCCGGCGCGGGGTGATCTCCTCGTTGATGCTGGAGAGGAAGTTCTGAGAGATGCGCAGGGCGTCCTGCAGCAGCGGGTAGTCTGGATGGCTGGAGGGCGTGTGTTTCAACAAGTCCTGGATTTAGACACAGAGAAGGGGAATTGGCATTCCTTTGTGACATATCCTTTTAAAAGGTGTGAATCATATTGAATCGCAGAAAAAAATACCTCAAACTGAAAGAGGAAGTGAAAGGAGTTTTGAATGGAGGTTTGACTTACATGCAGAACAAGAGTGCTGCGGGTGACTCTGTCAACTGGTTTATATAGCAGGGCTGTGGAGGAGAGGGGCATACATGCTGTAGACAGGCCATGGCAAGATAGAACTAGCGACACCAAGGCAATAAGTCACTTATGCACACCTCTGTCTGAAACCTTTATCATTCTGTTTTCCAAAAAAGCCTTGAACAGTACAAAGACAAAATCGACTCACTTTCCAGTGAATTTTTGGCTGCCTGGTCTTTGCATTCCTTTGCGCTCCTGACCTTAAGGTTCTGACGGAAAAACCGGAAGGGCCACATGAGTGAGTCCAAAAACAACACCGCATCTCAACATCTCAACAAATCACAGTACTACCACAACTTCATAACCAAACACCACACGAAGAAACAGCTCTGGAACAAGAGGAACATATGGGGCCTGAGAAGTGTTACCGGTGCCTATGGTGTCCACTTCAACCCAAAGCAGCTGTATAACATCAAACACTAGGCCCGCCACACAATCTCCTATCCTGCTGGCACGATACATACCTCACATATTTCTGCAAACTGTATGTTGGCCTGGCAACACTTGTCTGCCGTCTCCACAGCAACCTTATAGTTATCCACAAAGGCCCTGTACACTCCAAGCTGGCTGGCCTTTAGTGGTGAGAGAGAGAGGAGAGATAAGATTAAGTCTTTTGTGTAGAAGTTAACTTGCTGTTAGTCCATGTACTAGTAACTATGGTATGGCTGCCCTAGGGTCATGTCATACTAGAGTAGATCTGTTTTGCCTTTGACACCGCACAGTGAGTGCAATAGACTCTATTGAATAGAGCAATAGAGATCAGACGAGGGACAGTATGTAAATATAAACAGTATGTAAATATAAACCCCCCTCTTAGTCCTATACAATCTAACCATTGAGTGTGTGCGTGTGTGTGTGTGTGTGCGTGTGTGTGTGCGTGTGTGTGTGTGTGTGTGTGTATGTGTGTGTGTGTGTGTGTGTGTGTGTGTGTGTGTGTGCGTGTGTGTGTGTGTGTGTGTGTGTGTGTGTGTGTGTGTGTGCGTGTGTGTGTGTGTGTGTGTGTGTGTAAGTGCGTGCGTGCGTGCGTGTGTGTGTGTGTGTGTGTGTGTGTGTGTGTGTGTGTGTGTGTGTGTGTGCGTGCGTGTCATGCATCTTATTCTTCTATACTGTAATAGTGAGGCAACCTTTACAGTCAGGAGCCTTTTAGAGTGTTTTGTCCTCCTTTACTGTCTGTCATGTGGTAAAGCAAGGCTTTCATCTGTGCGGGAGACGACTCCAGGCAGTCTGCTCACATGTGCGGTCCAGCATCCACTTCATGTTACAGCCAGTCTTTAATTCCCTCATTTTACACCCTTTACTCTCCCTCTCTCCTGTGATATTAATGATCAAAAGAAATCTACAGTGGTGGAGATACGATCAAGTGTCTCTGAAAATGACTGACTAGACTAACTTCTGCTTACTCAGATATTAGTCTGAGGCTACGAGATCTAGGTGCCAAACAAGGGAACAAAAGAATCTGGACGAGTCATTTGTGAACAAAAATCGCTTTTTTTCTAGTTCTGCACATGCTCACTCACCAGTTTCTGGAAGAGGTCGCCTACACACTGGAGTTGGCTCCACTGCTCAACTCTGGGTAGCAGGGCATCATAGAAGTCCTTGTGAATCTCATGGAGCTCTGGCACCTTGAAGAAGATGGTCTCTATCTGCTGGATGGTGAGCATCGGCTGAGAGGTGGTGGCTGCTGCTCTCAGAGGCTTCATAGGCTGGGACGGGCAATACAAGACAAGGATTACTGTGTGTGTGTGTGTGTGTGTGTGTGTGTGTGTGTGTGTGTGTGTGTGTGTGCGTGCGTGCGTGTGTGTGTGTGTGTGTTTGCGTGTGTGTTTGCGTGTGTGTGTGTCCAAAGGTTGTTCAACTAACACCACCACCACCACAACCACCACAACGAGATGCGTCTTTCTCACCAGTAAGGTAGCCTCCAGGTGGCTGAGATATGTCTCCTCACTGGCCAGGATACCTGACAGAACCCACTTCCTCATCTCCAACCCTTTCTCCTGATCCAGCTCTGTCTGTATGTGACAGTGTGAGAGAGAGAGACAGTGTGTAAGCGAGACTGAAGAAGACATACTTTTTCCAATTGCTGGCCGGCCTCTCTAACCTCTAGGATACCTGCCGCCCCAATACCAAGATGACCAGGCTCATCTTGGTATTGTAATTCTAAACAGACCCCACCCCTCAGTGTTCAGTGAGACCTCAATAAACATCTTGGAGGAGAGACTATTCTCTCCAGGAAAAGAACACATTTTATTCAAACACAGTAGAGGGCAGAGGTTGGGGTCAATTGGCCCTGGTCTGTTGAAAGAAAATGTTTTCTTAGCCTAGAGCCAGTAGTAGATTGATGGGTCAAAGAAAGGCATCAGTCAGTTTGGTTTCTGGCAGTGTGTCGATATGGAGCTCAGGGAGCACAGAGAGCGGAGCAGCAATAGCATCGACAACGGAATAGTGAGGGAGCCATGAGGGGAGCCTTCTCCCTGGAATGAACCTTTGAAGATCAGAGTGGGAACACTTCAGAGGATAACGGCCCCACGGGACACCGGAGATTGGCTAGGTAGGGGCTGGAGTAGATTTATAGGGTGA